>NC_041399.2:146269913-146624913 GCF_900747795.2 Erpetoichthys calabaricus | reverse complement strand
AGACCACTAAAATGAAGCAGAAAAATGTCTTTTGAGCAATAAGTGCTTCATCAGCAATAATTGACTTCTCATTAAGACACTGGGTTGGAACAAAAACCTGCAGCCACTGTGGCCCTCCAGGACTGACATTGCCCACCCCTGGTTTAAACCAACAAGTTACTCTCACTGTACTTCTGCTCTTGAAAATGCCACATAACCTTCAAAACCATGTGGAGTCAGAACAATCCATTAAATATACTTTAACATGACATATTTATATATTACCTGTGGAAGATAGGATGCAGTTTCCTTGAAACCCCAAATCCAGAATTATATCAAGGAGACAAAAGTGATGTGGTAAATAAATTAAACAAACATGGGGAAAATAGACACTGGGAGCAACACATGTACAAACAAACAAAAGTAAACGAAAATCCCAGTTTTCTTGACCTATTGCAAAGAGTTGTGAATCCTTGTGTTACAGGTAGAGTGGCTCGCCCAATTGATCACCAAAAAGCACTGCATCACAACAGTCTTTTAACTTCTGCCCCTCTTGAAAACTTGCATTTTCTTTTTCGTGCCAGTCAAGTGTTAGTTCTTCCCTCTCCATTCAGTGTGCATTTGTTGGGGTCACATTAAATCAAGACCTTGCATTACTTCCAGCATTTGGTGTTCCTTCTCCTCTATATCATTCCATTTATCTTAAAGAGCCAGGATGCTCAAGCAGCTTGTTCTGCTTGAAGAATAGAAATGTCCCTTGCATTACTTTGTAAGACTATGTGGTCTCTAGTGGCTTTGGGGTGTTCCCATCGCTGGCATTTCCTTTTTGGCTTCACAGTTTCTGTTATCAGAGGACCAGGCGACTGGAAACTGCTGGATCACTTGCCCTCATGTCTTCTAGGGTGACATTCTGTGCTTTTCTCCAAGCTATTTGTCTCCTTCACATAGATTAATGCTCCTTACAGTTGTACTTTAGGAGTGCTTAGCAAACTCCTTGGCCTTACCACCTTCTAAGCATGTGTAAAATCGTTCACTGACATAATGTACATTTTGCCAATTCCATTGTGCATCTCCATATATCTATTAGGCCTATGTATGGCCTTTTGCTTGAGCATTCACACATTTTAATGCCTGCACCCCCATCCCCAAATACAGCTCCTCCTGCAACAGATTTTCCACTGTCGCTGAGCAGGCTGTTCCCCTTCTTTGTATTTGCCTGCATAACAAAAGTAAAATAACTTGCTATGCTGTGTTTCACAAATGAACCATGGAACAGAGGGTTAGCAAGCTGTTGGGTTCTTGGAATTAAGATGAACATTACAAACTATCTAAAACAAGGCAAGAACTGAGGAGGAGTGTAAAAAAGCAAAAAAATTAGGAAAGAAGATACTGCTATGAAACGCAAGGTTCTGTGTGAAGGGCTACTTTACTGCTTGTACCTGCCAACAACTTTCTGCTAAAAGCTAAGTTTCCAGGAAAAGCCCTGCTTAGTGACTAATTATTTAACCATTTTATCCAATCATGTAGTATTATAGTCCTGCATATAAAAACCACTGTATTAACTCCCAAACCTCTGAAGCAGACTTAGTGTTGTGTTCTTTAAACTACCCTTCTGCTGAAATAAAGAATTTTATACTGTGAACCTTGTGGCAGGGTGCGGCCCTCAATTAGCTGCCTATAAAAGGGTCCGCCTCCCGACAATCAAGGCCGGAGTCAGGTGAGGAGAAGGACGAGGTTGGAGAAGGAGGCGGGCGAAGAGAGGCCCTGTGTGCAGTGAAGAGACGGCTTGGAGAGAAGCCAGGATTGTGGTGAGACTGTGGGGGGTGTTTGGTGGTGGTGCACTTGGACATTGTATAATATAGTGAGTAGACGAATAAACGTGTGGTGATGGACTGCAACGTGTCTGCCTGTCTGTGTCCAGGCTGTACCTTTCTACAGTGGCGTAGCCGGCAGGATGCTGCACCTGGCACAAGGTGCAGACCTGCATTCAGTAAATTGTCTGTGGAAGGCCCGGCACAGCAGGCGAACTCCCCCACGTGCCACAGGGGTGGCGTGCACCGAACCCGGCAGGGAAATGTGGAGTCGCGGACCATGAGCGGTCTGCTTTCAGACTTTGTGTTTCAGGGGCGGCTCAAGAACACGGCGGCAGCAGGTGGAGTTGCCGTCAAGGACGGGCTGCAGCTTCGACAGCCGCAGCAGCCGCGGAGCTGCCCGGAGAATCGCTCTCCTAGGAGAGAGGAGAGCAAGATGGCCGACCGGAAGTCCCTCCTCCTAACAGGCACAGGACTGGACAACGTGTCCTGCTCTCTCGCCAGTGATTGGTTGGAGGCGAGGGCTGGGAATGTCCGTCCCGTGCAGCGAAGCAACCCGAGTGGGCAGCAAGGAAGTACCCATAGAGAGCAGTCGGTGAGTGATGCTACTGCTGAGGTAAGCCCACCGCCGTCTGTTTCTCTCTTTGGCGGCGATATTACAGGAACTGCACGAACAACTGCGCCTTGTGCTGTCGCCGCCGGCCGAGCGATGTGCCCTCCGGGCGGAGACGTTGGAGTCAGGAGGGATGGCAGCGGTGCCGGATCGAGAGCCGCAGGCAAGAGAAGATCGGCACGCTGCAGGAGCTCCTGGACGGAGAGGCACAGCGGGGAAGGTAAGGGAGACAGACCCCATGAAGCTCCGGACGCCAGCGGGGCTGGGTCTGCCCTCTTACCATGGGCAGATCCGAACCGCTGTGGCGTCGCAAAGTAAACTGAGGAAGTGGCTTGGGGAAGCCAGTTCCTCCGATAAGGGAGGACGCGCTGCTGGGTGCGCACGTGCCTCGAAGGGCCATCCTCTGCGGGAGCAGAGGAGAAACCCGTTAGCTGGGAGGAGACGAGCACGTGTGCCCCCGCTGGCGGTCCCGTGGCGGGGACCGAGGACTTGTCGTGCTGGGAGGCCGAAAAATGGATCATCGGGGCGCCGATCGGGGCCGAGAGCGTTGGCCCAACGGAGGACGAGCCGAGGGGCTGCGTCTGGGCAACGCCTCCGCCCTTGTTTTTCTTTTTCCATTGTAGGATCGGGTCCTAGGTTTCGGTGTGTCGGCTTGCCGCCGAGAAGGAACAGTCCTCGCGGATCGGTCCGCTGGCCCTTGGTGGGCTCAGCTAGCGGGGGTGTACTGTGGCAGGTGGCCGGGTGCGGCCCTCAATTAGCTGCCTATAAAAGGGTCCGCCTCCCGACAATCAAGGCCGGAGTCGGGTGAGGAGAAGGACGAGGTTGGAGAAGGAGGTGTGCGAAGAGAGGCCCTGTGTGTGCAGTGAAGAGACGGCTTGGAGAGAAGCCAGGATTGTGGAGAGACTGGGGGGGGTGTTTGGTGGCAGTGCACTTGGACATTGTATAATATAGTGAGTAGACGAATAAACGTGTGGTGATGGACTGCAACGTGTCTGCCTGTCTGTGTCCAGGCTGTACCTTTCTACAACCTCTAACTACAGTATGTGCAATGATTTTGCACTGATGTATAGCAGGGCTAAAAACACTTATTCTTAACTTCAGGGGACCCCGACAGAACTCAGAAGCCAGTGTACCCATTGTAGAGTCTTGGAAAAGGAGCACTGAAATTAACATTAGGGAATTATTTGCAGTCTTCTTCTTCCTTCAGCTGCTCCCGTTAGGGTTTACCACAGCAGATCATCTTTTTCCATATCTTTCTGTCCTCTGCATCTTGCTCTGTTACACCCATCACCTGCATGTCCTCTCCCACCACCTCCATAAACCTCCTCTTAGGCATTCCTCTTTTCCTCTTACCTGGCAGGTCTATCCTTAACATCCTTCTCCCAATATACTCAGCATCTGTCCTCTGCACATGTCCAAACCAATGCAATCTTGCCTCTCTGACTTTGACTCCCAACCGTCCAACTAGAGCTGACCCTCTAATGTACTAATTTCTAATCCTATCCATCCTCGTCACACCCAGTGCAAATTAACTCTGCTACATCCAGCTCTGTCTCCTGCTTTATGGTCAGTGCCATTGTCTCCAACCCATATAACATAGCTGGTCTCACTACCATCCTGTAGACCTTCCCTTTCACTCTTGCTGATACCCGTCTGTCACAAATCACTCCTGACACTCTTCTCCACCTATTCCACCTTGCCTGCACTCTCTTTTTCACCTCTCTCCCACAAACTCCATTAATCTGTACTGTTGATCCCAAGTATTTAAACTCATGCACCTTCGCCAACTCTACTCCTTGAATCCTCACCATTCCACTGACCTCCCTCTCATTTACACACATGTATTCTGTCTGGTTCCTACTGACCTTCATGTCTCTCATCTCCAGAGCATATCTCCACCTCTCCAGGTTCTCCTCAACCTACAACCTACTATTGCTACAGATCACAATGTCATCAGCAAACATCATAGTCCACAGGGACTCCTGTCTAATCTCATCTGTCAACTTGTCCATCACCATTGCAAATAAGAAAGGGCTCAGAGCTGATCCCTGATGTAATCCCACCTCCACCTTGAATACATCTGTCATTCCTACCACAGACCTCACCACTGTCACATTTCCCTTGTACATATCCTGTACAACTCTTACGTACTTCTCTGTCACTCCTGACTTCCTCATACAATACCACAGCTCCTCTCGAGGCACCCTGTCATATGCTTCCTCCAGGTACAGAAAGACGCAATGTAAATCCTTCTGGCCTTCTTTGTACTTCTCCAACAACATTCTCAGAGCAAACATCGCATCTGTGGTGCTCTTTCTTGGCATGAAACCATACTGCTGCTCACTAATCATCACCTCACTTCTTAACCTAGCTTTCACTACTTTTTTCCATAACTTCATGCTGTGGCTCATCAATTTTATCCCCCTGTAGTTACTACAGTTCTGCACATCTCCCTTATTAAATATCGACACCAGGACACTTCTTCTCCACTCCTCAGGCATCCTCTCACTTTCCAAGATTCCATTAAACAATCTGGTTAAAAACTCCACTGCCTTCTCTCCTAAACATGTCCATGCTTCCACAGGTATGTCATCTGGACCAACGGCTTTTCCATTTTGCATCCTCTTCATAGCTGTCCTTACTTCCTCCTTGCTAATCCGTTGCACTTCCTGATTCACTATCTCCACATCATCCAACCTTCTCTCTCTCTCGTTCTCTTCATTCATCAGCCTCTCAAAGTACTCCTTCCATCTACTCAACACACTCTCCTCACTTGTGAGTATGTTCCCATCTTTATCCTTTATCACCCTAACTTGCTGCACATCTTTCTTAGCTCTGTCCCTCTGTCTAGCCAATTGGTACAGGTCCTTTTCTCCCTCCTTAGTGTCCAACCTCTCATACAACTCATCATACGCCTTTTCTTTAGCCTTTGCCACCTTTCTCTTAACCTTGCGCCTTATCTCATTGTACTCTCGTCTACTTTCTGCATCTCTCTGACTATCCCACTTCTTCTTTGCCATCCTCTTCCTCTGTATACTCTCTTGTACTTCCCCATTCCACTCCATCCTTTGTCCAGATGTCATACCAAGCATCCTTCTTGCTGTCACCCTTACTACATCTGCTGTAGTTGCCCAACTGTCTCGTAACTCTTCACTGCCACCCAGTGCTTGTCTCACTTCCTCCCTAAACTCAACCTTGCAGTCTTCCTTTTTAAACTTCCACCATTTGATCCTTGGCTCTGCACTTATTCTCTTCCTCTTCTTGATCTCCAACATCATCCTACAGACCACCGTCCTATGTTGCTTAACTACACTTACCCCGCCACCACTTTAACAGTTTTCAATCTCCTTCAGATTGACTCTTCTGCATAGGATGTAATCTACCTGTGTGCATCTTCCTCAACTCTTGTATATAACCCTATGTTCCTCCCTCTTCTTAAAATACGTATTCAGCAGAGCCATGTCCATCCTTTTGGCAAAATCCACTATCATCTGACCTTCTTCATTCCTCTTCTTGACACCATACCTACCATCCCCTCCTCATCTCCTCTGTTTCCTTCACCAACATGTCCATTGAAATCCATTCCAATCAGCACTTTATATCCCTTGGGTACACTGTTCATCACTTTATCCAACTCACTCCAAAAATCTTCTCTCACCCATTGCATGCCCACCTTGCGTGGCATATGCACTAACAACATTCATCATCACACCTCCAATTTCCAGCTTCATAATCATTACTCTGTCTGACACTCTTTTCACCTTCAAAACACTCTTGACATAATAATAATAATAATAATACATTTTATTTATATAGCGCCTTTCCCATGCTCAAGGCACTTACTGTTTATTCAGAATAAACCCTAACCCATTTCTCCTCCCATCCACACCATGATAGAATAATTTGAATCCACCTCCGATCCATTTCGCCTTACTCCCCTTCCATTTAGCCTCTTGTATGCACAATACTGCATATCATTCTTTCTTCTCTCCATCATATCTGCTAACTCTCTCCCCTTACCAGTCATACTGCCAACATTCAAAGTTCCTACCCTCAGTTCCACTTTCTTTACCTTCCCCCTCTCCTCCTGCCTCCATACACGTCTCGCCCTCTTCTTCTCCATCAGCCAACAGTAGCCCAATTTCTGCCAGCACCCAGTTGGCTAACAGTACTGGTGGCAGTCGTTGTTAACCCGGGGCTCGACCGATCTGGTATGGAAATTTGTATTGTATTGTATCCCTTTGAGGTGATTCAGCGTCTGTTCTTGGGCATTATGATTCATTCTTGCTCTGCTTGAGTCCACTCACTCAAGAACAAGACACTGTGTTAGTAAAATTTAATTGAGAGTCTGGTGATCAGATGGTTTTGAATTGACATGAGCCATTTTATTTTGTTAAACATCTGTATTGTTTCTAATTCAGTTTATAGCAAATGATCTGAAGTAGTTAAGTTAAAACACTTCAGATGAGATTGGTAACAATAACTGTTTTATGGGAAATTATTTACAATTAATTTTCCTCCAGTTTGAGGGATACTGATTTTTGTTGGCATATACTAAATACAACAGAAATTTTAGTAGTGTTTGTTTTTTTGTATACATATTTAACACACTGGTTTTAGAACAAGAAGCTGAGCTTTCTGTTTGAAAACTATTTCTAAGGTGGTAAATAATGAATATAATATTTTTGTAATCTTGTATTCCCTAGCTGGAGGGACAGTAACTTGAGCTTTATGTTTATAACCAGCACAAATATTGAACAGGTTTACGCTCTTTTGAATTAAGTCAAAATTTATTCTAAATGCATATTTTGCATTTAAATATTATGCTTTAGAATGTGGACATCTTTACAGGCATTACAGGCATGCTTCACTTTATTAATAAGGCTAATGTGTCCTGAATTTGTTTTAATGTTGTAAATTGTTCTTGTTTTAAAAATAAGACTTGTTCAATTAAACAAGACCAAAGTAATCTCTTTTTATGCTTAGTAGTTTAGATTAAGTTTATTAAGGCATATTGGAAATACATGCTTTATTATGTTTGCTACACTTAAAGCTTAAAGTTTATTATTAAAGTTTATTAAAAAATAACCACGTCTTAATGTGACTTGTTCATATGTTGGGAAAACATAAAAAATGCCTAAACAAACATGTTTTCAGAACAATGGTTATGAATTTATTAACTACAGAGAACAAAACCCTTGAGTTATCATGGCCACTTTCTATCATTCTGCCATAATGTGTGTTCTTGGCTGCAGTTTGTGCATCCCTGTAAGCCCTTTGATGGTCAGAGAAAGACTGGATATGAACAGTGAGGCCAGTCTTACATGACATTCTCTCAAGGCGTTGGCCAGTTGCTTTCATAGATCGTAGCTCTGAATTATACCATGGAGCTGAACGCTTAAAGGAAACCTCCTTATGTTTTAAAGGAGCTGTTTTATCGAGTGCTGAATGAAGGGCTGAGTTATAGTTATCAACATGACTATCTAGTGTTGATGGAATAGGTGAAGACAGAAAAAGATCATAAATGGATCCAGCAAGAACAGAGGGACAGATATTTTTAAGGTTTCGGAAAGAAATTTGACTTTTTCAGGTAAGAGGAGGGAGAGGTAATGAGACAGTGAAAGCACTGCTTTATGGTCAAAGAGTCCCAAATCACTGCTGTAAGTTTTGCCGACAGATAATCCAGATGTGCAGATCAGGTCCAGTATATGACCACCAGAGTGGGTGAGAAAATCAACATGTTCCACCAAGTCAAAAAAGTCCAGTAAGGATAGGAATTAATTTCTCAGTTTACATGTAGTAATGTCAATATGGATGTTGAAATCGCCAAGAAGAATGACTCTCTGGGAAAGTGAACTTAAGTGGTGTTAAAAGGATGCTGTATAGCACCCGACCCTGCACAGACTCACTCAGAGGCATGTGTAAAACACACAAGAAGACTTTATTTTTCTTCACCTGTGGGGCACTTCTTCTCCGTAAACCCCACAGGAAATATACAGTCCAAGCAAGCACTTCAAATAACCACAACACTCCCAATTGGCACCACCACTCCTCCCTGGCAACCTCGTCCTCTTCCTCCTGATTCTGGCCCTGAGTGGTGGTTGCCGGCCCTTTTTATAGCCCACCCGAAAGTGCTCCAGGTGCTTGATCACCTACTTCAAATTGCACTTACTGGTGGGGCTGTAGAGTTGTCCAGGCTGGCTCAGGGACCCATGCAGCATTCCCTGGCGGCCACCCCAGATCCCAACAGGGTTGTGGAGAACTTCATCTTAAATGGAGCCCTGTGGGAAACTGAGGCACCATCCTCAGTCAGGGAGGCTGCCACCAACCGTCCCGGGGAAGGTATTGAGCAGTCCATGATTGCTCCCCCAGAACATGTGTAGAAGAGGCGTCCCAGCCGGGCATGGGACCCGGCCCGCCTGCCACATTGGGTTAATAATTCAGTCAAATCAGATAAAAAAGACGCATTGTATTTTGGCGGATGATAGACAACAATACGTAAGACAGGACCAGATTTTGTTATTAGCTTAAGAGCCAGACACTCGAAAGACAATGGACTGTCAATGGGGATTCTTTTGATGTTAAACTTCGATTTACTAATTACTGCGACTCCTCTGCCTTGTCTTGAGCTGCGAGGCACCGTGATGTAAATGTATCCGGGCGGGGTCACCTCCATGACAGAGAAATAGTAAACAGTAAAATCATTTGGTTTTTGCCAAGTTTCTGTTAAGCATAGCAAGTCAAGGTTTGAGTCTGTAGATAGAGATAGATAGATAGATACTTTATTAATCCCAATGGGAAATTCACATTCTTCAGCAGCAGCATACTGATACAATAAATAATATTAAATTAAAGAATGATAATGAATTCTGATAGCACCAGTGCTTTGCCATTAAGAGATCTTGAGTTAAACCATGCAATATTAGCCGATGTGGGTTCGTTGTGCACAGATCCATGACCAGAGTTTATTTTAACATATTGCAGATTTGGCACATTGACACTCCTATTTCCAAAGCCATGAGTAGGACGGCATATTCCTGAGCAAATGCTGCTGGTGAACTTTTCATTCGCAGCCCGGCTGCGACCTGACCCGCGATGTAAATATTTTGGGCGCCGCACAAACATTCCAGTTTGACCATTTGCTCTGGACAAAATGTTTAATATGAAGGAGTTTGTCACGAGATAGTAGCAGAGTAGCAGCACAGCGGAGAAGGTGAGACAGGAGGATGGGTGGCGCAGATGAGCGGCAAGCAGCAGAAAAAGCATAGTAGGAGATATTACAAAATGCACATGAAGATACCAAAATTCGGAGGTTCCAACATACAGCCACATACATACTGTAAAACGCTGGGTATTACAGGCGGGATCACCCAGAGCCGTATCCAGCTGGGTGTAAACCTCAGATCATTTCTTAGACATTAAGCATGTATAGAAGGAATTGAGAGCAACCCAGTGTATAAATTATAATCAAGAAGACAGACCATCCCCAGCTCATAGATCATCACGGTGCAAAGAAATGTCCATAGGCCTTGTCCAGTGTACCACAGAAAGATTTGGTTGTCCCCGAGGCTGCAAAGCCAGTCAAGACAAAGTCCAAAATTGTTGATAAGAGGGAGGAGCGGCAGCAACATGCGTGCGCCAGCGTCCCCTCCACTATTTTCAGCATGACAAATCTATCAGTGTTCGGTCTTTTACCCGAAACCTGACAATTGAAAGGTTTAAAGCATCCCCCATACATATTTCTTAAATTTATATTTTACTATGTTCATGTTTTTGAAAACAAAATATGATTATTTAGAGTTGTCAATAAACATAACTGAGATTGAAGAGAAAGTGAAAAAATCTTAAGAAATCTTATACAAACTCTATACATACCCCTGTCACTAGAAGATCAGTCCTACTTTCCTGGAGCTGCTAAACAGCAGTTCCCACCACTGATGTAGTAAAATGAAGGATTTGTTTTGCATTAAGTGCTGAGATGAGTATTCCAAGGTCAACAACTAGGCACTCAGGTACAGCAAATGAGCCTTCGTTCATCCCATGGGCAGACTATAGTTAAAAATCATGTGGAAGCCAGATGTTATTTAGAAATTAAGTATAGATTACGTTCACAACTCAACAGTGTCAGATTGTTCAGCTTCATATGCAGAATCCTTCTTTTCTCATTAGGGACACTTTGATGAATTTGACATGTTGCTCACATCTTTTGTTTTTCAAATTTAGGATTTCCACAAAATTCTATTCTGCATATTTCAAATACAAACATGCACCTTACTTTCTATACTTGACTCTTTGGGTCAATCATGTACAAGTCTTTACACATAATATTGTAAAGGTCTCCTAATTTAGGTATTTGATTTATTTGTAAGGTTATTATTAAAATATTACATTACATACTCTTGTGAGAAATACCTCTTTTGACCAATGTCTTTACTTCAAAGAATTAGATAGATAGATAGATAGATAGATAGATAGATAGATAGATAGATAGATAGATAGATAGATAGATAGATAGATAGATAGATAGATAGATACTTTATTAATCCCAAGGGGAAATTCACATACTCCAGCAGCAGCATACTGTTAAAGAAAATATTAAATTAAAGAGTGATAACAATGCAGGTATAACAGACAGACAATAACTTTGTAATTAATTAATGTAAAACATAATACAAGTGGACAGAAAATGACTGTAATTGCTCCAAAAGTACATACATAATCTTATCTGTGTCTCTAACGTTGATAGTAATTCATTTCTTATTTGTCCTATATATAACTCAATCAATACATCACCTAGGGGTTTCACTGAACCATGTTTGGAATTTGGATCAACTATTTTTTGTGAGAACATTTTAGGCCCAAAAAAAAACCTCACAAAATATTTGAATTATTCTTAAGCCAGGTGGAAGTATATGTGGCATATGTCTGGCCACTAGTATACCACAGAATTCAAAAAGGGAATTCCAATGTATTTTAAACCTTTTTGCCTCCCCACTAAAGTCAGAAACCACTCAAATAAATTTTTTAGAGACCAAATTAATTTAAAATTTGTGCATGCCTGGTTTGAAGAAAAACTGCTGTGTCGTCAAGCTGACTTAGGAGAATTTCCAGTTTCTTTAGGAACAAGTCTATTTGACACAGTAAAGATGACCTTTCCTTCTTTAGGGTCTATAATACAAGTGAAAAAAATAAGAACAGATGGCCTATTAGTGTAATAAAATAAAATCCTTAAGTAAATGATATTATGGTTTTTTTTTATAAATAAGGGGAAGAAGAAGAAATTATAAAAAGCCAATAAAAAAAAAATTAACTTAGCTCTTCTGCCTTGAAACGTAGAATCCAAGTACTCATCTGTGACTGAATAAAAATCTAATTGATTGAACTATTCCTGTCTTCCACATAACCCATTTTCAAACCGCCTTGTTTAATTTACTTATTCCTGCTCAAATGCTGCATATCTTTATTTCTACTTGGGTCTTCATTAATAGGCTTGTGGCCATCTGCAATGGGAACAGATGAGCAGGGAGATCAAGGAAAAGAAGCTTTTTAGCCCAGGTCACTGCGCTGCTAGATGCACCTGGCATGATCTGCTGTGTTGATGACACTGGAAGCATTTTGCCAGTTCTGTCTTCCACTGATGACATTTTATATAGATGTTATCTTTGGTATTGTTACAATGTCTTGTTGTGCCAGTTGTTTTCTTTGAGTACCACTTACATGTTTGCTTTTTCTTATCATGATATAATTCTTTGTTGTTTACTAGCTAACTTACACAGATTTCCAGTATTATCACACCTACCTGCCTGTTGCCTATAATGTCACGTAACACAACAATTTCTCACCATTTTATTTTGCCTAAAATGCACTAAATATTTATTCCTGCTTTAAAAAATGTAATGTTTTTGTGGCTGGGATTCTTTAGGTCTGATATGGGGACTTTGTAGGTCTAGAGGTCGCCTGTAACACAGGAGTTTTAGGGTGTTCCTTATGCCACCATGTCTGAGTATAATTTACCTTAAAAAGTCCAAAAGCTTTAAACAAATCATCTTTGTTGGCAACATCTGTGAGCCTAAAAAAGGTATTAAATACCACAACACGCTGCTCCTCAGAACCCTTTATTTTCAACATCAACAATGCAAAAGAACTGAAACTGAAAATAATACATTTATAATGTTGGAAAGTGTTACAAAATAAAACACAATTTTAAATATTTTAAAATATTTAAAGCAAAATTCAAACATGGAAAATGAATACTTCATCTGACACACTTTCCTTGTTTGTTTTTAATTAATAAACTTATCATTGTAACACACTTTTGTCATTAATCCTTTTAATATTTACAGTAGTTTGCTCATATTCACAGACTTATGGTTGCAACCTATCATGTAACCTTTAATTACTTGACTCATACTAAAAGTTTATTAATTTAAAATAAAAGAAATCAACATAGCCAACTTATATCTCAATCTTTGTAAAGTTATAAAATCACTAAAAATATGAGCCACAAGCACTGCATGTCCAATAATATGTTTCATACATGTAGTTGAAGCAGAAACCTTGACAACCTTTAAGAAGTATCTGGATGAGTTATTGAGACAACTTAGCAATTAGCTAAACCAACAGTTTTGATAGACTGAATAGTCTCTTCTAAACTGGGTGGTTGTCAGATGACATGGGTTGGGATGGAGAGAGTAGAAATTACAACACAATGGACGCTTCCTTCTCTGGCACTAAATTTAAAGTCAGCGGAGGACTTAAAAAGGAAAGGGTTAAGTCTGAACATTCTGTCTTTAGCCAGAAGAAGTATAAGTAGGAGGGAAATTGACTGGTAAATGTGGGAAGAGCACAATGACATTATTGATGCATGATACAGAGAGATTAGAGAGAGAGACAATATGTGGGCAAACGTATTAATAGGATGACATATGCTTAGAAATATTTTGTAATCCTTGTGGTATCCCTAAGCATCGTAATTGGCTGTAGTGCCACAATAACAATATAGCACAACAGCCCACAGGAGCTGACAGAGGTAAAAATACTTCAACTTAGTTTGTTTCAGCATCCATTTGGTGAGTTGTCATGATATATTTACTATTATACTATTATCTTACTATTTTGTAAATATATTTACAATTTCCAAAATATCAAAATTACTAAAAAAATTGTAAAATTAATAACATTATGAAAAAATCCTAAATGTTTTACATGTCAAAAGCATACTAAAACTGAACCTACATATGACTATATTTAATCATACTAATAAAGTAATATTTGTCTCTTTCAGTACTTTTAACAGTACTACATATACAGAGATTCTATTTAATTTAGATTGACATTATAGTGAACAGTAAAGTTTAGTGCAGACTAAATCATTCCAGCTTTTGATAAGCAAATAAACTCCCCTTTTTAAAGTGATCATCAATTAAAACTATGTATAAGCTGTTTTAACTTTTGACAATTTCTGAGTTGTTGAGAAGTTCTCAGCATAATATAGTAAATCACATCCAGCTGTTACATGACAGGGACATTCTAAAGCAGTGGATTATATGAATTATTTCCTTCATAAAGCTGAAAAAATACAAGATCTGAAAAAATGTACTGTTTGCTAAAATGCTGAATGAATAATTTAATCAGTCTTGTTTAGAAAATATAGATAATTCTGCTGTTATGTGTGTTTTATTGATGTGAGTTTGGCAAAAGCGAAGTGAGGGACAAGGAATCATGAGAATGCAACATTTAGAGAAACTTAAAAGTAAAATAAAATCAAAAAGCAGTCTATTGGTATGTGAGAAAATTAATATCTTAATATGTTCTTTCTTACTACCGCAGTTTATCATTAGTTCATCATAAGCATGTTGTTATTCAATTTTAATGTGGGTTCCCCTTCTTTGCCTTGCATATTCCCATTTATCTTTTAATAGCCAGGTAACAAGGATGTCTCCTTCTCTGCTAACATTTTGCTGTTCTTAGCATGAACACTGAAATATCTTGCAAGTTGTGCCTTTTCTACCCAAAAGGTGAGAAGAAACAAAAAAACCCAAAAGTAATCTCTCAATACATTTCACTCAGTCTACTGTACATTACACAGAGTGCCTAGTATTCCTTGGACTACATTAACCTCTTGAATGGTTTTGGAAGGATTTTCATTTTATCTGCATAATTAAAATAACACTATTTTGTATGATTTTTCCGTTTATACAATAATTATATTCATGTTTGTACAGATTTTATACTTTTTTACAAAGAACACAGAACTTTGCTCAAGGGAGCTCAAAAACTGCTAAAAAGTGAAATAAGCTAGCATAAAATTGATTTTTCTGGCATTATTTCAATGTATATTTTTGTTTTGTTTTTTCAGCTTGACTTTACAGCATAAGAATACATGTCAGAAAATATCTCAACAGATATCTATTTAGTCTCAGTTGACTGTTAAAACTGTGTAATGTGGCTAATACTTTCAGAGGTAGCAATTGTAGTTTGATTCATGAGATGTCAGAAGCTGAAGTATGGGTGTCTACCTGGCAATGTCAGGACTCCTCAGTAAAAGGAAATGATATGGGGAAAGAAGCTGTTGATAAGAAGGAAGTGTTTCAAGTCCCTCAAGATCCACAAATATGGAAAAAAGCGCTAAAGACTGTAGCTGTAGATTTTAAGTCACAGTATCTCACAGGTTTTGATTTATTTCCCAGACAGGGGCAAAAGTTCATCTGCTAAAGTCAGTGAGAAAGTATCCATCTTCCCTGTGTTTTTATTACATTAAATAATCCATACTGGCCTATAGTAAACATTCATATATCTATATACATTTACATTATAAATAATCTAATATTTAATACATAAGTTTAACATTAAAATGATGGAGTGTATTAAAACATTTTCCAGCCAAATTCAGCAAAGTCTGATTACAAAAGAGGACAATGCACACACACCAGTCATTTTCGACTCTGGGTGTATCTAAAGACTTTGCAGTTCTGCCAGGTCATTTTTCTTTTTCAAGTCTACACTGCTCCTGCATAACACACTACTTCTGTGTTTTCCAAGATTTCTAAGAAAAACCAAGCTCAGTTTTCCATTAAAAATCTGTAAGACCTCCAGTTATTTTTCTTCTCCAAACATTAAAAAATAAAATACATAGGTTAAGACAAATGTTTTTAGTTAGTAAAATGTAAAGAAAACTGTGTGATTCTTCCATCCATTGAATCCTCAAAACATTTTTGGTATATGAGATGATTCTTACTAAGCAAAATGTGCACATCTATCGTTGTCACTGATTTACTTTACAAGTGCTGTAGCCTGTTTTGCTTCCATTGTGGGCATAGCAGGAGCCAGTACTGGATGGGATGCCCCCATTCTCAATGCTCATTCAAAACAACAGGAAAATTTAGTGTCACCAGATAGATTGACAAGAACATATGGAATAAACATGGAAAAATGAATATGAACAGAAACATAAAAAAAAAAGTTGGCAATGTAGCAACTACAGAAAGACGATGACCTGTCTAGTAATATGATGCTGAACCCTGTAGCTATGGCATGGCAGTGCTAAGAACTGTGGTACACTCTTTAAAAATAATGGTTCATTTTACTGAGTTGTGTGGTTCCTCATAGAACCATTGCTTTCATTCGGGGAAGGGTTTTTTGAATATTAAGTTGTTTTTAAGATTAGAATGGTGCCTAGTTGGCGAAACAGAAATCTTTATTGTGTAGTAGGGTAACAGGATACAACCGATAAAGTAACCTGAACTGAGCCTGTATTGTTGTATTTTAAAATAAAGTTTGTTATCATGGATTCATTATGTTAACTGTTACGGGTCTAAATAAAAAAAGGTTGTTTCTGGATCCTTCATATGAATGGTTCTTTTGGAAACCAAAAATGGTTCTCCTATGGCATTGCTCTGAAGAACCATTTCTTTGAGTACCATGCCACCTTCAACAAGTCCAATACCACTAATGGTGATTTCTGCTTTAAATGTTTATCATTATTTCTAAATTGCACATTTTACTTTTTGAAGAAACAATATACAGGAATATGTTCCTAATTGTTTATTTATTAGGAAAAAAAACATTAAATAGGAACTTGGTAGCCCAGACAGGTGCATATTATATAACACATTTTCCTCTTTAAAACCAATTTTGGCATTTTCAATGAATCACTACCACCTGCTCTTCGTTATTTGACTGACAATTAAATAATTAAAATATTCTTAATTAGAAGAAAAATTGGTTAAGAATAAATGTAAAGGTATAACAGGCTATCATATAATTTTAAAAACCCGGGCAACTATTTTTTGTACAAGTAGTGGAACAGATTGCATTATCACCTTTCATGATGGCAGGATACACTTAAAGAAGGAACATTAAGAATTAATAATGTTAATCAAAGGTAAATTTAATTCAACTAGAACTATTTAAAACTTTATTTTGGTATACTGTATCATTTTTATCCTTAGTTAACAATCCTTATCTTTAAAAATTTTGCCTTTTACTTTTCTTTCCTCAACACTTTTTCTCTCAAGAAGATGAACTTGAATGCTTTAGGTGTACTACATACAATACTGTAATTGGGGTACTGAACTGTAATGAGGGTACACGTACGCTAAAGTCACACCCCAGCATGATGCCCTGGCCAACTTGAGAAGTATGCACATGTAATTAAATGTCATGTCTTAACCACCACCTAGATTATGTTTTCTTCTGTCTTTTTTATATGGTCATTAATGTACATACTGTATTTATTTAACTCACTGTTTCATTGAATTGTTTCTGTGTAGGTTTTGTGTTTCAGATGCTTTAAAAGTACCATATACTGTGTATGTACATAATGATACATTCATACTGTGTCTTCTTAACCCCTTATTCCAGTTTGAGATCATGGGAGGCTGGAGTCTATCCTAACAGCACTGGGCACAAGATATGAAACAACTCTTTGAAAAGGTGCAACTCCATTACAGGAGAAAATGCATGGACATCTTTAAATTAAAAGTTACACACATAATACTTTATTTGTCTTGAAGGGGAAATTAAGACTTAACAGAAGCTCAAGAAAAATACAAATACCGTAACAAACAATAACTATGGCAAATTTACTGTTGCCAGTTAACTATAATGCATATTCTTGGAGATGTAGAATGAAAATCTGAATTGAGCCTGTGTGAGTGAATGTGGATGCATTATATGCATGGGATTAGTTCACATGCAGGATGAGTTCTTGTTTGTCAATGGTACGGTCTTCACTGAGTTAGGCTAAAGTAGAGATTCCCAAATTTTTTTATCCCTTAGATTTTGGTTACTGATAACTGATTTTTGATAATAACCTTATTAATCAAAACAAATGTTTCCATAGAGCAGACTATTGATACATACAGTAGGTGATCAAATGTCATGTGATATGCCAATGCCAGGGGGTATCTACCTTGGGGAACTCTCTTCAGGAATTAAAATGTTTTGAAGTATTATCATTTCTTTCAGTCTTAAATCAAGTACTGAACTATAACTAGGCTCAACTAAAAGTGATAGCTCTATAATCCCCCAGCCTCATTATACATTTGGAGGCTACATACAGTCAAATACTTTTTTGTGTGGATATGTGTCTTTCATTTTCCTTGTGTGCGCCAAAAGTTTTTTTAAATTATTTTTTAATGTGACTTACAAGCTACATACACCTTTAGGTCAAAAAAGAGCAAAATAACTTAAAGTCAATTTGTAGGCTGAGCATCCTTCATGCCACTGTGGGTCTTTTAAGTTAGATTTCAATTTTCATATTTTTAATTGCAGATCTGCTTCTATATAGTGTTCCCATGTCCACAGTTTTCCTGACAGATGAGCTATTTTTGCACAGGTTGTGATTTTTTTGTCCTTTTCTTTCAAAAACAACACAATATTTTGGGTAATTTTTTCAAAACCCCTGCTCTGCTCTGTTAGCACACTTTTCACACATCAGGCAAAAGCGGACCTTTTTACCTTTATATCCAATTTTTCAGTGTGTCACTCTTTAAACGTCATATGTTGGGCTGGTTTTTTGTACCACTATGTGGGTTTTGAGCCGTCCTTGGGCTGCTCTACATTTAGCCTATTCCTGTATTTAAGAAAGGATAAAGGTTACTAAACAATGGCAACTCTGTCCAAAATAACAGCTTTCCACTGTTCAATAATATTAATTGACAATATAAAAAATAATAAATTATTAGTTGTTGTCTGTATGTTACTTTTTTGTAACTAATCCATCCATCCATCCATTTTCCAACCCGCTGAATCCGAACACAGGGTCACGGGGGTCTGCTGGAGCCAATCCCAGCCAACACAGGGCACAAGGCAGGGACCAATCCCGGGCAGGGTGCCAACCCACCGCAGGACACACACAAACACACCCACACACCAAGCACACACTAGGGCCAATTTAGAATCGCCAATCCACCTAACCTGCATGTCTTTGGAATGTGGGAGGAAACCGAAGCACCCGGAGGAAACCCACGCAGACACGGGGAGAACATGCAAACTCCACACAGGGAGGACCCGGGAATCAAACCCAGGTCCCCAGATCTCCCAACTGCGAGGCAGCAGCGCTACCCACTGCGCCACCATGCCGCCCACTTTTGTAACTAATGTCTTACAGAATTTAAAACCAAACACAGGTTTGACCAATTTAGAAGGATGGCAAAAAGCACCATCTGACAAAATAAAATAAGATAAATAAGCAAGATAATAGAACTCACAAAAAAATCTCAACTGCCAGTGTCTTCCCAATCATCTGATTTTCCCCACCCTCCCAGACTAGAGAACAAAAGAAAAGTAGCCGTCTCTGTGTCCAAGCTTTTGTATAAATTGAAAAATCTTATCAGGTGCTGCATTCTCAAATAAGTGATTATGACTCTTTTCTCGTTAGTTTGGCTTTTTGACCTTTGTTTCAGTATTTTGATCTCCAATTTTTGACGATCATTTTGGATTTAGAAGACATTTTATATTTATTTACTGTATTTATTTGATAATTACCTTTTGCCTGTCATTTTAGTTTGATTTAGCCTGCTCTTCGTCATGTATTGCTCTGCCTTTTCATGCTCTTCATAAGTGTGCACATTTTCTTTTCAACAATGCATATAATTTGATTAAAGTTTTCTTTCATTGATCCAGGACGATGGGATAAGATCCCTTTGGGGTGGTTGAAAGACTATGATTTGGGGAATTTTGTTATGAAAGCATTTTATTGTGTAATTTATTTACTGAACACAGACTGGTTTGGAATATTTAGAATCTTGCATTCTTTCTCTGTCAATAATCATGAAATGATATAGGAGTTAACAATATGAAAGGTAATTGTGGCCCTGGAAAATGAAAGGCTTAAGGACATTCTGCATGTTTTTTATGTTGTTCTAATTTTCAATGGACTAGTACCTTTTCACCATAGCACAATATGGAAACCTCAGGGTAGTTCAAGCCAAGACTGGTTTTCACCTGCCTTTTTTCCAGTGATCATTGATCCCAAGACTTATTTTCTATGGAATATGAGTAGAAAAGAATACAGTTTTGTATGTTTTATTCACACCTATCCTTAATTCAATATTGTCATGTTGTAACAAGCTGGCCTAGCAAAAGAAGCAGTGCATGCACTTCATCCTAATGCCAACAGAGAATATCAGTCACTGAATAAAAGGGGCTTCTTGGGTCACATATGAGGTCTTGACCAAAGAAATTAAAAAGATAGTGGAAAGACAAGGAGAGGGGGAATAATTCGTGGAGAGAGAGGTATTATTAGGACAATAACAAATCACAGCGATCCCACATGGTTTGTTGTTTTTGTAGTAACTCCAGTTGTCCCAAAGACAGGAGTGAAAGGGATCATTTAAACAGACCAATTTGCTTATCATTCTATAAGTACTTCAGTGAGAAAGTCGATGCATAATTTTCATTTTGACATTGTGATTTTTGAGGCATGTTTTTATGAGCTGTTCAATGCCCATGCTACTTTCTTAACCACACCCATTTTCCACCTCCTTTCACACATATAAAATACAGTCAATTTTTATCCAAGCCTCCCTTGTGCTGCTTACCTCTGTCTGCCTCTGAACCTCACCCTACAGCTTGCTCTTATGCTGCGTTCAAGTACCCTCGGTCAGACGGTAAATCTGAGTTGTCAAGTCAGATATACCACATACTTAACAAACTTGGAATTACAACTCAGGCAATTCAGGTGGTTTTGTGATGTGATGCTGACCGTTCAACTTAGTCAGTTGTTTACAATAATCATTATATATAATACGCTACCGTGGCTGTTCGTTTGTCTGTCCAGGATTTTAAATCACCTGTAGCTCACAAACAGTTTGAACTATTGACCTGAAATTTGGAACATGTATACTACATGACGTCTATTATCTGCTTTCAGGGTGATGATTGACCTCCAAGGTTATTCCGCTCTTTATTTTTATTTTATTTTATTGTAGAATCAACTCTCAGCAGCAGCCAGCAGGGCTTATCCCTTCGCCGTCACTTCCCCTATCTCTTTTTTATCTTAAATCATTCTTGAGGCAGGTTGAAGACTTAAGTGCCAGCTTAAGTGAAAAATTAAAGAAAACGTACTAATTGCAACACAAACACTGACTTAATCAGAGAAACGCGAAGAGATGCCGATGAAAGAAGAGAAGAAGCGAGCCGCTAGGGTAGAGAAAAGAAGAGCTGCTCAGGAAGCAGCAAGTGCATCAACCTCTGAGCAAATGAATGCTAAACGTACAGAGAAAGAGTATGAAAACTATGAATGCTCAAGTCAAGTGCATTCGGTGCATGTTATTGTGCAGTGCGCCATTACTGGTATATATATATATGACCTGGTCAGCACAAAAATGCTATTTTTTGGTCAAAGCGGATTTGAAGACAAATGATACATATTCAAGATGTTTATTTTGCTGTTTATTTCCAGAAAAAATGCCACTTATCTTTACTTACATTTTTTGGCAGACCAAATAATAAATTATCAGCAATCTCACATTTTTTCATCACAACTCGGACATCCAAATAGTCCAAGAGCACATGAACGCAGCATAATTAAATAAATCTGTTATGATAGGAGTTGGGATAAATGGTGTCCCCGATAGCAAAGTTTCATTGAAACAACATTCTTTTAACCTCGGACACCATTAGTGAAACAACATTGATCTTCAACGTTGATTTAGCATTGATCTGACTCATTGTAAGGCCATCTATTCAACATTGATTAAATACATTTGAAGTGGTGCTGTAATGCCTCTGAAGAAAGTTTGATTATTTTACTGGTGAACATAAAGTTCCTATACTATAGCATTAGTGACATAGTGGTTATACTGTGGATTTGCTGCTCAGTAATAAAACTGAAAGTTGTGTAGAGCCATTCCACCTTCTGCCTTAGGTCTTTGTAGGGTCGCTCTTTGAATACGTGGATGTTTTAAGTTCCAAATAAATGAGGTTATGGTTGAATCTAATTGCTTAAAAAATTATTTATTGAGGGCGGCATGGTGGCACAGTGGGTAGCGCTGCTGCCTCGCAGTAAGGAGACCTGGGTTTGCTTCCCAGGTCCTCCCTGCGTGGAGTTTGCATGTTCTCCCCGTGACTGCGTGGGTTTCCTCTGGGTGCTTCAGTTTCCTCCTACAGTCCAAAAACATGCAGGTTAGGTGCATTGCAGATTCAAAATTTTCCCTAGTGTGTGCTTGGTGTGTGGGTGTGTGTGTTTGTGTGCCCTGCAGTGGGCTGGCGCCCTGCCTGGGGTTTGTTTCCTGCCTTGCGCCCTGTGTTGGCTGAGATGGGTTCCAGCAGACCCCCGTGACCCTGTAGTTAGGATATAGCAGGTTGGATAATGGATGGATGGAATGATTTATTGATGTATATTAGAATATTTTGAAATAAAAAGAGAAGCTTAGGAAGGATACTCATCTTAACAATGTTAATTCTTCCAGCTAGAGTGAGATGAAGGGTTGACCATCTATGCAAGTCTTGCTTAATTTTTTCCATACAGACGGTGAAATTTAGTTGATAAAGAGATTTATGTTTACTTGTGATATTTACCCCTAGGTATTTAAACTGATCTGTAATGATAAAAGGGAAGGTGTCCAATCCAATATTGTATGCTTGTGAATTCACTGGAAAGAGCACACTTTTATTCAAATTAATTCTGAGACCAGAGATCTTTTGAAATTCTGTTAGTGCTGTTAAGACTGCAGGCACAGTATTTTGTGGGTCTCATATATACAGTACCATATCATCTGCATATAGAGAAATTTTCTGCTCAAGTCCTTCTCTGATACCCTTTACCTGATAAGCATTTTGACAGGGAACTGCCAGTGGTTCAATGGTGATTGCAAATAGCAGTGGTGACAAGGGGTGTCCTTGTCTGGTACCACGTTCTAGTTTAAAGTAGTCTGAACAAATGTTGTTAATACAAACTGAAGCTTCTGGATTGGTATATAGTAGATTTGATCCATACATAAATGTTCGGGCCAAGTGAAAAGGTAGTTCCATTCAATCATATCAAATGCTTTTTCTGCATCCAACGATAATAATATCTCTGGGGTATTTGACTTTGCTGGTGAATATATTACATTAAACAGGCATCGAAGATTGGAAGCTAAGTGTCGGCCTTTAATAAATAGAATTTAATCTTGTGATATTACTGAAGGCAGCACTTTCTCCATCTTTCTAGCTAGGACTTTGGAGAGTATCTTAACATCATTATTCAGAAGTGAAATTGGCCTGTATGATGCACATTGTAATAAGTCCTTATTTTGTTTAGGAAAGATGGTGATTAATGCTTGGCGAAAAGTTTGAGGTAGAATTTGATTGTCTCTAGCTTCTGTAAATGTTGCTAATAAGAAGGGAGCTAGCTGAGTGGAGAATTTCTTATAAAACAAATAGTAGCCATTAGGGCCTGCTGCTTTCCCACTCTGAAGTGACTTTATAGCATCTAATAATTCTGATAGCACCAGAGGTTTATCCAATTCCTCTGCAATAAAAGTATCTATTTGTGGTATCTGTAATGTATCCAGAAATGCATTAGATTGTGTGTTGTCTTCTTTGAACTCAGTAGAATGTAAGGATTTATAGTAGTCTCTAAATGTGTGCATTATATTTTTATGGTCAGTGATTTTATCTCCATTTGTGTTGGTGATTGCTGGGATTGCATTGCGAACTTCTTGCTTGTGGATTTGTTGAGCTAAGAGCTTATTAGCTTTCTATCCGTGTTCATAGTAATGATGTCTTGATTTAAAAATGAGTTGTTCAGTTTCTTTGGTTGTTAAGAGGTTGAGCTCTGAATGCAGAGCCTTCCTTTTCCTATGAAGAGCCTCACTTGGACACCTGGCATGTTCTTGATCTATTCTAGTAATTTCACTGGTTAGCTCTGATACCTTCTTAGTTTCTAATTTATTTCTGTGGGAAAGATCAGAAATACTCTGTCCTCTTAAGAAGGCCTTTAGAGTTTCTCAGAGTATTCCTGCAGAGACCTCTGAGGATGTATTTGTCTCTAGAAAGAAACTGATTTGTTTTGATATAAATTCTGTACAGTTCTCGTCTGCTAATAGAAGTGAGTTAAGACGCCATCTGCAAGATGAGTATGTGGGGCATAATGATTTTAGCTCCAAGATCAGAGGGGAAATAACAATAGCGTCGTACTTGCAAGATTTAATCATAGGCAAGAAATTATTATCTATAAAGAAATAATCAATTCTTGAGTAGCAATGATGCACTGGTGAGTAGAAGGAATATGTTCTTGAGTTTGTGTTTAGAAACCTCCAAGGGTCTGATAAGTTGTGGTCAGTTAAAAACTGTGTAATTGTCTTTGCAGTGTTAGATGTCATCACCCCTGTGACAGGAGACCTATCTAAGAGTGGATTTAAAACAGAATTAAAGTCCCCAGCCATTATAATTTTATGACAGTTCACATTGGGAATGGATGTAAATACATTTTGCATGAATTCCCTATCATCGACATTGGGTGCATAAACATTTATCAAAATCAGTTTACAGTTAAATAAATTGCCCATGAAAATCACATAACTCCCTTCAGGATCAGAAACTACATCTGATGCTACAAATGAGAATGTTCTATGTATGAGAATTCCCACACCTCTAGTTTTCTTTATAAAGCTGGAATGGAACATTTGGCAAGTCCAGTCTTTTTGCAGCCGGAAGTGATCCTTGCTTAGTAAGTGGGTCTCCTGTAAAGATACTATTTTAGCGTTTAGACCTGTTAGGTGAGAGAATACTTTCTTTCTCTTTAATTCATGATTCAGGCCTTTAACATTTCAGCTCACAAAGTTAACTGCCCCATCATGGAGACATTGATTGAATTTTTGATGTCATTTTGTAGTCTTAACTGGAATTGAGACAGCTTTAACCTTAATTTCCAATTTTCCCACGAGTTATTACCATGCAGCCTATTGTTACATTGGTAATTATAATTATAAGGATTAAAAGAATAGATTAGATATAGCTTGCTCTCTTTCTCTCACCCCCTTATCCCCCCCCCCCCCATTTTGCCTCCCCACAGAGCACGTCCAAAACAAAACAAACCCCCCATCAGCGGCGTTTGAGGATTAAAAAGTAGAGATATCTATTGCTGATAAAGTCTAAATACTATATGCATAAAACATAATCTTCAACAGCCTTGAAATCTTAATACATAATTCGCTTGCCTCCTCACTCACTCACTCACATCTGTCCGAAGCCGAATGTGCAGTCGCCTTCTGCGCACGTCCGAAGCCAAATGCGCAGTTGCCTTCAGCGCAGCTGCCCGAAAAACCTTATGAGACCGACATCCAACCCCAACATCACGTCAGTAGGCGGATTTACGGCCGCAAAAATTCAAAGAGAAAGGCGACTTCGATTAAAGCTCTAGAGGCCTGAAAAGAGATTTCGACTACAGCTCGAGGCCTAATTACGCATTCTGATTCAATTACGCATTCATTCAATACACCTATATCAGGTTTGTGGTGCTTATACTTATTACTATTCCATATTGTACTGGAACATTCATCATTCAATATTATACTATAGGCCTGGAAAATTCATCAACTAACAGTACAAGCCTGTACAGTAATGAGTAAAGCGGAATACAATCATTACAAAACAACTTCTTCGTTACTTATCATTTGTTCTTCATACACTGCTGACACAAACTTGTGCCCGTTTCATCTTATGTTGTCGAAATGGGCTCTTTGTCTAGTATTAAGATAATAAACCCAGGGAAAGGTGTTAAAAAATGGCCCTGGATAAGCATAGTAAACCCTAATGCAATAATAACAATAACAATAAACCGAAGGTATGATGATAAACAGTCTCCTTTAGAACAGCAAAAAGAAAAAAAAAACTACTTTAATTTCTTCCACACATACGCATTTGATTGTAATTAAAACATAAACAGAAAGTGGCCGAGACAAAAATAGGATGTATACCCGTATTGTTGCAAGCGGATCAGACAGCAGGTAATGTCTTCTTGCCATGCCATGACAGGATGCGTCTCACTATCGTATTTCAAAACAGTGTTGGCATCAGCTTTCTTAACTCCTTTTCTGCTTCCTCTGTGGTCGAGAAGATGTAATAGGGAGTTGGTCTCATCCGTTATGGGAGATGGACGTCTGAAGCAGAGCTCCGTTAGCAGCGGCTTTATTTTTTTTCTTATTTCTTATTATCCCAAGGTATCCTGTATTTACCCATCCCGAGGAGTTTCTACTACAGTATATAAACATGAGTAACAAGAAAGGGGGTCAGAAAGAAACAGAAAAGAAACCTAAAGCTACATCCAAGTCTAGACAGACATCAAGTCCAAGTGCAAGGTATGGCCTTTCAGAGACTGACCTAGAACAGCCAGGCAAAAGCACAGATTTCCCAGGACCCCGCTCCACTGCGTCATCTCCAATCAAGAGTGAAAATGGGAGCGGAGGTGCAAGTGATGCAGGTCACAATAGCTCACTGATTCCAGTAGATCACTTGAAACTAGAGATGGCCTTGCAGTCTGTGCTTTCATCTACTCCTCGTGAGCCGGAAGCATTGGCTGTAACAGGGATTGCCACTTCACCCGCGGAGCACGAAAGCTGAAATGATCTGTCCGAACTGAAGGTAATGATTGCCACGGCCATAAATGAGCTCAAGAAAGTCATTCAGAAAAATATAAAGAAAGAAAGCGAGAAGACAAAACGAGAGGCTGCGACAGGATAATAAAGACCTGGAAACACGTATATATAATCGTTTTGATGCAGCCTTTAAAGGTATGCTGGGGAAAAATGAGGAACACATTCAGGATAATGCGTCCAAACTGAGAGCACTTGCCGATCAGCTGGAAGACGTTAAGCAGACATTCACGACTCGAACTGAAACAGCTGAACAGTTGGCATCTACCACAGATGGAAAAGCTACAGCTGCGAATTCCGAATGCAAAATACTCAGAGACAGACTTGCGGCTCTGGAAGATGGATGCAGAAGGAATGATATTAGAATTAAAGGTCTATCTGAGAATCGTGAAAGTCCAAACCCAGTGAAACTCGTAGCTGAACTATTCTCAAAACTAATTGGAGAGGACTTTAAATCAGATACCGAGATAGTGGCAGTTTATCGCATACGTGGATCTAATACCTCTAAACCTAGGACTCTAATTGTTCGCTTTGCGAGATTACAATTTAAGCTTAAAGTAATGTCACTTCTCAGACAGAAACAAGAGATTATATTTGAAAATAACCACTTTCATATTTTCCCTGATTTCTCACCCTCAACAGCTGCTAAACGTGACACTTTTTACAACATTAAACAGCGGTTACGGAAAGCCGATATCAAATAAAGCCTTTTCTATCCTGCCACACTGAAAGTGGATATTTATAAAGTAAACTTGCCATGATGATGTCACATGGCAATGCACATGGACAAGCTTAATATGTGATATCACGATGTTGCACTCATCATGAAACAATAGGAGATTGCCTACCAAGTAAAGTGACACAAAATAATTGATAACCAGTGTTGATTCTATTGATAAATCAAAGTATTAGATTAATATAAATGTTATTAAATACTTAATGCTATATACATGGGATCATCAGAAGAACAGTCTGTTGAATAGATGGAAAGACATAGCAGTATTTTTCTTCAAATATCTGATGTAATGCATACATAGAAGTCCAATAAAAGAAAACAAACTAAGCAACAAACTAAAAGGTAAAGGATGTACAAATGTACACATGGTCTTAACAGGAGTAACACTAAACTAAAGGGGCATCATGTATAACGCTGTGTGTAGAATTCACACTAAAACATGGGATATGGACAAAAAAAGAAATGTGTGTACGCACAAAAAAATCCAGATGCATAAAACTGCATACGCCACGTTCCACGCACTTCCCCTGTATAAATCCCAATGAATGTGAAATGTAACACACATGCACACACCTACAGCCCCACCCCGACTCCTCCCAGAATTTTGCATACTTTATTATGCAAATCAATATAAATATCACATTCTGTTCAGTGTTTTGTTAAAAGACAATGGCAAAAGCACATGGAAAAGGAATTACAGCAAATGTGAAGTGGAGGCAAGGAAAAATGTACTATTTGTTGGCTTAAGCAGTGGTATAAGCAAAAAAAGGAAGTTATGGAGTGATACAGCATAGCAGAGACACTTGAAAATTCAAGTTCAGAAACTCACACATTTCCTGAAATAAAAAAGAAGCAGTCCGATTTGAAAGTCAACGTGAAAAAGCAAGCCGCAGCCAATCGTCTATTTATTCTGTTTCAGACAATATTACAAACACTGACCCCCATGCCAATGACGGGATTCCATGTGATGATGGTGCTGCTGTGCCCAGCACATCTTCTGACACTGGCTGCACACACACCTCTGCCTCAGAAATCTCCGGGGCGACCATCTGGCTGTGTGCTGACGGACGCTGTTCTGGGGTCACAAAATGCAATAGTGGATGCTGTAAGAGATGTGGCCAATGAACTAAGGAACATAAGAGCAGTACTATGTGATACTGACAATTTAAATGAATGGTTAAAAAATAAATGCGGCATCTGATTACCTGTTTTACATTCTGCTAATTACATTCAAACGAAGTTCTAATGCTCTCCGATTTGGCTGATCATTTGGTGGGTCAAGGTCAGGTTCATCATACTACAACTCTTCAGGTGCGTGCAAGCCACGATTGTGTGGCACATTATATATGCAGGACAATACATGCCTGCACAATGCGACACACTTTCTGTGGACTATAGCGCAGCATATTAATAGAGTGAAAACGAATTCAATTTACATAAGCAAATTCATTCTCTGAAGGCACTTTTAGAATGTAGCATTGGTGCCGAGCAACACAACAGATCAATTCTCTTCACTTTACATGGCTATTTGAGGTGACTCGCTAAAAGGACTGCTTGCCTTTCGCTGCACTAGTTGAAAAAAGCACCTGTGACTGTACAGAGCTGACATTTTTATAGGTTCTCCAGCTATATTTGATATAATGCCAGTTCATTCTTTTGGTGATTCATCTCTGGCTGATGTAACTTGTCCAGCACTGTTGCAGTAGCAATGTTCATGCAGCTGATCTCTTTGATTACATTCTGTAAAAGTAAACGTTGCTGTGACTTGTGCTTTGATGTTTTACAGGTCAACCACAGTGTAAAGAAATCTTAAAGATTGTGATGACAAGCAAATAATACCATCCCATACAGCTGGCACGACTTGTTGATGTTTGTGAAATACACAATCGGTCAGCAAGTTCACACTGAAAAGCTCATGTGTTTAAAAGCCCAAGAGTGGACAGAACTTACAAAGAAGCATGTAGAGCACAAAGTCCTCAAAGTCTGCCTATGTAAAGCCAGTGCTAGTTCAGCAAACATCTCCAAGAGGATAGCTTTTGGAAATCGAAATTGATTTAGAAGACAGTCGTCATCATCATCTCTAAATATGCGCTCTCCTCTAATTCCTCCATTTGCAATGTATTTTAAGAATGCTAAAGCAGCTATGGTAGTTGGAATAGTTTGGCCATTCCATGCACCATTATATTGTTACAGAATGATCACAATCAAGTGATTTAAATTTGTAAATGATATGCAGTTAATTTCAGTGTATTTGATAAATCTTGCATCACTGGTGCAAATATGAAAAAGAAAGGTAAAGGACACAGAAACAGTAGCAGTACTTTGACGCTGGGTGCTGCCAGTTTATGAAATTGAGCAGAAACATGTGTACGCAAGGTAGGGGGCTACCGTGAAAATGTGCATGGCTTTAAGCCAAGTTTAGTTTTTATACATCTCAAAGTGTGCAAGGAAACAGGCGTTCGCAACATTTTTGTGTGTACACACCGTTTATATATGATGCCAAAGGATACAAAGAAATGACTTAAGATGATTGTAAAATTAATTCAGCAAGGAAATATCTGCTATATATGTAATATAGCAGAGAAGTACAGAATATGTAAGAATAACATAAATTACCTTTATATAACAAAAGGTAACAACATGAATTGTTACATGTGGTGATACTTTGGGACTACCCTGCTATTCCTGGTCATGGGAAGTGACAAAGAAACAAAGGAAGTTTTGCAATCCAAGGAGGCATGGATTTAATCATTGTGTTAGTCTGAGAAGGTATATGACAATGTAGAATGTATAGTAGACCTGGGCATTCTCTCCGTCCCATTGAAAGTACAGACAGCAAGTACTCGCCTGGGTGTGTCAGTCTGCATCAGTCTCCAGATCAAAATTGATATGTATGGGAAATTTCGTGAGCTTGCATCAGAGAAAGGGGTGATACAGAGTTTGTTCATGTTATATTGAGTAAAGGAAGACAACACCTGTTGTTAATCTGCATCCCGCCTACATTTTGAGCAAAGACACAATAAAAATGAGTGGTAAAAAATTAAAAGTTGATGAGAAAATCAGATCATTCAACAAATCCTAGACTCCTAAGTATTTTTTTCATGTAGGTTATCAGTAAATTAATCTAGCATACCGAAAAACTACAGAAATTTAACTGAAGAGGAGAAAGTGAGGACTGCAGAGGAATTCTTAGCTAGACTGCAAAAACAGCAACATCTTTTTACAAAGCTACATTCAGAAAAGGAAAGAACAGTAAAAACCAGCAATATATTACCTCACAAAATTAGCAAAACAAGCAAATGGTTTTCTAATGGAGAATTTGTTAAAGAGTGCTTATTGGAGTTAGCAGCAATCCTCTGCCCTGAAAAGAAGGATGCGTTTCAACATTTGTCCCTCACACGGCAAACAGTTGCAAGACGGACTGAGGAAATTACAGACAATCTGCTACTACAGCTGAAATACAAGGTAGAAAATGTCAACTTCTTCTCTTTGGCCTTGGATGAAAGTTGTGATGTTTGTGACACAGCACAGCTGCTGATTTTGGTGAAAGGAATAATAAAAGACTTTGAAATGAGAGAGGAAACGGCTTCTTTGCAGTCAGTGAAAGGGACAACAACCGGTAAGGATTTATTTACTGAAATCAGTATGTGCATGCAAAAGATAGGACTGCAGTGGGAAAAGTTAGTTAGTGTGACAACTGATGGTTCTCCTAATTTGACAGGTAAAAATGTTGGACTTTTAAAAAGGATGTAGGAAAAAGTGGCTGAGGTTAACCCAGCCCAAAAACTCGTATCTGTACATTGTATTATTCACCAGGAAGTGGTAAATCAGTGCTGAAAATTAATCATGTGGTTGATATTGTAATAAATAATATAAATTTAATCATGGCTAAAGCCTTAAATCACAAACAGTTTGTTACACTGTTGGAGGAGCATGATCACACTGATCTGGGCTGCCACAAAGTTGGCAGGTGGCTAAGCTTGGGCAAAGTGCTTGGGTCTCAGATCTGAAATAAGATTCAGGAGTTTTGTCTAATGAAAGGAAAACCCATCCCTAAGCAGCACTTAGTGGCTATTTAGCATTGGCTGTTGATGTGACTGCACTTAATGAATGAACTGAATACAAAATTGCCAGGCAGAGGTCTTTTTGCACATGATATGCATAGCCTAGTCAAGGCCTTCATGAGGAAGCTGCCGCCTGCCTCTCAACAAGTACAGAGAAGCACATTGACACACCTTCCCATACTGAGAGGAAGGAATCTAACTACTGATCAGCATAACAGATATGTAGCCATTTTCTGGGCACTACATGGTGAGTTTTCTAGGCAATTTGAAGACTTCAAAGCAGTGTAAACTAAAATGTTCACCATCTCCTCTCCTTTTACATGTGATGTGGACAGTGCCCACAGTGAGGTACAACCTGAACTTATAGACGTGCAGTCTGACGCATTGGTGTCAGTACACTTCAAGTCAGTGACATTACTGACTTTCTACAATTTTCTCAAAAAGGAGAATATCCCACAGTCGAGATTTACCATAATGTAACATTTGACAGAATGTGTTCGGCCTCTATTTTTGTTGTACTTTGTAAGTTTCAGTCAGGTTACTTCTTTCTACTATTCCCTTAGGTATGACTTGAAGAGCTCTGTTTAAAGATAGTTGATTGACACTGCTCCATGCTGTAGTATCAGCTAACTTGGCTGTGCTCTTCAGCTCCCTTTTGTGCTTGCTTGCTTTTTTTGTAGGCTTTGTTGGTGTTTTGACAAGTTCGTTTCACTCTTTTTCAATTGTTCTTGTGTTTTGGTAATTATTTGAATTACCTTTTGTTTTATTTATTTAGGATTTTGCTTGATTTTACATTTTTGATCTTTCAGGACAGCAGCTTGAAGGTGGAAATTTTGCATCCTGGGTGCTCCTTAAATGGAGCTTGCATATTCTCCCTGTGTCCATGTGGGCTTCCTCTGGATGCTTCGGTTTCCTCCCACAGACCAAAGACATGCAGATTAGGTGAACTGGCACTGCTAAATTGACCATAAGGTGTGTCTACGTGTGTGTGAGTGTGTGTGTTTGCTCTACAATGGGCTGGTGCAATGCACAGGGATAGTTTTGGACTTGTGTCAGATGACTGCTAGGACAGGCTTTTGTGACGCTGTCCTGGATAAGTATGTTAAGAAGACAGACGAACTTTCTGGGGGTGTGTGATTTCTTTGAATAATGTATTTTTAGTAGTATGTATTCTTTTTTTAATTTTTTTAATTTAATAATTTAAATTAGCACTTTTGTTTGTTTTTGCCAGTGTTCTTGGTTGCTCCTTTCTCCTTTTTGGGGTTTTACTTATTTAGGTTGTTTTCTTGAGTTTTTAGGCCTAAAATATAACAATTTTACTGTGACTTTGTATGTAAAAATGAATCATTAATCCTCTACTGCAGTGATTCTCAAAGTGTGTGGCGTGCCAAAAAGGGGGTGCCGTGGAACTGCAGGGGTGACATTAAGCACAACAAATCCTAGGTTGAGAGTGTGCTCAAATGGTTAGTGGAACCAAAGATGAATTTACTAAATGTTTCAAGTGGGAGCAATAACAAAGGGTGCCTTACGTTTTTTTTTTCTTTTAGATAATGAAACAAATGTGAAGTAAAACACACTTTTGAGACAAATAAATCAGATGAAGGTAGTCACTCAAAGCCAAAGTCAAGAAAATATGACAAAGCCTATCTTGCTCTTGAGTTCACTGTCAGTGTGGTCCAAGATGAGGAGAGACCGCTGTGTCTTTTATGTCGGAAAACTCTAGCAGTTGACAGTATTAGGCCAATCAAAATAAGGAAGCACATAGAAACATTACACCCCAGTTGCATCAATAAACTACTCATGTTTTCTCAAAGAAAACAGGAAAATCACTTTGTAAAAGCGGCAACTGTTAATAGAAAAGCAGAAATAGCCTCATACTAGAGTTATATAAAGCAAGAAACCATACACAATAGCAGAGATAGGTAATTCTCCCTGCAGCCTTGGATATACAGTAGTGTCTGTTATGCTAGATGAGACTAGTGCCTCAAAACTAAAGGCTATCCCACTGTCAAATGACACAATCAAAAGATGCATTCATGACATTTTAAATGACATGGAAGAACAACTAATTGAAAAACTTAGACTTGCATTTCACTTTACAAGTTAATGAGGCTATCAATAGCAATAAAGACTGCTTCTTCATTGCTTGCGTGTGCTTGTTGATGCCGGTTTACTTCGTGAGAATTTGCTGTTTTGCAAGAACAGGCAATGCTAGGTGACAGCTTAGGAACTGTTTAAGATTCTTGTCTGTTACCTGATAGAACATGGGCTGAAATGGGAGAACTGCATGAACATTAGCACGGATGTCAGAGAAAAGGAGTGGCACTAATAAACGGTGCCTTGCCAAACACATGGCGGATGCACTACTTCATACAGAGAGAAGCACTGGCATGCATGAAGATTGGCCCTGCGCTACACAAGGTTTTGACTGATGTTATTATTCAGGTCAATTTAATCAAAATAAGAGCCCTAAACATGCGGGTGATCTCTGCTCTTTGTGAGGAGATGGAAGCTGAGCATTCAGCTGTGTTATTTTACAGTGAAGCAAGGTGGTTGTCATGAGGTAAAGTGCTGCAAAGTGTCTTTGAGCTCAGAGAGGAAATTCAGTTTTTTTTTTGGAGGAAGAGGAGGGTATGAATGCCATTGCAATCAAATTTAATGATGAACAATTTTTGATGAAGGTAATATATTTGGAAAGCTCAGTGATGTATTTAGAAAGCTGAATGCCTGATATCTGCAAATTCACGACAAAGACAGGGCAAAAACAAGCATCTTTCTCATCTGCAGACAAGATCAGTGCATTTATTCAAAAGCTAGAGATTTAGGACAGGAGACTTGATCAAGGAAATGCAGATTCTTTTGAAAATCTGAGTGATTTTTCTAAGATCAGTGATTCCACTAATTCCCTGTCTCAAGCAGCATATCTCTTCACTGAGAGAAGTAGAAGTACTACTTGCAGAAGTATTTCCAAATCATCAGTGTTTAGTATGACTGGGTGATAGATTCCCTCACTGCAGTCACAGCTGCTGATTTCAGGTCTCCTGAAGATGACCAGCTCATCTGATTCCACCCTGAGGCTGAGGTTTACAACTCAGAAACTGAGTGAATTCTGGCTTGGTGTGGAGAGGGTATATCCACTCATGGGACAGAAGGCTGTGAGCATTCTGCTTCCTTTTGCAACATCCTATCTCCATGAGACTGGATTTTCAGTTGCTGCCTCAATGAAAACAAAGCACAGATCTAAGCTCAGCATTGAGCATGACTTGAGAGTGGCAGTATCTAGTCTACAACCCCATTTTGAAAAGATGTGCGATGCAAAACAGGTTCACTTCAGTCACTAATAAAGCAATAAAACCTGAGTTTTTACAAAATTTTCTCTTCTTACCAAGTAACTGCACTTCATTTTCAAGTTATTATTTTATATTGTTAATTCTATTATTATTTCATTTATTTTTTATTTTTACACTGGTTGTACTTACTGTTTATCCTCCCAGCAAAGATGGATGTAGTTCATCTTTAAAACTTTTCTTTTATGCTGAATATTTTTGAAAAAGCTTACAGGGACTAATCGAGCAATTCAGTGTCAAAAGACACAAAAATGTCTTTTGATAAACTGAAGTGTACAAAGGCTGTTCTGCATTTTTACCTCCACAAAAGAAACTATTGAAAGAAATATGAAAGAAAACATACAGTTGCTGTTCGTGTTGTTTCAGTTTAATAAAACAAAATGTGATCCATTTGTTTTCTAATTTCTGTTTTGTATATATTGTGTAATACCAGTAACAACGCACTGCACGTTCATACTCTTTCTCTGTACGTTTAGTATTCGTTTGCTCAGAGGTTGATGCGCTTGCTGCTTCCTGAGCAGCTCTTCTTTTCTCCACTTTAGCGGCCCTCTTCTTCAATCATCACACCGAAAGGAGATAGTAGACGTCACATAGTATATGTGCACTAAATTTCAGGTCAATAGGTCAAACAGTTTGTGAGCTTCAGGTGATTTAAAATCCTTGACAGACAAACAGACAGACAGCCATAGTAGCGTATTATATAAGAAAATGCATACAATACATCAGTCAGTCAAACTATCAATCTATCTATAAATATGTGTGTGTGTGTGTATATATATATATATATATATATATATATATATATATATATATATATATATATATTATGAGGGGCCATTCAGGAAAAAAAGATTGGTTCATAAATATATACATTGGTTCAGATATATATATCGGTTCGGATACATTGGTTTGAATATATACATTGGTTTTAATACATCCATTCAAATATATATATATATCCGTTCAGATATATACATTGGTTGGAATACATTGGTTGAGATATATACATCAGTTTGAATACATCTGTTCAGATATATACATTGGTTTAGATACATTGGTTGAGATATATATAAATTGGTTTGCATAGATTCGTTCTGATATATATACATTGGTTGAGATACATCCGTTCAGATATATATATTGGTTGATATACATTTGTTTAGATATATAGATTGGTTTAAATAGATTGGTTTAAATATATACATCGGTTCAGATACATCCGTTCAGATATATATATTGGTTCAGATAGATCCGTTCAGATATATACATCGGTTAGGATTTACGGGCAGGCACAATGTGGCCACCCAAATTTAGCATCTCCCTTTCGCTTCATCATTGCTTCAATATTGTTGTCATTATTGCATGTATTTTATACAAGTAGCATATGCCTGTCTGTCGTGTTTTGTTTCGTAAGCTGTCTTGGTTGGGGGTCCTCGATTTCAAAGCACGTTTTTTCCTTTCATTATTTAAAACACTCACACAGATACCCGCCTCCTCGCCCCACTCTGTCCCGCCCCGGTTCAATGCACCCGCCTCACTCGCTCCCTCTTGTCCCTCCCATGACAGATTCTTCTCAAAAGCCAGTTATCGGAAAGCATTGATCGCAACCACGGTACGTCCCATTTTTTCACCTCATGAGACGCTGGTTTATCATTGACCGAAAGCCGTCTGGTGATATCTGTTATTCCATATTGCAAGCATTTCATTAAAGGGCGATCTGCTTCAGCAAGGAACTTATTCCCATTTGCTGAAAGGATGTTATGGAAGAAAACACTGGAATAGCGCTGTTTCTTCTGAATGTTTATCAGTGATCAGGGATCAGAATGATCAGAATATCTCTGCTTCACAAATAACGGGTGTTTAACTGTTTTTATAGTAAAACTGATGAAATGGCACACATGCACACCTACACACGCACGTACACGCACGCACACACACACACACACGCAAGCAAACTCACAAATTGTGGGTCGCACACACTACTGATTAAGTGTATGTGTCAGAGGCAATCATCAAGAGACGCTGGTTTATCATTGACCGAAAGCCACCCAGTGATTTCTATTATTCCGTATTGACAGCATTTCATTAAAGGGCGATCTGCTTCAGGAAGGACATTAGTCCTGTTTGCTGAAAGGATATTATGGAGGAAAACACTGGAATAGCGCTGTTTCTCCTGAATGTTTATCAGGGATCAGAATGATAAGAATATCCCTGCTTCACAAATAACGGGTGTTTAACTGTTTTTATAGTAAAACTGACAAAACCACACACATGAACACGCACACAGACACATCGCATTTTAGTTTTTTTTTTTCTTTCTTCAGTAATATTTAATCTCCTTAAAGAAAAACAACATATGCATTTTACTTTTTTTGTATCTCTTTAGTAATATTTTAGTGTAAAAGGATAACCAGTATTTAAACCTTTTATGTTACTTTATAAAGTTATTTTACACAATGTTGAAAAATTAATAAGAAAGCTACATATTTTGGCAGCTGCTGCTTTAATTTTCAAGGAAATGAAAAAAGCTCTCCAAGAGAAAACCTCAATAAAGAAGAAACAGTTTGCACTATCTAAAAAGGAGAAACCCTCATTTATAAAGGTTTGCTGCAGATGACTTAACTGAAAATAAATGAATAGTTCCTATGTGTATAATACATATTTATCTATTTGACTTATGCCTTTATTCCAGCAACTTGCAACATCTGAGGTACAGTTTGTTACATTACTTTTGTTTTTTGCAGCACAGGCAGGTGAAGTGACTTCCTCAGGGTCACACAGTGGTGTCAGTACCAGGATTTGAACTGACAAGCAAGTTTGCTGAAATATTACTGAAGAAAGAAAAAAAAACGAAAATGGGCAAATGGGGCTATGCATACAAATGTCCATCCATCCATTATCCAACCCGCTATATCCTAAATACAGGAGCCAATCCCTGCCAACACAGGGCACAAGGCAGGAAACAAACCCCGGGCAAGGTGCCAGCCCACCGCAGGGCGCAATTTAGAATCGCCAATGCACCTTAATCTGCATGTCTTTGGACTGTGGGAGGAAACCAGAGTACCCGGAGGAAACCCAGACAGACACAGGATCACAGAAAGTCAGCGCGAGAGAGAGAGAGAGAAAGTAAGTTGGGTAGCTTCTCAGCCATCTGCCAATAGCGTCCCTTGTATGAAATCAACTGGGCAAACCAACTGAGGAAGCATGTACCAGAAATTAAAAGACCAATTGTCCTCAGAAACCAGCAAAAAATCCGCGATATATATTTAAATATGCTTACATATAAAATCCGCGATAGAGTGAAGCCGCGAAAGGCGAAGCGCGATATAGCGAGGGATCATTGTATATGTATGTATATGTGGATGTGTATATGTATATATATATATATATATATGTATACAGTAATCCCTCCTCCATCGCGGGGGTTGCGTTCCAGAGCCACCCACGAAATAAGAAAATCCGCGAAGTAGAAACCATATGTTTATATGGTTTTTTTTATATTGTCATGCTTGGGTCACAGATTTGCGCAGAAACACAGGAGGTTGTAGAGAGACAGGAACGTTATTCAAACACTGCAAACAAACATTTGTCTCTTTTTCAAAAGTTTAAACTGTGCTCCATGACAAGACAGAGATGACAGTTCCGTCTCACAATTAAAAGAATGCAAACATATCTTCCTCTTCAAAGGAGTGCGCGTCAGGAGCAGAGTCTGTCAGAAAGAGAGAGGAAAGCAACCAAATCAATAGGGCTGTTTGGCTTTTAAGTATGCGAAGCACCGCGGCACAAAGCTGTTGAAGGTGGCAGCTCACACCCCCTCCGTCAGGAGCAGACAAAGAGAGAGAGAGAGACAGATACAGAGAAAAACAAACAAGCAAAAATCAATACGTGCCCTTTGAGCTTTTAAGTATGCGAAGCACCGTCCAGCATGTTGCTTCAGGAAGCAGCTGCACAGAAGGTAGCAACATGAAGATAATCTTTCAGCATTTTTAGACGAGCGTCCGTATCATCTAGGTGTGCGAACAGCCCCCCTGCTCAATCCCCCTACGTCAGGATCAGAGAAAGTCAGCACAAAAGAGAGAAAGAGAAAAGTAAGTTGTGTAGCTTCTCAGCCATCTGCCAATAGCGTCCCTTGTATGAAATCAACTGGGCAAACCAATTGAGGAAGCATGTACCAGAAATTAAAAGACCCAGTGTCCGCAGAAATCCGCGAACCAGCAAAAAATCCGCGATATATATTTAAATATGCTTACATATAAAATCCGCAATAGAGTGAAGCCGCGAAAGGCGTAGCGCGATATAGCGAGGGATTACTGTATATATATATATATATATATGTATATGTAGATATGTGTATATGTAGATATGTATATATGTGTATATATGTATATGTATATATATGTATACATAACCTCTTTAACACACTACTTCTCCGCTGCGAAGCGCGGGTATTTTGCTAGTATATATATATGACTGATCCAAAATTGTTTGGACGGGGTTGCTACATGCGCCGGGGTGATGATCTATAATTGGGTCACACCAAGTCATGAATTATGGTTGAATTGAATGAGAATGAGAACGGTCGCCACTTGAATGGCGGAAACAAACACCTGGATCCTGTTTGTCAGTGATTCTTCAAGGGGGAACCCTCACACAATGGGGACACAGACAATGTCTGTGGGAAATTCATGAAGATTAACCCCTATTCTGCAGCACTTATGGGTTGAGAAGACACGTTATAAGCAAAATTTGGTCATGATATTAAAAAGTTTAAGAGATTTAGAGATTTATTTTCCCCAGGATTGCTGTAAATTGAAATTTACTTTTTCTCTTCTGCTGTGAAATGACCATTTCTCATTATAATATTAATTGGGCCGCTATTGTGAAAGTTTTATATTAATCAGATTGAAATTTACTTGTTCTGTTTTATCATGTGTTCAGCCTAATTTTTATATTCATGTATGTAAATGATGTATGGTTTAATTACTTTTGTTATTGCTTTATTCTTGGAAAGAAATTCCTTATGCCCATGCTGAGTGTAAAGCACTATAAAAAATAAATTGAATTTCAATTTTCTTTTATCTTTGTAGGATAACAAGCTAACTAAAGGACATTCTTATCCTTTAAGCGGCTTGGCAAACAATGTGTTTCTGAAAGATCAAAGAGCCCGAGTGTTAAAAGTAAAAGTTACAACATAAGCATAAACTTTATTTGGACGGTTAGTCAGTATTCCTAATAGCAAACAAATAGCTGACTACATACATCCATATACAACTTGTAGATAATAAGACATGTACATCTGCTTACATCATTTTGCTTTTATTGTAATTGTTCTTATAGTTTCCAGAGAAAATAGAATTTAAAGAGAACTGGGTCCTTAAAATTTTTTTTTCTTTTTGGAGCTATACACTCCATATTTACAAATTCTTGTTATGGTAAATTGTGTTCTGTAGATTTACACGTGAAACATAATTAAATTACTTTGGCAAAAATAAAGGCAACTGCTATCAACAGCACTGAAAACAAGTTGTTAGTTGAATTGAATTTATTATTAAAATTAACTATTCACCTGTAAGATTATCCCATGAAGCTGAACTAGATAGATGGGTAAGAAAATGGATGGTTCTAATTAGTAGACAGTTAACTTCCTTTACATTAAGTACTGTATATATATTTGCATTGTGAAAGCAATATTACAAAATCGCAATAGTTTGATTATATGACTGTCCCTGACCAACAATGCAGCAATGATTTAACTTTACCACAATGACCCAATGCCTGGAACAAGCACCAAATCACTGTGGTTTTGACTTTTACTTCACTGAATCAGAAACAGATTCACCATTTGAACAAATTTGTGGATTTGACAACCATTCTAAAGATACTAACAACATTTCTCTGCTCCTTTCACCAATTCCTACAAAAACCACAAAGTAACTGAAAATATTCCCATATGTGATTATAAGGCATTTCCCAGATAAGTTATATTTGAGAAGATTAGACCATCCAGTTTCAAAAAAGTTGTGAAATTTTGTTCCTATGATTTCTGAACACAAAAGCACTGAGGTGTTCCTGGAAAAGGTCAGATATTCCACACAGGGTAGATACAGATGTTTTTGAAAATGTGCTAGAAATACGATACTCTGCGAATAAAGTGGTTATATTATGAAACTAATTAGTTTTAATGTATCACGAAATGCAAAATGTAGCTCCAAGAAGAAAGACAAATTTCTAATCATACAAATTTGAAAGAGCAAAATGCTAATTTAAATGACTATGGTTTTAATTGATAATCCATAAAACACTACCACAGTGGCGCTGTTCACCAATAACTAATTCATGTCTGGTGACATTCAGGCGTTTACGAGAACACTTGCAAAAAAAAAAATAAATCCATTAACAGATAAGAGTCCTGAGCAACAAAATATCAAGTGCACTCCAGATGTACATTGCTTATGCGAGTGGGTTGCAGAAAAGTACATACCTTATAGGATTTTTGTGACAAAAAACAGAGCAGCCATCAATGTAAAGGTTTTTTTTATTATCAAAAGCAAAATGAAATGGTAATCTGACATTTTTCATTCTGACCTTATGCATGTTTTTTTTCACATTGTTAATTACATTTTTAGCTTTATTACTTCATGCCCTGACTAAAAAGAAAACCATAATTGCTGCATATGAACATAAGGATGAGAAGGGTGATCCATTGTTACTGGCTATAGCAAATACAGTATGGTGATTATTCTGTTATGTAAAATGCCTTTTGATGCATTTAAACTATTTCACAATCTGCAAAAGATGTTTTTTTTGGATGTATGGGATCAATATACTATGTCTATATACTGTTAGATTATAATACTATTCCAGGTTAATCTTCTTAATACATAATTTGCCTGCCTTCTCACTCACTCACGTCCGTCCGAAGCCGAATGCGCAGTCGCCTTCTGCGCATGTCCAAAGCCGAATGCACAGTCGCCTTCTGCGCAGCTGCCCGAAAAACCTTACGAGACCGACATCCAAACCCAACATCGCGGCAGGCGGCGGATTTACGGCTGCAAAAATTCAAAGAGAAAGGCAACTTCGATTATAGCTCTAGAGGCCTCAAAGGAGATTTCGACTACAGCTCGAGGCCTAATTATCAGGTTTGTGGTGCTTATACTTACAACAACAACAACAACATTTATTTATATAGCACATACAAAAAGTAGCTCAAAGTGCTTTACATAATGAAGAAAAGAAAAATAAAAGACAAAATAAGAAATTAAAATAAGGCAACATTAGTTAACATAGAAAAGGAGTAAGGTCCGATGGCCAGGGTGGACAAAAAAAACAAAAAAAAAACTCCAGAAAGCTGGAGAAAAAGCAAAAAAAAAACTCCAGAAAGCTGGAGAAAAAAATAAAATCTGTAGGGGTTCCAGGTAATACACTTATTACTATTCCATATTGTACTGGAACATTCATCATTCAATATTATACTATAGGCCTGGAAAATTCATCAATTAACAGTACAAGCCTGTACAGTAATGAGTAAAGCGGACTACAATCATTATAAAACAACTTCTTCGTTACTTATCATTTGTTCTTCATACACTGCTGACACAAACTCGTGCCCGTTTCATCTTACGTTGTCGAAACGGGCTCTTTGTCTAGTAGCTAATAAAACAACCCTCTAGTAGTATGTCAGAACAATTGCTTATTTGACAAATGGCAAACTACAAGATACCGATAAACAGTAGCACAAATTTTATACATTTCTTTAAAGATAAAATGGAAAACATTTTTTAGGATTTTCTATTACACTAAATAAAAACATCCCCATTATGGTGAAGAATTACCATCTTGAGGAGTGACTTTAAGAACAATGTTGATTCATTCACAGAGAAGTGTGTGCCACAGGTGTTATGTCTATTTCAGAGCATTTCCAGTTATCAGATATATACAGTATATGCTCATTTGAGCACCAGTGCAACCTGTTATGATGTTTCTCTTTAATTCTAACCAGGCACTGAATTATTTAGAATAATGCACACTCATGTTCAAAATGTTTTCAGTAAGGCAAACATACAGTATATGGATAATGAATGCATGCATATGTGATTGCAGCAGTAAGCATACTGTATTTGTGTGAAAATGAATACTAACAGGGAAAACAAAGTAGATGTCCCTGTTCACATTATAGGTTTTATTTCTTTTTTATTCAAGCTACCATATTTATTAGTGTAAATAACTGTGCAGTAAGGAAAAGGATAGTACTCTTTAGTTTTGAATGACTGCCACCGTTTGCAAGCCTTTTTTTCCTCTAACACATTCTGCTGGCTTCAGAGTATTCCTGCATACCTGGCACCAGTTTTAGAAGGCCAAATCCTTATACTCAGACAGCAGGTCAGTTACTTTAACATTTTACATGCCTACCTCTGCAATGTTATTTGTATTTTGTTTCTTGTTGGAAACAGCTCATCTTTACAGGTGATCCAGCTATTTACAGTTGACAGTTCCCTTTAACAGACCTCTGTAACCTAAGTACATGTTTCTAAAACAAAACAATACACGGTTATGAAACACTTAGTCAGCCTTTATTTATACAGTAAACATAGATAATGCCTAGTGTTATAGAGTTGGTACTGTAAGTTAAGGAGTGTTGTTCAGCTTCACAGTATTAGCACATGTAGCCACAACCACAGGATTTAAGTGTAGGTCTTTAGCCATTCTGTGTATAACATATATATATATATATATATATATATATATATATATATATATATATATATATATATATATATATATTTGCAGTTGGAGATCCAGAAAGGGAGAAAAAACGAATCACGTATCATAAAATAGTTTTATTCCTGAGCTTTCAATTAAGGCCAGTACAAAAAGCGCCAGAGAGTTGGCCGAGTCTTGGCTATCAGATGAAAACGCCATCAACAGACACTTGGACATAAACCCAGCATATGCCAACTTAAGAAGGACATATATACATTAATTAAACTATACAACCCCCCCCCCCCCTTGATCATACTGACTTAGTCACCTCCGCTGAATACTGAATGTGTTGCTATATATTGCCTTTGATTCTTGTAAGTCTAAGCATTATCCTCTGATGAAGACCCCTGATGGGGGTTGAAAGCTCAGGAATAAAACTATTTTATGATACGTGATTCGTTTTTTCTCCCTTTGTGGATCTCCAACTGCAAATATGCAAACCGTATCACAGACCTTCTCTTCCATATATATATATATATATATATATATATATATATCTTTAAAACACAATGCCAACACTTTATGAATTTAGTTTTCTGTTTTTGAATTCATGCACCCTAACAGTGTTTGAAAATATACAATGTTTTACAATATGTTAGCTGATTTACCATGTAATTCCATTGTGTATTTTTGCCTTTTTCAATTGCCACGAGCATTCACCTTACACTTTGGGGCCAAATTTGCACTGCTGTAGTTTCATAAAATGAACCATAAACATTGAGTAAAAGAATAAGTATAAAATAAAGTTATCTTTTTATCTTTTTAAGTGGTTAAGAGATGAATGAGTTTGAAGTATAGAAATGCACATAGTGCAAACTTAAATAGTGCAGACTTAATGTACAAAATAATGAAGAAAAATAAGGTTTTAGGTATTAATTCTATATTTTTAAACTTTTTATGTGTATAACCCACGTAATTCATTTCAGACAAACTCTCAACGATATACTTTACTTCAAAATATAATCTGTAAAATTGAAAATAATTTAAAGCAGATTTTAATTTTCCTTGTGTTGGTCTTTTATAGCCAATTTAATTTTCAGTCATTTCAGTGCATTCATTTTTTATATTAATGAGTGAAAACTATATTGTTCTGTGGTTCTGCATGTGCCAAACTAGATTACTTCCTTGTTTAAGTGTTCAGCATAACTGTCAACAAAAACTCTCGTTCTTTTTATGAAAACTCTCCTTCTTTTTATGATGTTGATGGAGTTTCATCCCCAATTAACTGGTGAGTCAATGCTAAGAGACTGGTGTGAAGGCAACTGTTTAAATGCCTGTTATGGTTTAAAGCTTTACAATTATACCTTTTAACGGAATAATCAATTTCCAATCCTTTAGTTAATAGAGAATCTGGTTGGGTCTTTCACAAGGATTCTGAATTTCTCAATACTGTGCCTCCTTCAAATACTACTGTAAGACTACTAGCTTCTCAAGCCTAACTTACTAGTGTGGCCCACCAGGGGGCATACAGTTCCCCCAACCCTGACACAGACAGGCTGAGACACAAGGCTTGCCAGACAGTACACCTTTATCTAAGTGGGGAAGCATTTTTCTGTTGCTCCTCACTGCACAGTACAAACCACCAAATGGTATAGCTCACAGTGCTTTTCTGTTGTTTCTCTCTCTCTCAGTTCTCTGTCGCCACTCCTCCTCTAGCAAGCTTTGTCCTCCTCTTCCCGACTCAGGCTGTCCGACTAGTGATGAGGCAGCTCCTTTCATAGTGCACTCGGAAGTGCACTAGGTGTTTCTTGACCCTCTTCCGGCTGCACTTCCGGGTGTGGCAGAAGTGGTGCCACAAAGGTGTCAGCTGCACATGCAGTACCCCCTGGTGGTGCCCACGGAACCCAACACAGCTGCTCCAAACTACAACTCATGGCATGCCCTGTGGGGATCCAAGGTGCTGTAGCAGCCCAGGGGGACTGCACTCTAGCATCTCGGGGAAGAAAATGTCCTAAATATGGTCTCTCCCTCAGTCCTCAAAACTTGGCTAAATAATGTAACAGAACCCTCTTGTCTGAGGTATTATGGAATTTTTATTTAATATATAACAATCTTTTCCAATTTATAAGAAGTGTGTGTATATATTGTGGTTGGTCAGACAGTCTACAAACATCGGCTACACCCTCTCAGTTCCGAGAAGCAGATCATATACACACCATACAATACCTGTCAAACAATACAAACAACATCTGTTTCACCTGAATTGATGCTCATCGGATGTACGTCCCTTTGCTTTCCCTAGCAGGGATCGAACCTCGTACGTCAACTCCTGAGACAGAGCCTCAGACATTGCGCCATGGCGGCTGGTTTGCTTACTTGACATGGTGAAGATTGGATTATCACATTCATTCCTTTTCCAACCCTTGTTGTCTAGATGTTTATTGGGCAAATACCAAAACCAAAAGGAAGAATTATGTAGTCGGTATTTCTCTTTATTTAATAACAGGAAATTTTTATTTAAAGGCTAGTAAAGGGTAAGTTGTGCTAGATGAATCCAGAGTCTGCCAGTTAGTGACCTTGATTGTTAGTTTGAAGTTGCTTCATGAAAGAAATGCATTTGTGTATAGAGTTTGGGGAAAAGGTCATTGAGATTAGTAAGAGAAACAGGGTTCACTGTGGTTTGAAAGAAATGTATGGGAGTTAGGAAGGAGTGTTGTATTGTGGTATTGCTTAATGGTTTGGTTAAGTAGACTAGCTACTTGCTTGAACTCAGTAGGCTCAGAGAGGCTTAGGCTTTTTTATTTTACATGTTTGTAATAACAAAAATTACCTTCTCCCTCATGTACATTTACTTTTTAGGTAATAAATTTCTTTTTTTTCCCCTGGGCTTCATTCAAGGCTTGGACTCTTCAATGGATAATGTGAATTTAAAGAAATACTTCACTCAAAAATTATATTTATTTTGGATGTTACTAACCCCATGCAGTTTATAGTGGTGGCTGACAAAAAGTTTTAATCGTATATTTCAGTGGAGAAAGTACATGACAAAGACTCTGTTTGAACAGAACCTGTTGCTAGACAGTGGCAAACGATGCAAAAAAGTATAAAGAAAAAAAAATTTCTCACATAACCTGTATTGCATAATCCACAAATCCATTATCTATTCATATGCTCATAATGTGCAAAATTGTGTAATTGTTGCTAATTTATTATTAATATTTTAAAAACTTAGCATACAAGATAATCAGGAAAGGCACATTCCCAAAATATAGTGCCTTTGAATTGAAGCTCCACCTCTTCCGTTCTTCCATTAGTGGAGAATCCTGTCCCCCTCACTCACTGAATTAACATCCTGTCTTCAATTCAGAAGCACGATATTATGGGAAAACGCCTTTTCAGTTTATCTTGTATGCAGAGTTTTCCAGAAATAAGTATTAATAATATTTTAGAAAAAAATATCTGCATATGGATATGCAGATATGCAGGGAATACAACTTACATGAGACTTTGTTTTCTTTTTTGTGGACGTTTTTCGCATGTTTGCCATTGTCCAGCATTGGTGACTATTGGATACCGTTCAGTCAGAATTTTTGTCATGTATCTTCTCCACTGAAGCACAAGATAAATTTTTTTTTCAGCCACCACTTCAAACTACATGGGGTGAGATATTAAAAATATAACTTCTGGATGGAATATTCCTTTAAGTCCATTGCCTTATCCTTTTAATGAATCTCTTGTTATGTAATTTTCTAGGGTGACATGGCGCTGTAGTGGGTGGTGCTACTACTTCATTGCTCCAGCATTCTGTGTTCAAACCCTGTGCCTGGTCAATGTCTGTGTGAAGTCAACACATTGTCTATGTGTCTGTGTGGGATTTCCTCCTGGTACTTTAGTTTTCCTCCAATAAAGATGCATGCTAGGTTAACTGTCAATTGTAATTGTGCCACGCACAAATGTGTGTGTGTGTGTGCATGTGAGTGTGAGTGTGAGTGAGCTCTGCAGTGCACTGATGACCTATCGTGGGCTGATTCCTGCCTTGCCCCCAATGCTGCCAACATAGTTTCTGGCCATCTGCAACCCTTAAATGGATTAAGCAGGCCTGGGAATCATTTTCTTCTTTGTTAAAATCTTCAATGATGAATGTGCAGCTGGACTTCTAAGACAGAAAAAAGATACAGTTAAGATCAATTATCAAAGAAATACTTTTAAGTAAAAGGCCACCAACAAAATCAAATCAATAATTGAAAATGAATCTGTCTAGCCTCTTCCACATAGTTATATAATAATGTCTGCATAATCTGTTTCCCACCATTCTTCAACCTGCTATTCCTGGGTCAGTTTGGCCTGCTGACAGTGTGATGTGTCCTTGGTCTAGCCTTGTTTAAAAAAAATGCTTTTGCTGTCTGCTGTGCATATGCACATTTTAGACAACAGCTGCACTTCAGTAATTCCAACAGTGGGAACACCTTTTATTTCCCCTTTATTTTCTTGTGCAGTTCAACTTTTTGGAAGGGATTGGAAAATTTGCTTTTTTTTTTCAAGTAACATCTGCTGTTTATAGGCCTTTCTGCTCTTTGTTGGCCCACAATAGTAATATATGACTCTTGGGTGCTTTATAGGTCAAGGTTATTGTTGAATCCTAAACCAAATCCAAAAATCTTAACTTCTGAGTAGATTTATAACCTTCCAAAGCATAGTGGTTTGCCATCTGGCACATTCACTTCCAGAGAAGGAACATGGAGTGTTTAAGAGAAAACTTGATTGCTTGTAATGGGTTTTCATAATGAAGACATTCACCTCGACCCAGATATTATCCCTTTAGGAAGTTATATCAGTTGCTTCCTGAAATTATTAATGTGTTTCAAAGTTCTAAGTGTTGTATACATGTTAATGACAAGTACATATTCCATTACGATTGCTTGTGTGCAAATATACACTGTATGCATTTTTTAATTTCAAGATTTAAAGCCTAGCATTGTAAGCATATAAAGTGGCTGCTTGTATATATGGCCTAACCAATTAAAATATTTTATTTCCAAACTAGACAGTATTTATGAAAGTTATAGAAGTTAAAAGTGCATGGCTTAATTTTTATGAAGCTAACAATATCCAGATTTTTTTTTTGGAATAACTTCTGTTTTTTGTATTTTGCCTGAAATGTTACAAGTATACACTACAGAAAAGAAAGAAGAAAGAAATGAGAGGCTCCATAATATTAAGTAATTTAGTAAGTTACTGTATGTTTATAGGTAAGCTATGTTATGTTATAGTAAGATTATTATTTGTCTCATTCACAAGCTCAAAATAAAAAAGTGATCTCACATCATGAGACTGGAGACCCATTTAACTACCATTTATCCATTCCAGTTAATAAAAGATTACAACTGAATAAATATTTCACTGTACCTATAACAAGACGATGCAAGCAGTGATCTACGAGGCAATCTCTTTCAATCCCTATTGAGAAAACAGGGTTTCTTCCTGAGAAAACATCGTGGATGGGTGCTACATTACAGTGATGGGGAAATTTAACAAACCTAAAAATAGGTTTGGTAAATATAAAGTGGATTCAGAAAGTACTCAGACCCCATTGCTTTCTCACATTTTTCAGCATTGTGCAAAATGTTTCCACAAATCAGGTAAAACTCAATACCCCAGAACGACAAAATGACAAAACGAAAACAAGATTTTAGAAGATTTTGTAAATTAGTTAAAAATAAAAAAAATGAAATGTTCAGTACTTTGTTGAAGCACTCTGCCATGATTGCAGTCTGGAGTCTTCTTGGGTATGATGTGACAAGCTTTTCACACACCTTGATTTGGGGATTTCTGCTACTCTTTGTTGCAAATTCTTCCAGGCTCTGTCAGGTTGCACAGCTATTTTTAGGTCTTTCCAGAGATGTTCAATTGGTTTAAAATCTGGGCTCTAGCTGGGTAACACAAGGACATTCTAACACTTCTGTGTTGTCTATGCTTTGTATTTAGGGTCATTGATGGAAGGTGAGCTTTTGGCCCAGTCTGAGGTCCTGAGTGTTCTGGAGCAGGTTTTCATTAAGAATATCTCTTTGCTGTGCTTTGATCAGCTTTCCATTAACCATGTCTTGTCTCCCAGTGCCTGCTACTGACAAACAGCAACCCCACAGTATGATGCTGCTGCAACCATGCTTTACTTTTGCAATGATATCACATAAGTGATGAACAGCGCCTTAGAGTTCTTTAAGTGCCTTCAGCTTTTATGTGTCTTCTACTGAGAAGAGGCTTCTCTCTGGCCACTCTGTCATGAATCCCATATTATTTGGGGTGTTGCAGTGATGGTTGTACTTCCATCTCCACACAGGTTCTCTGGAACTTAGTCAAAGTAACCATTTGGTTCTTGGTTGCCTGTCTTACCATGACCCTTCTCCCACAATTGTTCGGTCTGGATGGGTGACCATCACCAGGAGGAGTCCTGGTTGTTCCAAAGTTCTTCTGTTAAGAATTACATTATACTATTACAGTAGTAATTACCATGTTTATCCTAGACTGCTTTTTAAAATCATTCCCAGGGTTCATTATTTTTTTATCTTAATATCTTAATTTTTAAAATTGCTGAAGATTATTTTAAGCTTAAAGATTGTTAATGATTATATTTTCGGCAGATAGTATTAAGAATTCAGCTGCAATAGATATCTCTTTGTTTTAATTCTCTAACGCCGCTGCAGGGTGGGGTTTGTTTTGTTTTGGACGTGCTCTGTCTCTTTGTATGTCAGAGGACCGGGACATCGCGGAGTGGGATCAAGCCTCATGTGGGGAGGTAAAATGGGGGGGGGGGGGGATAAAGGGGGGAGATAAGGAGAGCAGGCTATATTTAATCTATTCTTCTAATCCCTATAACTATAAATATCAATGCAACAATAGGCTAAAATGCAATAACTCATGGGGAATTTTGAAACTAAGATTGAAACTGCCTCATTACCAGTTAAGACTATAAAATGACATTAAAAACTCAGAATCAATGTCTCCATGATGGGACAGTTAACTTTGTGAGCTGGAATGTTAAAGGCCTGAATCACGAATTAAAGAGAAAAAAAGTATTCTCTCACCTAACAGGCTTAAACGCTAAAATAGTATTTTTACAGGAGACCCACTTATTAAGCAAGGATCAGTTCAGACTACAAAAAGACTGGACTGGCCAAATGTTCCATTCTAGCTTTATAAAGAAAACTAGAGGGGTGGGAATTCTCATACACAGAACAGTTCCATTTGTAACATCAGATGTAGTATCGGACCCTGAAGGGAGATATGTGATGGTCATGGGCAACTTATATAACAGTAAAATGATTTTGATAAATGTTTATGCACCCAATGTTGATGATAAGGAATTCATGCAAAATCTATTTGCATCCATTCCAAATGTGAACACTCATAAAATTATAATGGCTGGGGATTTTAATTGTGTTTTAAATCCACTCTTAGATAGGACTCCTGTGTCAGGGGGGACAATATCTAATACTGCAAAGACAATTACTCAGTTTTTAAATGATCACAACTTATCAGACCCCTGGAGGTTTCTTAACCCAAACTCATGAACATATTCGTTCTACTCACCAGTGCATTATAGCTACTCAAGAATTGATTATTTTTTTATAGATAATAATTTCCTGCCTACAATTGAATCATGCAAATACGACACAATTGTTATCTCCAACCATGCCCCTCTAGTCTTGGAGCTAAAATCATTAAGCCCCTCACACTCACCTTGCAGATGGTACCTTAACCATCTTCTACTGGCAGACGAGAACTGCACAGAATTTATATCCAAACAAATCAGCTTCTTCCAAGAGACAAACACGCCCACAGAGGTTTCCGCAGGAACACTCTGGGAAACTTTAAAGGCCTTCTTAAGAGGACAGATTATTTAATTTGTTTCCCACAGAAATAAATTAGAAACCAAGAAAGTGTCAGAGCTAAGAAGCGAAATTACTAGAATAGATGAAGAACAAGCCAGGCATCCAAGCGAAGCTCTCCACAGGAAAAGGCAGGCCCTGCATACAGAACTTAACATCTTAACAATTAAAGAAACTGAACAACTTATAGGTCTAGACATCATTACTATGAACACAGAGAAAAAGCTAATAAGCTTTTAGCTCAACAAATTCACAAACAAGAAGTTCGCAAAGCAATACCAGTAATTACCAACACGAATGGAGAAGAAATTATAGACCATAAAAATATAATGCACGCATTTAGAGATTATTATAAATCCTTATATTCTACTGAGCTCAAAGAAGACAACACACAATCTAATACATTTCTGGATACATTACAGACACCACAAATAGATGCTTTAACACTAGAATTACCAGAGCCTACGAAAAAACTTGTATATCCGGCCCACCTTAAATCGCTTCTTAAATCCGTTCACACCTCTCCGCCAGCATCCTTTGTCCTCTAAATGTGCTGATAAAAGACAAGCTGCCAGCAGCCGGCTATTCCATCCCCCCACCGACTTAGAACGTGAGCGAAGTTTTCCCAGCTCACGCCTTGATTGATTATGTGGGAGTGAAGTGGAGTTTTACAGTGGAAATAAGAGATCATTATTCTAAAGTAATCTGTGTAAACACATTGTTAAAACAGAAACTTTTTCATATTTTAGTAATAAATGTTACAAAATGTAGTAGGCATAAACTATAGAATATATAAAGCCCGAGTTCCAAAGATCAAATAAACACTTTCACAAAAGCTTCAAGAATGAATCAACAGCTTCTGTGGCGTAGTGCGCTAAGGTTTGCCTCTTAACACAGAGCAGCTTTTCCTTGCCTCACAGACCTGAGTTCGATTCCACGCTGGGGATGAAGTGTTGCTTTTTTTTTCTTTTCTTTTAAACCTCAAACGGACATAAAATTTATACATTGGTATGCACTGTCAGTTACTGAGATCGTTATATTTTCATGTGGGATGCTCCTTTTCAAATATTTTTTTAACAATTGAAACTGCAATTAACAGGAACAACTGTCCATATAACTTATTTTTAAGATCCATAACACACAGACAGACAGAGCACTGCGTAATAGAGAGACAGACAGGCAGAGAAGTCACTAGATATAGAAATAAACTGGGAAGCCACGTGTACTGAAAGAAAAAAAGAACAACATGTGCGTTGTCCCTGACTCTCTAAGTAAGATCGGGGGAGGGGTGATGTTAGAGCGCCTGCGCTTATTCAGTGCAGCTGGGACAACGCACATGTTGTTCTTTTTTTCTTTCAGTACACGTGGCTTCCCTGTTTATTTCTATATCTAGTGACTTCTCTGCCTGTCTGTCTCTCTATTACGCAGTGCTCTGTCTGTCTGTGTGTTATGGATCTTAAAAATAAGTTATAAGGACAGTTGTTCCTGTTAATTGCAGTCTCAATTGTTAAAAAAATATTTGAAAAAGAGCATCCCACATGAAAATATAACGATCTCAGTAACTGACAGTGCATACCAATGTATAAATTTTATGTCCGTTTGAGGTTTAAAAGAAAAGAAAAAAAAAAGCAACACTTCATCCCCAGCGTGGAATCGAACTCAGGTCTGTGAGGCAAGGAAAAGCTGCTCTGCGTTAAGAGGCAAACCTTAGCGCACTACGCCACAGAAGCTGTTGAATCATTCTTGAAGCTTTTGTGAAAGTGTTTATTTGATCTTTGGAACTCGGGCTTTATATATTCTATAGTTTATGCTTACTACATTTTGTAACATTTATTACTAAAATATGAAAAAGTTTCTGTTTTAACAATGTGTTTACACAGATTACTTTAGAATAATGATCTCTTATTTCCACTGTAAAACTCCACTTCACTCCCACATAATCAATCAAGGCGTGAGCTGGGAAAACTTCGCTCACGTTCTAAGTCGGTGGGGGGATGGAATAGCCGGCTGCTGGCAGCTTGTCTTTTATCAGCACATTTAGAGGACAAAGGATGCTGGCGGAGAGGTGTGAACGGATTTAAGAAGCGATTTAAGGTGGGCCGGATATACGAGTTTTTTCGTAGGCTCTGGTAATTCTAGTGTTAAGTGCTGAGGAACTGGATAAACCTCTAATGCTAACAGAATTACTAGATGCTATAAAGTCACCACAAAGCGGGAAATCAGCAGGCCCTGATGGTTACCCCGTAGAATTTTATAAGAAATTCTCCACTCAGCTAGCTCCTCTCTTATTGGCAACATTTACAGAAGCTAGAGACAACCAAATACTACTTCAAACATTTCGACAAGCATTAATCACCGTCTTTCCTAAACAAAATAAGGACTTGTTACAATGTGCATCATACAGACCAATTTCACTCCTGAATAATGATGTTAAGATACTCTCAAAAATTATAGCTAGAAGGATGGAGAAAGTGCTGCCCTTGGTAATATCACAGGATCAAACTGGATTTATTAAAGGCCGAAATCTATCTTCCAATCTCCGACGCTTGTTTAATGTTATATATTCACCAGCAAAATCAAACACCCCAGAGATATTACTATCATTAGACGCAGAAAAAGCATTTGATATGATTGAATGGAACTACCTTTTCACTGCATTGGAGAAATTTGGGTTTGGCCCAAATATTTGTGCATGGATCAAACTACTGTATACCAATCCAGAAGCTTCAGTTTGTATTAATAACATTTCCTCAGACTACTTTAAGCTAGAACATGGCACCAGACAAGGATGTCCCTTGTCGCCACTGCTGTTTGCAATTGCTATTGAACCACTGGCAGTTCACTGCCGAAATTCTTATCAGATAAAGGGGATTGTCAGTGAAGGTCTGGAACAGAAAATTTCTCTATATGCAGATGATATGGTCTTATATATATCAGACCCAGAAAACACTGTCCCTGCAGTTCTAACAGCACTAACAGAATTTCAAAAGATGTCTGGTCTTAAAATTAATCTAAATAAAAGTATACTCTTTCCAGTGAATTCACAAGCATATAATATTAGATTGGACACCCTACCTTTTACCATAGCAGATCAGTTTAAATACCATGGGGTAAATATCACAAGTAAACATAAAGCTGTTTATCAACAAAACTTTGCCATCTGTATGGAAAAAATTAAGTAAGACCTGGATAGATGGTCAACCCTTCATCTCACTCAAGCCGGAAGAATTAACATTGTTAAGATGAATATCCTTCCTAAACTACTTTTTTTTATTTCAAAACATTCCAATATATATCAATAAATCGTTTTTTAAGCAATTATATTCAACAATAACCTCATTCATTTGGAACTCAAAACACCCACGTATCTGAAGAGCAACCCTACAAAGACCTCAGGCAGAAGGTGGTATGGCTTCACCTAATTTTCAGTTGTATTACTGGGCAGCAAACATACAAGCCATAAAAACCTGGACACAAATAAATGAACATACACAGGCTTGGCCCGCAATAGAAGTAAAATCCTGTAGTACTTCTTTATACTCCCTGCTCTGCTCTCCAATAAATGCAAGTTATCGCAAATATACTAATAACCCAATTGTGCTTTACTCACTTAGAATATGGAACCAAATTAGAAAGCATTTTAAGATGGAAAATATTTTATCTGTGGCACCTCTGCAAGAAAACCACCTCTTTCAATCCTAGCAAACATATCCAGTTTTTAATACCTGGAAAAGTTTTGGGATTAAAATGCTCAGAGATCTTTATATAGACAACATCTTTACATCTTTTGAACAATTATATTCAAAATTCAACCTCCCAGCTACACATTTCTTTCACTATCTTCAAAGTAGAAATTTTGTTAAACAGAAATTGCCCGATTTCCCCCACCTCACACCCTCCACAATGCTGGAAAAAATGCTGCTCAATTTTGAGGAATTAAACATCATTTCCGCATTATATAAAATCCAAGAGGACATTGGGAAAAAGATCTCTTAATCAATATATCAGAAAAGGAGTGGAAGGTAGCAAAGCAGAGAATTCACTCGAGCTCCATATGTGCAAAGCATAGAATTATTCAACTAAAAATTATGTATCGAGCTCATCTGTCTCACTTAAAACTGTCCAAAATGTTTCCAGGGCAAAATCCAACCTGCAAACGCTGCAACCAAGCTCCTGCCTCACTGGGTCACATTTTCTGGGTTTGCACCAAATTAACATTATTTTGGACAAAAATTTTTAAGTGTCTTTCAGACAGCCTTGGGGTCACAATCCCTCCTAATCCACTAACAGCTGTGTTCGGTGTTCTTCTAGACGGACTTGAAGTGGAAAAGGACAAGCAAACGGTGATTGCATTCACTACACTCTTGGCACGCAGACTTATTCTGTTAAATTGGAAGAATCCTAACTCTCCTCTGATAAGTCAGTGGGAAACCGATGTTTTATATTATTTGAAATTGGAAAAAATCAAATTCTCAGTTGGAGGATCTGTACAAATTTTTTTCAAAACCTGGCAGGATCTGATCAATATTATTTTAGAATAAGAGAAATAACTATAACCGCATTTAATTCCCTTCTCCATCTCTTATTTACATATATATTTATTTCTCCCTTTCTTTTTCTTATTGTTGTCTTATTAAAAAGCCCTAAGCAAGTCTCCTTTAGCTAAGCTCTCCTTCTCAGGGGTGGGGTTTGATTTGTCTTCAATTTGTTTGGTTATAAATTGATCTATTTGTATGGAATGATTACAATAAAAATTAACAAAATATAGAAAGAAAAAAAAAGAATTACGAAGGCAACTGTGCTCTTGCAAACCTTCATTACTACAGGATTTTTTTGTAGCTTTCCCAGATCTGTGTCACAACACAATCTTATTTTTCAGGTCTGCAGGCAATTTCTTTGGACTCATGGCTTGGTTTTTGCTCTGATATTAATGGTACATTGTCAACTGTGGGACATTCTATAGACTGGAATGTACTTTTCCTAATCATGTGCAAAAAATTGAATTGACCACAGATTGACTCTAAACAACTCAGTAATGATCAATAGAATGGGATGTACCTGGGCCAAATTGCAAGTATGAGAACAAAGGGTCTGAATACTTGTGTCAATGTGATATTTCAGTTTTTTATTTTCCAAAAATTTGCTAACATTTGTAAAAATCCTGTTGTTGCTTTGTCATCCTGGGGTGTTGAGTGTTGTTTGATGCAGAAAAAAAAACTAATACAAATAAATTTAGTACAAGGCTATGGCATACCAAAATGTGGAAACAGAGAAGACTTCTGAATGCTTTCTGAATCCAGCATATATAGGAACACTCAAAAGCTCATAATGATAAGAGGTAATTGTATATTAGACCCTCTTTTAAATGGATCAACAATGGCTTTTCTAAATTATTTAAAATTACTGCAATAATCTCACATTTCAGACCCATAGACATTTTTCTAACAATCCTAATCTTAATTTTCGTACAAATTATGTAAACATTATCTTGGAGCATTTTACTCATATTTTTTAACCACTAGACTCTGCTGACACAACACATTATTTGTGAGAGAATCCTTTAATTCTGTCACAATCTTACACTTTTTTTAAGAGATAAATATTAAGCATTTGCTTTCAAAGTACATAACATACTACCTCACACTTTATGCCAGGCATCAGTTTTCCCAAAGATAAATCAATACACTTCAAATCACAGTGGATTTAATTTGGCCTTTTGACACTGATCAACAGAAAAAAAAACACTTTCATTTCAAAGTGAAAGCAGATCTTGGCAAAGTGGTCCAAATTGTTTACAAATATAAAACACAAAATAAGTGTGTAATTGTGTAAGTATTCACTTCTTTAAAATGATACACCTACATCATCACTGATGCAGTCAATCAGTCAAACATTAAGTTCAACTGAGATCATGGATCTGGAAGGTCCAACTAGTGGTTAGTCAGTATTGTAAATTAACCTCATAAAAACAAAAGAAAACTCCAAGCAAATTCCATGAAAATGTAATTGAAAACCAAAAGTCAATATATGGATAAAAGAAAATATCCAAGTCACAGCCTATCCATTTGAGTCCCATTAAATCAATCAGTAAGAAAAACAGAGTATGGCACAGCTGTGAATCTTCCTAGAGCAGGGGTGTACACAAAGGGTTGGCTACAGTGTTTCATGCCTTTTCACCCCTTATGAATGTGTGCATCCTTCCCATTGTAAGAAATTGAGAAAACAATCAATAAGTAATAATCCTTGTTAAAGCTATATAGGTTTCTCTTTACATTCTCATATGGAAATAACATATGGTCATTTACAGGGGTGTCTCTTTTTTTTAAGAAGCACATGTCTACTATAGACAGGCATGCCCATTGCAACATGTACACCCTAGCTTGGATTTCTGTGGAGAAATACAATGGAATTGTGAACATTCATTGGTCAGCAAGCCTTCAAACGTGTTAATTTTTAAATACTTCCTGGAAGAGGCTACTAATAGATGATCCTAAATGTTGCTACCAAAGCCAAAGTTCTGTAGGAGCTCAAGGATGAGGTCAAAACATATTTTTGCTTTGCTTGATAAATAGATAAGACAACAAGTATTTCATATCGTACTCAGCTGTCCATTGTAATGAGTTTTGTGGATATTGCTGGTTTAATTCAGGAATGTTTTATTGGTGAAAAATTCTATCAAGCTGGCAAGATTTTAAAAGAACCTGTTCATATTAGACAGTAAAGTATAGATGTAGATGAGATTTGGCATTTTCTTTCTATTATTGACAGCGACACACAGGGTTTTGGACATGAATGAAGTAGTAAACATAGTAGTAACAGAAGAGTCACCTTAGTGTAATTGTATATTGCTCTAAATAATTAATTTTTGAAATTCTGTAAAGTGTGAGGTGAGTATGAGAACAGAAGATGGTGTTCATTCTGTATGATGGGGACGGTGTTCCATAACATCATGTTCATTCTGCCTTTAAGTTAAAAATTATGCAGTGTAAAATTAAAGTGTTTATACATAGGATTTAAGTTATAGTGATGTGCTGTAATGTGAGCTCTTGCTGCTGAGATCCATTTGGTGTTTCATTAGACTAGAGTAGACTATACACAAAAGTATGTGTAATCGTGCAAGGAGAAGTGAGACTTGTATTGCTCTGAAGGAGTTGCAACCTACAATTGATAAGATTAGAGACAATGTACATACAATCATGATGCCTGTGTGCTTCTTAAGTCACAGGATTATGGTTAGGTGGCAAAGAGAAAGTTAACATAAAAAAAAAATGCACATGCCTTCTTGACATGGTCTGCCAGAAGGAACAGGTACACTCTGAGGTCAGCTGGAAGAAGTTTCCATAGTCTGGTGAGACTAAACACTATTTTTGGGATAAGCCAAAGAATATACATTATTAAAATAACACCATCCCCACCATGAAGCATAGTGATGGCAGCATCATGCTGTGGGGCTGCTTCTATACAGCAGGCTCTAGAAGAATTTTGAGAGTACAGAGTAAAACAAATGCAGCAAAATACAGAGAAATCCTGAAGGAAACGCGATGTTGTCTTTATGAAACCTGCACCTTGGGAGAAGATTTTTTTCCAGTTAGACAACGACCCCAAGCATAAAGCCAAAGCTACACTGGATTGGCTTAAAACCAAGAATGTTAATATCCTAGAGTGGCCAAAACAAAGGCCAGATTTCAATCCAATTCAGAATTTGTGGCTAGACTTGAAAAAGGCTGTTCAACATGACAGAGCTTGAACTACTTTACAAAGAAGAATGGGGAAAAATTGCAATGTCCAGATGTGCAAAGCTGACAGAGATAGATCTACAACAACACAATTTATTTATATAGCACATTTTCATGCAAGCATAATGCTTTACAAAATGAAATTAAAGGAAGTTAATATAACACATAAACAAACAAGATTAATAATAATAATATTATACAGTATGTAACAAAGAAAAAGGTTAGGTTAAATGGCCAGGAGGACAGAAAATACAAAAAAAAAAAAAAAAACACTGGTTAGGCTGGAGAAAAAAAAAAACAATATCTACAGGGGTTCCAAGGCCAAAAGACTGTCCGAGGCATTCTGTCTAACATACATGTTCTAAATCAGTCCTCGTGGTTTTCAGGCTTCACATTGAAGAAACTGATAATGATGGTTATGTGGACATCTGGGGCACCCACCATTCAATCCATAAACACAGGGGGCAAAATGGTACCTTGATCAGATGGTGGAGGCGCAGATCACCACCACAGAGAACTGCAAAAGACAGCAGAGAAAAGTACAGATTAGAAGAGAATTGTAGAACCCAGAGGAAAAGGATAATTCAATGCCCATATGGACTGGAACACAACTAAACATTTTAAAATAATGGGTTTTTAGTATTTTTTTTTTAATTGTTCTACAATATTAGCCTGGTAAATTTCTAATTGTAAAGTACAGTATTTCAAACTTTAGGCGCATAACAGCAAAAGGTCACCTCACCACTTCTTTTCAGGTTGGCTCCTGGAATTATAAGCAGACCTTCATTTGAAGATATGGGGTTACGACTTGAAGTATAAGGGGACAGAATTCCAAAATATAGGACTTATTATTTAAGACTTTGTAAAATATTAGTAGTATGTTAAACTCGATTGTAAATGACACGAGTAACCAATGTAACAACACTAAAATTAGGGCTGAAATGTGCCAAGATTTTCTTTTTCTGGTTAAGATTCTTGCTGCTGCATTCTGCACTAACTGTAATCGACTGATGTCTTTCTTAGGTAGTCCTGTAAGGAGTGCATTATAGTAATCTAGTCAACTGAAAACAAAAGTGTGAATTAATTTTTCAGCGCTTTGTAAAGTTATGAGAGGTGCAACTTTACCTATATCCCTTAAGTGAAAAAATGCAGTCCTACTAATCTGATTAATATGTGATTTAAAAATTGGGTCAGAGTCAATAGTTGCTGCTAAATTCTTTACCTCCGACTTGACTTTTAAGCCTAAGGGATCAAATTCATTTCTAATACCTTCACTATATCCATTTTTACCAATCACTAAGGTTTCTGTTTTCTCCTTATTTAGTTTGAGAAAGTTACTGCTCATCCATTCAGAAATACAAGTAAGACATGAGATCAAAGAGTTAAGAGCATCAGGGTCATCAGGCGCTATAAATAAATACAACCGTGTGTCATCTGCATAGCTGTGGTAGCTCACCTTATGCTTCAAGATAATCTGATCATTTATTAAATACTGACTTGAAGGGGGTGGATACTGTTTCAATCAATCATGTTGCGTTTTAAATTTTACAGAGATCTGATTTCACTTTGACATTTAAGAGTCTTTTTCTGTTGATCAGTGTCAAAAAAGACAAAACCACTGTGATTCCATGTTGTATAACAACAAATATGAAAACTTCCAAGGAAGTGAATACTTTTTATAGGTACTGTATGATGGTTAATAGCTACAGGCTAATTCAGGATAATGTCAAAAGAAAAGCTGAGGTGAACTTATTAAACCTATAGTTATTAAAGCAGCAAGCAAGTCCTGAAATGGGAGGACAGCACATTTTTTCCTTAAGGGGGCTGAAGCTTCTTGTGCTGTGGTGAGGCTGAGAGGCCTTCCAGGGCATTTGTGTTCTATTCGAGGATAGCTCAAGGAGTTCCACATGTCATTGTCATGTAAGTGCAAAATGTGTTTATAGTAATGAATCTAAGTAAAAGTTCTGCTTTTACTGTTATTGTTGATTTTTAAATACGTAGGTGTGAGAAGAACAGAAAGACCTACTGTAACCAGCGATTATCCCTGATTAGTACCTGTTTGTGTTGAAGTGGTAAAAACTATTATAAATAAGAAAATGTCAAAAAAACACTTTCACAAAAGAGAGATTTCAAATACAGTCATTTTTTATTTCCATTAAATAAATGCTGCAGCAAAAATCAGCAAAAAACTAGAATGAATTAAAATTTGAATTTCATAAAAAAGAAGTAATGAACAATGAAGTAAAACATTTTATTACTGAGTTTACTCTCATCACATTGAAAATATTGCTGTACTTTACAACATACATTTTATTAAATAATCCACAAAAATACAAGAAATGTGTAATTATCTATTGAAATGTAATGTATTATGTTTTAATAAACATGTATCAACTTGTATCTTAAAATAATATGCAATATTGGTAATTATACATGGTAGTGGAAGTCTGCCAAAAACTTTGTAATGGGCCACTGAACATTTTCATTTTCATCAGTGTCTTATAGTATATGAAAATAACACAAGTTATTCAAAGTATAAAAAATTAACAATGCATAAATTTATTGACAGTTTTATAATAACTCTGCCCTAAGTGTGATTCATGGCAGATCACTGTAAAAAATGTTTGTTACAAGCTAAAAAGTACCTGATTTTATCACACTTGTCAAGTTAACTCAACCTCTGAGCATTTTGTTCTACATAACTGAAACGTTGAATTGGTATAATAAGCTGTGAAAGTTGGCCAAGCTTTTATAAAGATGTTTTAATCTTGATTCTTGTACAATGATAACATAACAATTCAAGTTATGTCAACTCATATATTTAAGTACATCTTAATCTATTTTGTACATTAGCTAATTTTGCACATTAGTCTTTTGAACAATAAAACAGATTACATAATTCTTTTTGTTAGGATTACAAACTCTAAATACTATATTCTATATTGCTACTGTAATATGTCATTTTCTCAACCCCAAATGCACATGAGGCAATGAAAACAATACATTATCAGGTTATACCTTTATTAACTTTATGTGCACATGTAAAATATTTTTTAAAAAGCCTTTTTAAAATCAAAAGTCACAAATACCAAGACTATAGTCAGGTAAAGTAGATGTCCATGTGCTTTCTTACCTTCTTTCAAGTGCACTTTCTTTTGGTATACAACCAACAAATGCCAATTATAAAATATTAACATTTAAAAATGGTTCCTTAATAAATCTACTTAAACAATTAAAATATAAATATAAACATTTTATAAAACTGTTTTTTAAATAATCTGAAAACTCTTAGCAAAAGAAATGTAAAATCTATAAATATAAACATTTTTATTGCAGTGACAGTTTCGACTTCTTAACTAACTTTAGTACTTAGAAACTCTCTTTTGGTTTGCCACCCAGAAGCAACTGGCAATAAAGGTACATATGGCAGCCTGTTAAACTAAATTTGCCACTTTAATGACACTTCATATAACAGAGTTAAGTTCAAGTGAAATATGCTGTGCTGCAGGTGGCTAGCTAAAGTTAACATATTGCAAAACTCTCGTCTTCTCTTGAATCAAACTTTCTACCCATTCTCCTTGTATAAATTGAGCTAAGTCATGGGTTTCCAACTGCATGTTTCTATTTCAGCTACTTTCTTAACTAGTAACTAGCTACTGCTTCTAATGGAATCTACATCTTTTGCCTTACTTTTAATTGACTAGTATTTTAAGATTCAAAACCCTGAATTGTTCCTTTTTTTAAAATAAAAAGGTGAAGGTCTGACAAATATTGATCTGTTCTGATCCACAAAATATTTTGATGGTGTTCCCAGTAAATAGAAACTATTAGGAGTTTTGAATTTTAAAGAGCAAGTCATTTACAATTAAGTCAAAATATTGTAGCGACCTCTGCATCAGGTTTGAAAAAGAAGAAGTAAAAAAAAAACAGACAGACGTAGTAAAGTCTCACAAAACTTTACTTGAACAATAAAGAAAAGAACGCCGACTTCGTAAACCCACCACACAACCTTCTAGCCCCTTCTCCAACCAACTTCTTGACCCTCCTCCCATCCCGGGTACCACCCCCCCTTACCGCATCTATCATACCCCTGCTGTCAGTCCTCCTCACTGTACTCCGTCCTCCCTCAATCGTACCCAACAGTTACTCTAAAAAAAGGGCTTCAACTTGGCTGGGACGCTACAATATGTCTTTAACTGGCAGCTACTGGTCACTATTTCAGAAAGTGGCTTGAATGAAAACCTGCCACCACTGTAAGCTTTCCAAGATCTGAGTTTGACAACCCTATGCTAAGATAACATGAAAAGCTGAATTTGAGTGAAATATTTATCTTTTTAAGTATGACTGTCTCAATCTCAGCCTCAATCTTAAAAACAAATGATAAATTTACCCCAAACCTGTGCAATATAATTTGGAAGAACACAACGTAAAACATTATTGCATAGCTGAAAAACAATAAAACAATTTAGTTCATTAAGTTTCTACAACATTTTTCACTTCAGATTTTTTACAGAAACTTAAGTCAGAAATTAGGTGAAATGAAAATCTAGAAGAAGAGTTTTGTTTAGCACTAAAAATTCAAAATGCTTCAATGAATTTGAAATGTCTTAAATAGGATATTGTTTTCACCACACAATAGTTTTTGTGAACACACATTTACTTCGTGCTGTTCAAATATTAATTTCTTGTAAATGAAACATATATTCCTTCATTAAGTTTTACCATCAGTCTTTTTATATGTTATACATACACTATGACTGCAACACAGTATAGATCAGTGATCAGGATCGATATTTCCGTTGTGAGCTCTATTACATTTGTCATTTACATCTGAACAATACTAGATGCAGATTTGGCACTTAACATTCTTTGCTACTTCATGCTTGGTTGAGAAACATAGAAAAATATTGGCTAGAATTTCGGTAATAGTTTAGTACATATACTTTCCTTTAATCTATTGAAACATGAGATAATCAGCAAGCTCCAGAAATACTAGGCACATTATTCCAGTGATGTGTTTTCTTTCACACAGCTAAATTAATTCACTAATTTATTTCAGGCCATGAAAGTAAACACGCTGGGCTGAAGCGGAACACTATGTTCACATTCCTGTTGAACTCACACTAATTGGATAGTCAGTTTTAAAGACCTTTTATTCTTAAATATTTATGAAAATATGAAATATCTTCTTAAACTGTAATGGCAGTTCATGAAAACAGCCATTAGCATTCACTCAAGAGAAATTTTAATAGATCTGACTAATTTTATTAAATATTGTAAATAATGATAGAATACTATAAATAAATAAATAAAATAAATACCTCTTTAGGGTTAGACACTAAATATATGTTAAGAGTTATAAAACAAGTAAAAATAGAATAAAGAAGATATACTAGTTTGTCTCCTCAAATTAGAGGCAAAACATCTAACCTACCCATCCATTATCCAACCCACTATATCCTAACTACAGGGTCACGGGGGTCTACTGGAGCCAATCCCAGCCAGCACAGGGCGCAAGGAAGGAAACAAACCCCAGGCAGGATGCCAGCCCACAGCAGGGCACACACACACACCCACACACCAAGTACACACTAGGGACAATTTAGAATCGCTAATGCACCTAACGTGCATGTTTTGGACTGTGGGAGGAAACCCACGCAGACATGGGGAGAACATGCAAACTCCACGCAGGGAGGACCCGGGAAGCGAACCCAGGTCTCCTAACTGCGAGGCAGTAGCGCTATCCACTGTGCCACTGTGCCACCATGCTGCCCATCTAACATAGCAAATTGGATTTAATTGTGCATGAGAATAGTACAGATTTTTCAGGTTTACTTCCACTGCACAAAAAGTTTAACTGTAAATCTATTTGTGCACATTTCAAACCTTAACTTCCTTGGATTTTGAAGCCTTTTAGATTTGAATGGAATATCAAATAGTATTATAGTTATGTACAAAAAAACAGATTATAGTTATGTAGAAAAAACAATGTGTTATCCAAAAGGCTTTATTAGTTATCACGGTTGCCTAAAAAAAAGGAATAACAGAGATTTTAAATTCTGTTAAGCATGTTTTATTATAAAGTATTGAATGGTTTATATTCCAAAGACATGTGGTATAATAGATACAGCAATATTTATTTTAAATTGTGGCAACTGCATATATATTTCAGAAATTATAAAGGATACTGAATGCATGCTCATTATCTACCTCAGCATTTATGGAATAAATCATTTTGGAAAAGAAGATTTCTTTCCTAAATCACTATAAACAACTTTTCACTAACATTTTTTGCTCCATGATTTACATGATATGCATATACAAGATAAAATAATATGAAAGAAAAGTAATATGAATTAAATGCATGCTTGTGTCAGCTATTTGGATATTTATTTTAGAATAGAACAATTTCATGAACAACAACTGTTTTTTTAAGTGTTTGTAAGCAAATTTTCCTTTTTTTATTTACTTTGTTTTATGGATAGATTAGGCATTCAAAATTGCCCCCAGCCTCTGGCATATGATGTCACATTATTTCCATTATAAAATGAGAGATTAGATTTGGGTTCTGAAATTTTCATTTTTGCCTGTGTTTTCACTATTCATTTCTGCTCTGTGATGTTTTTAATGGTCATTATGAGATCAGTAATATAGGCAAACCTTTGTTGTATTTCATAAGAATGCTTTTTTGACTCCCAGTTGCTACAACAAGCTAGACAAATAAATGGCACATTTTTGCACATTTATTTATTTATTATACATTTATTTAATTATTATTGTTATTATTAATTAATTATGTAAGCATGCTGTAAAGCTTATGGAACAGATCAACATAAAACATAATATTTATGTCATAAAAATGTATGCTTTGAACATATCATGTCCTAACTAACAATTCTGAAGACCTTGCTGCCTCATGATTCACATTTGCCAATATAAACTTTTAAGTACTTTCAGCTGTCTTCACATATGCAAATTTATCTCAATCCATGCACTGCACTGCCCTCAGTCTCCTTTATTATAATCATAAAACTGAAAAAATCCATCTTTTATTACTTTCTGAGTTATCATTGCCATAACCCTCATGATTTGTCTTTAATTTATGAGATAATAAAGAACACATTAAGAAGTGATATATTATTTATAATTTGTAAATCTCCTGAAACTTTTTTATTGAGTTCAATTAGAGTTTTTAAATATCTTGCATTAAAAAAAGCATTGGAAATTTTGGGCCTCACTAGGGAAAGCAGGAGGTTTAGCTTTTCCCTTATTGCTTTAGCCGAGCTGTAAACAGGTCAATTTTAAGCTGTGGTAGGTAGTGTGAACTCTCTTCAGCCATTGACAGGAAAATGAAATAAAGAAATTATATATGGAAAAAGTTCTATCTATTTTGCAAAATCAAAATTTTCTACATTTTAATTCTTTGTATTGTAACATACCTTGCAATATAAGATATCTTACAATTACAAAAGAAATGTAATTGCCAAAAATAAATTCCAGTAATAAATGGACAGAAATAATAAATCAAGATCAATAGAATCCCAAGGATACCACAAAAAAGAACTTTAGGTTGTTTGTCTGTATTCAAAATAAGTAGTTTACACACACATTGATTCCAGAAAAACCTAAATATATTACTACATTTCACCTTTTCTCCCTGTGGAAGAAGCTAGGACCACAGAGCAAACCATAAAGGAAAGAATGAGAAACTCCAGACACTTCAAAGCATTTTCTTCTCACATTTCTGGTTAGAACTGAAGGTGTCTGAAGATGAACATGACTAGAGGGGGAACCCGAGTTGACCAGGAGTCTACTCAGCCCAGTACGGTCACCTCCAGCAATCTGATATCTAGTTTATAGAAAGTCATAGTAACTTTGTATAAGGGGAAGTGATAGAAAAGAAGGGCAGACATGAGAAAAGGAACTCTGGTTATAGATGGACCACAAGGCATATTTACAGAGCAAACTGAATTTGAAATGAATTTTTGAACTATAGCATAATGAAGCCTTTAAAAAAATAAAAGTGCTATCTGGGAAAACTTTGTTTGACTGTTAAACCTGATTTTTCTCATTGTGGAATTAGGAAGGATTATATTAAAGACTAGCAAAATACCCGCGCTTCACAGCGGAGAAGTAGTGTGTTAAAGAGGTTATGTAAACATATATATACATATGCATATATACACATATCTACATATACATATATATATATATATACATATACACATCCACATATATATACATATATATATATACACATATCAACATATATATACATATAGCAAAATACCCGTGCTTCGCAGCGGAGAAGTAGTATGTTAAAGAGGTTATGTAAACATATATATACATATACATATATACATATATATACATATCTACATATACACATATCTTTGGTTTCCTCCCACAGTCCAAAGACATGCAGGTTAGGTGCATTGGCGATTCTAAATTGTCTCTGGTGTGTGGGTGTGTGCGCCCTGCGGTGGGCTGGCACCTTGCCCGGGGTTTGTTTCCTGCCTTGTGCCCTGTGTTGGCAGGGATTGGCTCATGTATTTAGGATATAGCGGGTTGGATAATGGATGGATGGACATTTGTATGCATAGCCCCATTTGCCCGTTTTCGTTTTTTTTTCATTCTTCAGTAATATTTAAGCAAACCCGGAGCTTGTCAGTTCAAATCGTGGTACTGACACCACTGTTTGACCCTGAGGAAGTCACTTGACCTGCCTGTGCTGCAAAAAAGAAAAGTAATGTAACAAATTGTACCTCAGATGTTGCAAGTTGCTGGAATAAAGGCATAAGTCAAATAGATAAATATGTATTATACACATAGGAACTATTCATTTATTTTCAGTTAAGTCATCTGCAGCAAACCTTTATAAATGAGGGTTTCTCCTTTTTAGATAGTGCAAACTGTTTCTTCTTCATTGAGGTTTTCTCTTGGAGAGCTTTTTTCATTTCATTGAAAATTAAAGCAGCAGCTGCCAAAATATGTAGCTTTCTTATTAATTTTTCAACATTGTGTAAAATAACTTTATAAAGTAACATAAAAGGTTTAAATACTCGTTATCCTTTTACACTAAAATATTACTAAAGAGATACAAAAAAAGTAAAATGCATATGTTGTTTTTCTTTAAGGAGATTAAATATTACTGAAGAAAAAAAAAAAACTTAAACAACCAAATGGGGCTATGCATACGAACTTAAAAGGTTTAAATAAAACAGAAATATATACCTTTTATTTTTACTTCCTTAACTTGTGGAGGGTGTATCTTGTAGCAAAGCCCTAAGTTTTTTCATGAAAGCCCGTTTCAGTCAATAAGTCTTAAAAAGGGGTGTAAAGATATTGACAATAAGCTATGCAAATCAACCAAGACATGCAATCATTTAAATCAAGGTGCGAGTCGAAAAACACCATCCCATACTATTAGTTAACAATTAACACATTTCTATATGTATTGTAAGCATACAATACAACTGATAATATGTTGCGCTTATTTATCTGGTGTACCGACATTTTTGCGCGTTTAACGGCTGAAATCTAACGTGGTTTGTGCCCTTCAGAATGAAAACAGTTAGCATTTACCTTTTTAATAAAAAGCGAGCTTTTAAGCCTGAGAAATCACTCCGTAAATGCACACGTTTAATTCTTGATCACTTCAAACAACTGAACTATCCAGAACATTTCAGGCATACATCCAGCATTCAAACTATGTATAAAAAGCACAACTGTTAAAGGAATTCAGCATTTCTTAATTGAAAATGTTCCTTTAATCCTCAACATGTCTCAATGAGTCGTTCTGGTGGTTTTACTTGACATTTTGATATTCTGGTTAATTGTGTTTGCAGTTGAGATGTTCTTTCCTGATTTATACTTGTTTTCTCGTTAATATTTGTTTCGCTGGTGTTAGTGTTCTGATTAGAGGTTATTGGTCCTTTGATGTCTTGACGGTTTCTTCTTAGAACAGCTCCTATTACGCAATTCCATCACATACTGCTCTATTGTTTCTCCGCTTTTCTGGAAACATGTAAAAAAACTTGTGTCGCTCAAACGTCACATTGCGCTTTGGGTTGCAATACGTTTCGAATTTTTCAACTATTTTGTTCAATTTCATATTGTCTCTGAAAATTGTTATACACCTCTAGCGCCTCTTCACCAATTACATGTAGAAGCATAGACGCTTTCATTTTTTCACTTTTCCTATCTGCTTCAATCGCAGCAAGATGCAACTCAAATCTCTGTTTAAATCTTTTCCAATTTTCAGCTACATTTCCCTTTAACTGGAGATTTGGTGGGGGCTGTAATCCTAACATATTTTTTTTTCTCTTTTGCTAGAACGTCTTAGCGCTTTCTGATCACGTTTTCGGGTTACTCACAGACACGCGACTCGTTCAAAAGCTGAACCTCTTCTTCACATTACTCTTCCAATCCGCCACTTCTGACACCATGTAGTGATCTTGTTAGGTTCGTAGTTTAATCAATACACACGATTGAAAGATATAATAACTTTTTAATAGACAGACTTTAGAGACATTTACTGTACAAGTTACTAATCGTTCTTTAGTTCATGCCCATTCTCCTACTTGCATCGGCATTCACACGCATTACTAATCATTCTGTAAGTATCCCTTAATAGACCTTACTAATCAACTATCATTACAATATCCAACGTGGTTTGTGCCCTTCAGAATGAAAACAGTTAGCATTTACCTTACGCAATTCCGTCACATACTGGTCTATTGTTTCTCCGCTTTTCTGGAAACATGTAAAAAAACTTGTGCCGCTCAAACATCACATTGCGCTTTGGGTTGCAATACATTTCGAATTTTTCAACTATTTTGTTCAATTTCATATTGTCTCCATCTTCTTCAAACTGAAAATTGTTATACACCTCTAGCGCCTCTTCACCAATTACATGTAGAAGCATAGACGCTTTCATTTTTTCACTTTTCCTATCTGCTTCAATCGCAGCAAGATACAACTCGAATCTCTGTTTAAATCTTTTCCAATTTTCAGCTACATTTCCCTTTAACTGGAGATTTGGTGGGGGCTGTAATCCTAACATATTTGTTTTTCTCTTTTGCTAGAACGTCTTAGCGCTTTCTGATCACGTTTTCAGGTTACTAACAGACACGCGACTCGTTCAAAAGCTGAACCTCTTCTTCACATTCCTCTTGCAATCCGCCACTTCTGACACCATGTAGTGATCTTGTTAGGTTCGTAGTTTAATCAATACACACGATTGAAAGATATAATAACTTTTTAATAGACAGACTTTAGAGATATTTACTGTACAAGTTACTAATCGTTCTTTAGTTCACGCCCATTCTCCTACTTGCATCGGCATTCACAGGCATTACTAATCATTCTGTACATATCCCTTAATAGACCTTACTAATCAACTATCATTACAAAATCCAACGTGGTTTGTGCCCTTCAGAATGAAAACAGTTAGCATTTACCTTTTTAATAAAAGGCGAGCTTTTAAGCCTGAGAAATCACCCCGTAAATGCACACGTTTAATTGCACATGTGTTAATATGCATGCTTACACAGTATTAAAAGACACTCAAAAATTAACGTCATTTACCTTTGTTCTCGCGTTTGATAAAAGGCGAGCTTTTATGCCTTAGAAATCACCCCGTAAATGCACACGTTTAATTGCACATGTTTTAATATGTATGCTTACACAGTATTAAAAGACACTCAAAAATTAACGTCATTTACCTTCGTTCCCGCGTTTGACTCGTGCTGTAAATCTCTTCCTTGTTTTTAGTTCAAGTGATTACGTAGGAGGTGTGATGACGCGATACGTGACTCCGCCTCCTCCATTAGAGTATATGGACAAAAAAACAGGTTCCAGTTGTGACCATTACACGTAGAATTTCGAAATGAAACCTGCTTAACTTTTGTAAGTAAGCTGTAAGGAATGAGCCTGCCAAATTTCAGCCTTCCACCTACACGGGAAGTTGGAGAATTAGTGATGAGTCAGTCAGTCAGTCAGTCAGTGAGTCAGTGAGGGCTTTGCCTTTTATTAATTAGTATAGATATAATACTGGATTTGCAGCATCCACATTATTATTTTTAACAAATCTTTCCCAATATAATGTATTCCTGATAGCTTCAAGAGAACCATTGTCAGCCCATGATTTTATCTTAACTTCTGTTGGAGAATGCTGCATTCATTATTCTATCACATTTAAGGGCAGGTTTTGACCGTGCTGACCACAGTAGATACTTGAAATGGCAGGCAAGCACTGATGTTAGTAAATTAAATTCATACTTGCCAAGTTGCTTTCTGTACGTTAAGATATTCCATGACATTACGTGAGAAACAAGCATCAAACTCCCTTTTTCCCCCACATATCTGTGCAAGCACAATGTGTAGCTCCATTGTTCTAGGGTCAGGAATAAATGTACATTGTGCATTCAATTATTAGCTCAAATTTTATTTCTAGCACTGGCACATAATGTAATCCTCTGGTAGTTGGAACCCACCTCTGGTCTATATTTTTAAAAAGGCGAGAAATATCCCATTTTCCCAAGTTAAAGGTACTGTACCTTCTTCTCCACAAATTTGAAGTGGTACGTTCCCCTAGAAAACACAACAATATCCATTTTCCACTATTCGTCTGATTTTATCTCATTTGCCCTTGACATCCTGAGGTTCTTAACCAAAATAATGATCTCAATTCATTCTAGAAATAGTCCCAGTACCAACTGTTAATGTCTCCACTGGGAAAGATGTCTCTGACAATTTTAGGACTAATTGACAGTTCTTCTTTAGAAAAAAAGTTCCCTGTGAAGGCCAGTCTTTCCTACACCCTGCTGAGGTTAACTTTGACAATGTCTTGCCTACCCTAGCTTTGTCGTTGAAACACTTCAACTCTACTCAGAAGCCATTCTTCTGCCAACTATCGTAGCTATTCTAAAATAACTGAGTAGGGGTCCTTTTTTAACTTTTAACTGAAATCGCATAACTAATTTTGTCCATCATGTCCTAGGATTGTGTGACCATGATAGGAATGAACCACCTTTTGCCTGAGCGGTCTCCACTTCTGTATTTTTAAGCATTGTTCTTGCAGCCTCTAACCTTCCTAAAGATGCAGAAGGCATTACTAGGCATTCCCTGCACAATACCAGCTTTAGTTTATTAGGTACTGTAAACCTACATTACTCCTGGCAATTTGATGTCATCAGTTGCCAGCTTAGTGCCTCTGTTTACCAACATGTCAGAAATAGTCAGTCTTTCTTTTTAATTACAATTACAAAGTAATTCATTTTCACTTTTTGTAAATAAGTTCTCAGGTGACAAACACTATCAAGGAATTATGTCTGAGCATTTAGCCTATCAGGGATGTTAATTACTTTCATTTCAATATATTTATTAAAGTCATAGCGTTTTCCTGTAAGATGTCTTTTCATATCTCTTGCTTCCTAGATTGAGACAAAATATTTTAAATTTACCTTTTGCCAGAGTTCAGATTTCTACCTTCTCAGCTGGATAATTATCAGCTAAAGTATTGTCAGAATTACAGTTCAGATTTTTCTATTATTTTCATTTTTTTAATTTGTTTACACACCCTTGTCTAATCTTGGCTTATGCTTTGTCTTGTTTTATCTCTTTGTCTTCTCTCTGTCTCTCTCATCACCTTGTCTTCTCACTGACTCCTTTACCCCATTTCTAGTTATTTAGGGCTCACAGGTTGCCTTGATTTTGAGTAAGAAAGAATGCAGCTCTGCTGCTATTTTACAAGCTACCTCTCTGCATGTTGCTACAGGACATTACAATAAAAAATAATAAAAATGAAAACATTTAGCACTAAGCCCTGTAAATATCCAGCACCAAGACTTGTAACTATTTCCAAAGTCCATCCGTTCTGTAAAAGCATTGTGGAAGATCCTATTGTCAGCAGAAACTATCCAACTTTTATGATGATATAAAACTATGAGGAAAGTCTAAAGCAGGGGTGGGCAATCTACGGCCCGCGGGTCAAATCCGGCCCGTTGGTCTTTTTAATCTGGCCTGCCGAAGATTCGTACAAAATTGCCCAAATCAAATCATATCATAATTATGACTGCATTCATTTGACCTTGTCCTGTAATGCCTGGTGTTCCACCAGGTGGCGCATTAGGCGCAGTGATACATTGACTTGATTTTGCGGAGCCCGGGTTACTCTCTATTATTACTCTGCTACTGCTCTGAACCCATTTGCAACAATGAGTGGGCCAAAGAAAAGAAAATTCGACAGTGAGTGCCAAGTGTTTAATAAGGAATGAACAACTAAATACTTTTTCACTGAAGTCCGGTCAAAGGCTGTATGTCTTATTTGCCAAGAAACCGCGGTGTTAAAGGAATACAACATCAGCCATCACTTTTCCACCAAGCATGCTAATTACGCTAACAACCAATCAACGCAAGAACGGATGGCTAACACTCAGAGGTTGGCAGCTAGTTTGCAGGCTCAGCAAAACACCTTTATCCGACAAACTGCCATCCAAGAATCAAGCACGAAGGCAAGTTATGTGCTGGCATTCAAATTAGCAAAGACCAGCAAGCCTTTCTCCTAAGGGGAGTTTCTCAAAGAGTGCATGGTAGAGACAGCAGGTATCTTGTGTCCTGAGAGCAAGAACAAATTTGAAAAAATTAGCTTATCACGCAGGACAGTGACTCGCCGTGTTGAGGTAATTGACGAAGACTTAGCTAGCAAGTTAAACAAAAAAGCGGAGTCATTTACATTATGTTACTTGGCACTGGATGAAAGTAATGACATAAAGGACACCGCTCAGCTTTTAATTTTTATCAGAGGGATTAATGACAATGTTGAGATAATGGAGGAGTTTTTGGCCATGGAATCCCTAAAGGGGAAAACGCAGGGAGAGGACTTGTATGACAGCATGTTGGGGGTCATAAATAGGCACAAGCTACCTTGGAGTACACTTGCCAATGTTACCACAGATGGATTGCCAAATCTGACTGGAAAAAACATTGGGTTGCTCAAAAGAATCCAGGAGAGGGTGAAGGAGGACAACCCTGAGCAGGAGGTAATTTTCTTACACTGCCTAATCCACCAGGAAGCACTGTGTAAATCTGTATTGCAGCTTGACTACGTAGTGAAGCCAGTTGTAAAACTCGTTAACTTTTATTTGAGCGAGGGGACTTTAGCATCATCAGTTTATTAAGTTTCTTGAAGAAATTGACGCTGATCACCAGGACTTGCTTTACCACTCCAATGTCTGCTGGTTAAGTTTGGGGAAAATATGTCGACAAGTGTGGGAGCTCAAACAGGAGATTATCACATTTTTGGAGCTACTTGAGAAAGCTGACGATTTTCCTGAGATGAGTGACACAGATTAGCTTTGTGATTTAGCTTTTGCTGTGGACATACTGACACACATGAATGAGCTGAACGTGAAGCTACAAGGGAAATACCAGTTTGTGCATGAAATGTACACAAACGTCAGAGCCTTCAAAACCAAGCTAGCTTTATTCTCAAAGCAAATGTCAAACAACTCATTTGCTCATTTCCCCACACTGGCTACGCTGAAAGAGGCCCCTCGACTTGTGAAAAAATGCAGGAAATCACTGGACGACCTGCATGGAGAATTCTGCTGTTGGTTCTCTGATTTTGGAAAAATTTACAAGTCACTTCAGCTGGTGTCATGTCCCTTCACACAGGACCCTGAAACGGTGCCACAGAAGTTGCAGTTGGAACTGATTGATCTCCAATGTGACACCATCTTAAAGGAGAAGTTCAACAAATTTCTAAACATCCAGAAGATGGCACAGAGGATGCTGGTGTTGTTTGGCTCTACATATGTGTGTGAACAGACTTTTAGTGTGATGAACACCAACAAAGCAACCCACAGATCCCAGTTGAGCGATGAACAACTCAGATCTGTTCTGAGAATTGCCACAACAAAACTAACACCAGACTTCGATGCACTGGCAAAAAAGGGTGATCAACAACACTGTTCCCACTAAAAGTGAATGTAAATATTAACACTGTAATGCCTTTTTTATGTTTATGTTTGATATGTATGCATCTAGTGCTGGCCCGGCCCATCTGTCAAATGTTAAAAGTCAATGTGGCCCCTGAGCCAAAAAGTTTGCCCACCCCTGGTCTAAAGCAACTAGGTATTTTTCAGCTTAAAGGATAAATGTAATATTTATCAAATTAAAGTTATTTCTTCACAAACATGGTAAATATGTATTTGCCATGTGAAAATGTGTTCTAAAGTTAAACATTTTCTATAAATTTTAAAAAATATTTTGCCCTCACTGGTACTTTATAGGGGCATGATCAACCAATGAAAAATAAAAATAAAAATTTACCAAATACATTGAAGACAGTTGTAAAGTGTTGATCCATGTCTTGTAACTACACACAGATCATCAAATAATTTATACATGATTTATAATGATAAAAAAAAAATTATGACATTCAGCCATATTAAAAGAAGACCAGCTATGTGCGCCATCTCAGTGCTTGTCTTCTTTTACAATAATCTTTCACCTCCTGGGGCGTGTTTTCATTTTGATTGGCCATCCATCCATCCATCCATTTTCCAACCTGCTGAATCTGAACACAGGGTCACAGGGGTCTGCTGGAGCCAATGCCAGCCAACACAAGGCGCAAGGTAGGAACCAGTCCTGGGCAGGGAGCCAACCCACCACAGGACACACTCACACACACTAGGGCCAATTTAGAATTGCCAATCCACCTAACCAGCATGTCTTTGGACTGTGGGAGGAAACCAGAGCATCTGGAGGAAACCCACACAGACACGGGGAGAACATGCAAACTCCACGCAGGGAGGAACCGGGAAGCGAACCCGGGTCTCCTAACTGCGAGGCATCAGCACTACCACTGCGCCATCGTGCCGCCATTTTGAAAGGCCATATCACAGTAAATTTTTAATTCACATGTTTGGTTATGTTTATGAGAACTCACACAAACGAATAGAAAACACATCCTTAGCATAATTCAGAAAAGTGGTCCAGAAATATGTGATAAAATGATTATTTCCAGATCCCTTTTGTTGTCATAAAAATGAACTGGAAACATGGTAGGCATTTTTTTTTCTTATATCAAACCTTTGTCACATCATAGGTACGATTTTAGGCTTTTATTTTCTAATGGTACCCCATGCTCCATAAGACACTATTGTAAAACACTAGTAAGGGCAAGATTTTTACTTTAGAATACAGTTTCATATGGCAAATGCATATATAACATCCATCCATTTTCCAGCCCGCTGAATCTGAACACAGGGTTACGGGGGTCTGCTGGAGCCAATCTCAGCCAACACAGGGCACAAGGCAGGAACCAATCCCAGGCAGGGTGTCAACCCACCACAGGACACACACCAAGCACGCACTAGGGCCAATTTAGAATCGCCAATCCACCTAACCTGCATGTCTTTGGACTGTGGGAGGAAACCGACGCAGACACGGGGAGAACATGCAAACTCCACACAGGGAGGACCCGGGAAGCGAACCCAGGTCCCCAGGTCTTCCAACTGCGAGGCAGCAGCGCTACCCACTGCGCCACCGTGCTGCCCCATATATAACATGTTTGAGAAAAAATAGCTTTTAACTTCAAAATATTGAACTTATCCTTTAAAAAAGGTAAGGTTTTAATAGAAATAAAGTAAAGATATTTTTCTTTAACAAGGATATAGATGTAAAACAGGAGCTCAGGTAAGATGAATTTCCCACAAATGTTCAACAACACTTTTTCACACATTAAACATTAATAAAAATGCATAAAAGAAACGTATAAGCTACAATGAAAGGAACAATAATTAAAAAAACTATCCCTGTGTTCATCTCCCATCTGTGTTGAAGTCAGTATGTTAATTTGGTTCACTGCACTGAAAAATATTTTTGCTTCATTCATTCCAGCCCATGTCTTTCACAGCTGCAATGATGCAGGACAGGAGTCCACCTTGGCTAAATGCCTGAATGTGAGAAGAACACATAATAATAATAATAATAATAACAACAACAATAATTATTATTATTATAATGATAATAAACAGATTCAAAGTCATTTTTTAACAGTTGCAGCACAGATAGGTTAAATACATAACTTGCTGTGGGTCATACAATGAATAAGTAGCATTAAAAATTGTAATATAAAAATGTAAAATTCTAAGCACTGGAACTCATTACCTGCCACATACATAGCAGACTCTACAAAAAAGACACTCCAACTAGTTGTATAGTAATGCTACCCACTGGGTCAATGTTTTATTTATTTATTTCTTTATTTATTTACCTGATTATCTTTTCATCAAATAAGTAATTTTCCAGTAAACACAGCAATTTTCTAACTTGTGAAGAGAAAATATGTCTCACTTTTGTTGCAGTAAATGTGAATATTTTAGGGTTTCAGGATATACTTCCAGGTTTACATAACTAGACTCACAGTTGTCAATTTAAAAAATTGGCCAGCATCAAACTATAACCCATTAATGATTCCACATCCAATTCAATTAAATGCAATATTGCCAGTTTTTAAAAAGATAAAATGAAATGTGTTAAAATTACAATAAAAAGCACAATATATAAAGCACTAATGCATAAGCCCATTGTGACCACTATTAACAGTAACAATACATTACAGTCCATTCTCTTCTTCTGGTGTTCTATTCAACTTATTTCATTAAAATGTTGGATTGCAGAGCACTGGTGAACATCTTCCCCACAAAGTAAAGACAGATTGTCCTACCAGTATTTGTGATTCACAACAGCATGGCCCAGGAGTATCCAGATCTTCAGATTTGTTCTTTTCTTTCATCATGATCCCTATGTTTCTTCAGTCATGTCTGTCTTTACCAGCAAGCTGTATATACGTTTAGCACTTAGAAGTGATGTTGCCCAGCCACTATCTTCTTTCCAGCAATGGTCTATTCTGAGTTTGAATTGAATCTCCCTCTCATCCACCTATCTTCAGTTAAAAACAAAATACAGTATAACTGGCATCCAGTGTATACATGAAACGCTCTTGAAAGGACCTCAACATGAGCTGATTTCTTCATAAGTGTATAGAAAACTTCCAAAACACTAGCTGAAAGTGTCATTCCATAAACTAACAATACAAGACAGAAAGCACACTGTGTGCTATGGCTACAGTGTGATTTCTATCTATGGTTCAGGTTTCTACAAAGATAAGGAAATGAATGTGATGCTTTCATATGCACCAGTACTTTTATGATGGTTTAGTCGCTGCCGATTATATTCATTTGTTCTGCTATGCTTTGTTCTATTACAGAAAATCTTTAATGATAATTTGCTCAATAAATTTGTCTGCCTTTGTCATTCTATTTAGCAATTTACATAAATAAATCCTGACATTCCTCATACTGCAATAAATGAAGAAAGAGTGTGTTTTATAGGGCCTTTAATTAGACCTTTATTCAAGATCTTCAAGTATGAATTAGTTTGGATAATGTTCACATTGTTCGGCATGTGGTAATATCATTCCCCTTTAGTCCAATTAGACCCTACATGTTGGCACACTGGGCCTAAGTTTTAAAAAGAGCACAACATTGAGATTCACTCAAAATAGCTTCCATTGCTTTCTTTTTACTTGGCAGGCTTTTTTCTGTTGGCTTCATATTTTAATATGCTTGAGCTTTTAGATTTTAAATAATGCAAATGATTCTGGTTTAACAAAAATAAAAACTGATGAGTTTTCATTGGATTATGCAAAAATGATATCTGCAAACAAAAACATTAATAAATGATAAAATGATTTTAACAAAAACAGTATAAATTATAAAAAATGTAAATAATGCATTTGTTATATATGCCCATCATAATGCAATTATAATAAGACTTTAAATTGTAAATAATAATGTAAGATATTGTAAGAGAATGTAGTTATTAGTCTAAATACAATAGCACATCAACCACGAGATTTACTGAAACGTTTTACCAACAGACAAAAGTACTAAGTAACAATGAATTAAGCTTTACTTTATGTTCCATCTTCTGCTGTGACACAGTGTGGATGTTTACATGAGCTTAAACAACCTGATTATTCACAGAAATCTGATTTCTAAAATGCCATGTAAGCTCTTATTCCAAATAGAGAAAATGGATTATTGGCCTCTGGAAAACCTGAGTATGAGAGGTAGATTTCTCAGTGAATACTCTAATAATGTGGCCATGTAAACCCTTAATTGGGTTATTGTAGTCTGCGCACATTCCTTTGCACTTGGCCAGCATGTGCATGTATTTGTTTTGCACACGTTTTCAAAAACTATGGGTAGAATAATCCATAAAATACATTTAGTCAAATTACTTTTTAAAGCAATGAGTACCTAAAACAATACTTAAATTCTTGATGTAAAATTACCTTTGTTGTTATTATTACAGCAACACTGAATGTAAGGCAAGAAGCACATGTACTGGGTCCTTTCTAGAGTTCAGTCGGACAGCCAAGCAAAAAACAGTTTGATGCATGCATTCCAGTAGCAGAAACATAAATAAAACATTACTCTGACTAAACATATTTATAAAACACAAGAAAACTATTACGGGCGCCATGCTTATTTTCTGATTAAAAGTGGCTGATGATAATGTTTAAATCTTTTTTGCACAGATTAATGACGTCAGAGCGTTTTGCAAAAGTTGAATTACAGATGATTACTTGTGCATGTAAACGTGGATTATTGGGAAACCAGGTTTCTGGCTTAATCAGATTATTCACCTTAACCCAATAATGGAAGTGCATGTCATAGCACTGACTAATTAAAACCAAGACTAAAAAAATACATGTGTTTGATCTTTCCTATAAAATGACTAGAAAATCTGATTTTACCACAATGCTACACATAAATAAATTCTGATTTTTTTGCATTTACTATACATAATTAAAACAATCTGTTATACTAGTAGCATGTAACTCCCTAGCTATACTGTATATCACTGATTAATAAGATGACCAACATTTGTGACTTAATTTTATTTCTTTTAAATTGTTTCATTTTTGCTGTTTAACTTTCACTTATAGTGATCTTGTTTTCAAGGCATAATATACCAATGTTCAGAGTCTTACATATTCAAAGAAAAAAATAATAGCAAACAGTTGTTTCTGTGAATTCTCTTGTCTTTCCTATATAATGCATGTATAACACATTTCTAGTACAGGGTCCCAATGCCATATACTGTATTAAATACAGTCAGTTTACCAGATTTATAATCACAATAATAAAGAAATACAGAAATCAGTATTCTGGTTACATCTTCATTATCAGCCATGTATCCATTCGTTACTTTTTTTGAACGCTAGTATATTTTTTTGTATGAATGCTTCATTACTTTTCCAAGGCATCTTGAGACACTTTGTTTTTGCTTTTTATCTAAATGTAATATCTGCAAGTTAATTTTTAAACATACTGTACAGTAAAGGTTTGATTCTAATTGCCGAAGGGAGAATTGCAGCTCTTCAGCAGCCCAAAGTTTAGAACCCTCCATGGGAACACATAAGATGTAGTACTTCCAAACTATGCTGTTACATTACAAAATTTTTTTTGTTAAATAATAAAGTTAAAGGCTTTTTTTTACAATTATTTTTGTATTTCACAATTTAACAACAAAATAGGTTATTAGATGTTCATTTTAAAATAAAGATTTTTACAGAATACAGAATGCCTGCCTGCAACATAATCTGCAACAGATTATGAAATATAAATCAGCATCATTATGTAAAGTAAAAGATTTAATGCATAGATAATAGGTAAAGCTCCAGTAATGAAATTTAAATCTTTTTCAAAAAAATGTAAATTAACATAATTCTGAAAAACAGAACATTTTATAGAACAAAAATTCACTCTATGCATTCAGATTTGATAAAACAGAAATTGTAATCACATACTGTATGTAGAAGTTGATGTTTTATATTTTGCAATTAACATTTTTCCTTTTCCAATGAACCTGTAATTGGCACATTAAATAAGTTTAGCAAACACAGAAATATATAGACGTTGATCTAAATATTATTAACAGAATTGCACTTGCACGTCCTAATTTGATGATAGGATATTAGAACACAATTTTAAAGAATGCATTTTCATAGGAATTTATCTAACAGCACTTACCTCTCCAACAGGCTCTCTGATGTGGTAGACATGGATTTTTTTATTTGGTGCCGTATTTCCCAATCTGTTTTAATTACTTCATTCCAGTACACTTCCCAATTGTGTTCATCTTTTTCTTCTATTGTACAGTAGTTTCTGTAGATATCTTTGTTTATAAATGTTACCTCTTAGAAGAAGAGAACAGTTAAGAGATACTGATTTGGATAACATACTAGAGAACGTACTTGCAAGACATCATTTGGCACCACGTTCTGATTTTCTGAAGGAGTGTCCTCATTTTGTCTATAAGCTTTCATGATCTCAGTCATAACAAAATAATATCCAATGTTACACTAATAAGCATTCTTACATGGTTTATTCATGCTGCAGATAGAGTTAAGCTATAAAATGTTTAACAAATAGTTACAGAAATTTAACATTGTTATCTTTTGCTGTCGGTTTCTTATTTGATTAATTAATGGAATCCATTGTAGTGTTGGTTCCCTTAATATTTGCCTACTGCTTCACAAAAATGTAACTGTTTTAAGTATTTTTAAAACCAAATGGATGCAATGATGGAAAATTTGTAATAGGAAATAAATACATTTTTTCCATACAGATGGCAAAATTTTGTTGATAAAGAGCTTTATGTTTACTTGTGATATTTACCCCTAGGTATTTAAACTGATCTGCAATAATAAAAGGGAAGGTGTCCAATCTAATATTGTATGCTTGAGAACTCACTGGAAAGAGCACACTTTTATTCAAACTAATTCTGAGACCAGAGATCTTTTGAAAATCTGTAAATGCTGTTAAGACTGCAGGCACAGTATTTTGTGGGTCTGATATATACAAAACCATATCATCTGCATATAGAGAAATTTTCTGTCCCAGTCCTTCTCTGATAATCCCCTTTAACTGATAAGCATTTCGACAGTGAACTGCCAGTGGTTCAATGGCGATTGCAAATAGCAATGGTGACTAGTTTAAAGTGGTCTGAGCAAATATTGTTAATACAAACTGAAGCTTCTGGATTGGTATACAGTAGTTTGATCCATGCACAAATATTCGGGCCAAACCCAAATTTCTCTAATGTAGTGAAAAGGTAGTTCCATTCAGTCATATCAAATGCTTTTTCTGCATCCAACGATAATAATAACTCCAGGGTGTTTGTCTTTGCAGGTGAATATATTACATTAAACAAGCGTCAGAGATTGGAAGCTAAGTGTCGGCCTTTAATAAATCCAGTTTGATCTTGTGATATTACCGAAGGCAGCACTTTCTCCATCCTTCTAGGTAGGACTTTGGAGAGTATCTTAATATCATTATTCAGAAGTGAAATTGGTCTGCATGATCAACATTGTAATAAGTCCTTGTTTTGTTTAGGAAAGACGGTGATTAATGCTTGGCCAAAAGTTTGAGGTAGAATTTGATTGTCTCTAGCTTCTGTAAATGTTGCTAATAAGAGGGGAGCTAGCTGAGTGGAGAATTTCTTATAAAATTTGACAGGGTAGCCATCAGGGCCTGCTGCTTTCCCGCTCTGAAGTGACTTTATAGCATCTAGTATCCATGTCTTGATTTAAAAATGAGTTGTTCAGCTTCTTTGGTTGTTAAGAGGTTGAGCTCTGAATGCAGAGCCTGTCTTTTCTTATGAAGAGCTTCACTTGGACACCTGGCATGTTCTTGATCTATTCTAGTAATTTTGCTGGTTAGCTCTGATACCTCCTTGGTTTCTAATTTATTTCTGTGGGAAAGATATGAAATAATCTGTCCTCTTAAGAAGGCCTTTAGAGTTTCCCAGAGTATTCCTGCAGAGACCTGTGAGGATGTATTTGTCTCTAGGAAGAAACTGATTTGTTTTAATATAAATTCTGTACAGTTCTCATCTGCTAATAAAAGTGAGTTAAGACACCATCTGCAAGATGGTATTGTTTGTATATTTAACCAGTTAAAACTTCAAAGCGGTGATTCATTTGCAAGACAGCAAATACCTATATCCTGTAGACAGCCATGACAATAATCAGTAATGGGCTTACCCAGGAAATTTGCCTTTTAACTTCTCACCCCAGTCCCAACAATGGGTGCCTATTGCATCTTCATCTGCTGTGTTTTAAATGTAATATTTACATGTTCCTTTGCCTAAGAGAGAAATGGAACCACCCAGTGTACAAAAAATGTCCCCCTCTGACAGAAGTCTGATGAAACACAGTTGGTCCTCCAGATCTACATTAACATATATGCACAGTGGGATACATAAAGCCTACCAGCATCAGTGCTTTATGGCATTTACATTAATGTAGATCATACGGTCCCCAAGTAGTAGTTTGGGGCTTAACGCTTCCAGTCGTACCAGACATTTATATTAAGTGGTACCTGCACTTTCCATCAACTCAGACTGCAATCAACTCAGCAACAGACTGTAACCCCCTCGTATCCAGAAAGCAATACCATAGCATTCAGTGTCATACCTCAAGACTCATAACCAGTTTTCACCCATCAGCCATTACACAGTTGTCTCACTTATACACATCTGCTAGTTGTGATTTGTCCCAAATACTGTATCTTACTTTGAAAGACACCCTCCTACGAAACTCTATGCACTATTGTAATGAAATAGAATGGGACAGAGTAAGCAAGCTCTTGTTATCAATTTGGCAAGAAAAGCAAGAAACGCAGCTGAAGTCTGTTAAGTTTATATATAAGTTTTAATATTTTATAATGTATGTTTGTATAACCTAATTTTGGTTTGGGTGAATTTAATAGAAAAGGAAGAGGAAAAATGTTTACAGTGTTTATGAGAGAAGGGTCTTCTGAGTTCAAGCAAGGAAATTTTAATTTTTAATTTTTTTTCTTTTATCCTGCCTTTGATCTTTTTTTGAATATCACTATTTCTACTTTGTTTTAATTTAAAATAAAAAGGCATTAACAAATTTTTGTTTAAAATTTATTTTGATTATTTTTGCTTTCCTTTCATTTTTATAATAGTTTTTATCAATAGTATTATTTACAGTATTCTTATCATTTTTAGCATTTTTTCACATGTATTTTATTAGTATTATTATTGTTAATATTCATATTTATTTCGATAATCAAGCCCTTCATTAATTATGGAATGTGAAATATTTATGTCTTCATTGTTTTTAATCTTTGATTATTATTAACCTTCTCTTTATTTTTTATCATTGTCAGTAGTTTTCATTTTAGTATCTAAAGTGTTATAATAACTTATTATTTTTATTATTGGTGTTTTATTATTATTGTATTGTTTATTATTACTATATTGTTTATTTTGTATTACTATTATTATTATTGCTGGTGAAATTTGTATTTACTCGTTTATGTGATTTTTATTTTTCTTCTTTACTGTCCTTTTTACTTGATTTTAGATTTCCTAACTAGAGAATTTCTCATTGTTTTACTCCAGTTTTAGTCCTGTATATTAGCTGTTGTCACACACGCGCGCTTAGGGGACAGCCATAGGGTCCAATACGAAGCGTAAAAGACACCAGGAAAAGGGTCAGTAACAAGCATTCATGCCTTTTCTCTTTCCTCTTTCAGAACTGCAGAAGACTAAGCCAAAACTTGTCACTTTCTTTTCTTTGCAGATGAACACACTTCCATCTCATCCTGATGACCTCGCTTCCTTCTCATACCTACACCATTATTTTCATTTCCTACTGTTTTTGTATAAAGCCAACCTGTTTTGCCATACTCATTTCTCTTTGTTATTTTGCGGAAAGACTGGTATCAGTTGCTATTGATTACTCGCCTACAATATACGGGGCAAATCCCTAAATCTTTGTTTTGTGTTGTCTCCAGTCCTTCACACAGTCTAGTGGTTGAAGTCACAGTAGCAACTCGTGTTTGGTGTGTGTATGTGTGTGTTTTAAATGTGCAGTGCCACTTATCATGTCAGATGACCGTGACTCTGATGACTTTATTCTTAGCATCATTTGGGGAGTCAAGACATTCTTATTCAATGATTGTACCTTAAATCTAGTAAGCTGAAAAAGTTAAAAATTCTCAGCCATGAGCTTAAAAGAAAAATGTTTTTTCACATCTTAGTTTCTTGAGGCCAAATATAATATTTAGTAGAAAAAACTAAGGGTTATTTTTGATTGAAAAGAAATTGGATTGGTCAAGTGTTTCACTTCACCGTCAAGAAGACTCAAGGAGTGTAAATTCTGATCCACAGGGCATTTCCACTTGGACAGTAGTTACTAAGATAAGTGCACATATATTTATTATTCTAGGCCTACTGTACCTGACAAGGTGTAGTGTTGAGTGTGCAATTGTTTCTGAAGGTTTCTAAGGCTCCGTTAAAACTTTAAAATTATGTACAGTACGTGGTTAGCAAAAAACATGTTGCAATAGAATGACAGGATTTTTATGTGATTTTTTTTTATTTTTGTAAAGCTGGAATAATTCAAACACAAATATATCAAATAAATGTACTCTTTTTATCTGCTTTAGGCAGAATTCTCAAAGACTTGCCAGTACTAACTGGTACCATAAGAAATTTACATTGTTGCGACATTATAAAATAATGACAGGACAATCGTTTGAAGACTGGGACTAGATTTCTGAAGACATGGAGGTACTCACTGGTAATCTAAGAAAGGCTACAGGTACAGTGAAGCACAGATCATCAGAATACAATGAGAATTGTAGTGCAGTGATGCGAGTTACTGAATAAGAAGTCACTGAGAGAGGAGAGAGGTTGGGAGCATGCACATTGCCACACCCACCACATGATGAACCATATGTATTGATACCCAAGTGTAGCCATTCAACGGGTAACATCTTAGCACCACACTGGAAGAGTGTGAGGTTTTTTTACAGTGGCTGGAGTGCCAATCCTGCCACCAACCGAGTTTTCCCACCAAGTTGGAGGACCTGCTTGCAGGCTTGGATGCAGGGTAATGTCACAAACAAGATGAAGCAATTGCAGGTTAAGGGCCATTCTCAAGGGCCCAAAGGAGTAGAGTCACTTCTGGCATTTACAGGATTCCATACCGGGAACCTTCTGATTGCCAGCGCAGATCTCTAGCCTCTGAGCTACGACTCCACCCATTCTGGTATGCTAACAAATGATGCCAATAAAGTAAAACTTACATCATTGTGTGAAGGCAGCCAGCTGTAGAGCGGGGATGGGATACCTCATGAAAACTAACAAAAAGGTGCCAATTAGGGAATCCATTCCCGGACTCCTGATTAAAGTCTGATAGAAGAACTGCAGCACTTGTTCAAAAATGAATCATTGCATCTATAAGTAAAAATTTACAGATACCAGTGGTAAACATTCTGTTCATCCATCAATTTTGTAAATTTCTTACCCAAATCAAAGCTACACTGCTAGTACTAGGGAATCCATTACCGGGAGCGTGGGATTCCTGGACATTTTTCATTCCCACATTCCCAGGAATGAAACTGCTGTAATTCCTGGGAAAATGGGAACGGCCAAGCTCGCATATATAGCGTGTAAAAGTGTAAAAACTGATCTTGAAATAACAGAGTTATAGTTGAAAATAATTTAGTGGCATGGTTTTTTGGCCCACGGTGTAGTGTGTTGCCGATTAATTCAGTCAACAACAGACCAGCAGCAGTCAGTCTCCTGGCTGACTGAGCACAGTGGACTGGGAGGAGTCTGCACTCTGCCGCTCACGAATGCCGGGACGGGGCAGAGTTCATTGACGTCTGTGCTGTTGACAGCTTTGAACAGCAACTTGAAATTGCAATGCGTCAGTCTTTTGCATCCGCATTATCTGTGCCAAGAAACTTGCCATCACAGAATGATGACAAGAAACTGCATGCATCAGTAAAAGCTGAAATGGTGGTGTTTCAGAGCAACGGCAAGTGCGGACATTGTTTAGAACAAGTGTATCAGTATCTGATGACTGTGCCGTCTACTTCAGTGGAGGCAGAGCGTGCTTTCTCAGCGGCTGGCATACTCTGCACGAAGGTGCGCTCTCGCCAGGACAACCGCACGCTCGACACATTGTGCTTTCTACGCTCTTATTACCGCAACTAACTAGATACATGTACTTATATGACAGCATGGACTGCTTGTAGTTAAGGTTAGTCTTTTATTGGTATCAACATATTGCAGTAGTTTTATTAAAAATCAGTGTCGCTCGTTCTAAAACCGTTCACATGTGAGATGCCCGTGCTCTGTGTCATTCCCGGGAGCCTGGGAGTCCCAGGAATGACATGCGGGATTCCTGAATTCCCAGGAATGGATAAACCCGTTCCGGGAATGGATTCCCTAGTGCCAATACTCACCGATACACTAAGAAAAGGTGCTGGTGCTGAAACTGGAAGAAGTGAGTACAGCCCTCTTTAAGCACTGGCTTTAGGTAGTGACATTTTGACTTACTGCATTTTTACTAACTGCTTCTGACAACAACAGAGGAGAGAGATTGGAAGCATGCGCTGATAGCACGTTGTGATACCCACTACACGACGAACCATCTGAGTGCAATGAGTGACTCCTCAGTACAACACTGAAACAGTGTGAGGATTTTTTACAACACATATATGGTATATGTACATTTTCATAATGTGTAATATGGCAAACCTCTAGCAAAATATACTTGCAACTGAGTAGTACTCATGCATAATGATTAGTACTTTTGTTTTAGTGCTAGGATCCTGGTCCAGTTTTCATTTTTACTAGTGTCAATGTCATTTAATCTAGCTGCTTTTGCCCCTCTGTACTGGCCGGATATATATTAGAATATGTGTGTATGTACGTAAGTGTGCTCTGCAAGGGACTAACTAAGATAAGTAGTCTTGTATGAGTAAGAATGAGTATGCCAAGAGACAGCTGGCTTCTTCTGGCTTCTTCTTGTTGTCCCTTACAGCACCTTAATGGAATTGTTTTGATTGTATGAATCTGTCAGTAAACTGAATAATCCGATAACCTCTAAAATTTTATTTGATTAATAGAAGCTGCATTCCTAAATGCTAAGTAAACACATAATTTTGTGTCCATTATTATTAGCAGGGTCCAACATGTGCTATATTTACCAAATCTGGAGGATCAAACAAACAGAGCTCTGAGCCACTAAAAGTCAAGAATCAATATTTTCTTTTATTTGCCCAAAAAATGCATACTTTCACATTGAAAATAACTAAAAAGAAACAAAAACCTATGATGCCATTGTAACATCACATGGTGACGTATTTGTGGAAACCTGTAGGAAAGGAGCTATTTGCACTGTTGACTTGATTATATCATTTTTTGAGCCAGTTTAAAATGCATAGTGATAAAAAGAGTATATATACATATATATTATTAATAGAAAATAAAAATAATTATATCTGCATGTAATAACAATAAAACTTGGCAAGATCCTGACAGGATTTAATCAACTTCATAAAATGGATGGATGACTAGCTGGCCAATTTAGTCAGTTACTTAGGTTCAGCTAGAATCAGTGATGCAGGAATGCATAATGAATAAAGAAATAAAGAAACAAACCCACCCTATGTATTAATTCCATGGCTACCAAGAGACATTGGTCATTCATCAGCATTTTTGTGTTTCACTCCTTTTTGTGAACAAGGCCTGTTTGACAGTTTTCTCCAGGTGATTCTCACATAATTAGATTTTCATTCTTTTACTGGCAGAGTTTCAGATAAAATGCTTTGTCAACCATTGATGTGGGTCAGTTTTACAGTCTCAGTGCTTACATTCCACTTGCTTTCAGCCAAATTAATTTTAGTACTGTAAATACCATTCATTCAGACAAGCCACTCTTTTTTTAACATTGAATTGCAGGCCTCCCAAAGTCAAATATTTCCTTTTATCCTAAATTAAACATTCTGAAAGTGACTTTATTCTAAAAAAATTCCTTTCTCCTGGTAAAAAAATGTGTTCTGCTTTATGTCTATCAACTCTGACCCTCTTGACATGACAGCATCAAGTGGATTGGTGGAGGAAATTTTCAGATAAACCATTTTTAACTTTTTTTATTCATGAAGGAAATTGTTTTATATTTTAAACGAAACACCATATCTGTCATGCTCAAGAAAGAAGTGCTTTAGAAGTGTTTTGCTTTTGTATTGTTTAACTCTTCAGAGTTTATTTTAAAAAAATTAAGACACAAAACCACTTAAAGAAATATTGGGTGGGGTAACCTGGTTGGAAATACCAGGCAGATACACACATTTTTAAATGTGCAAAGCCAAGTGTTAATTCAGACAAATCAAGTGAATAGTGTACTGAAAGGTAGGTTTCAGACTTAAACAACAGAAACAACATTTTTAATTATTTAAGGCTCAGAAAAAGGTTGCCATTACAACTGATACTACTTCAGGGTGTGTGCTGATAGGTGCATCAGGAAGGCATTATTAGTCCATGAAAAATATGTCATAATTGCATATTAGCTGAAGACAAAATGCTAAAAAATGCAGATGTTAGACTAAAAATTTAAATAAATTATATGTTACTGCATCTATTCTTTAAAGAAATGTTTGTCCTTGAAAATGTTTAACCATATATACAGTAGTACTCTAAGTCAGAACACATTTTTTTGTAAATTGCATTGGATGATTGTGTTCATCATATTTGTAGATGATTTTAATGTAAAACATTCTCACTCTACATTTTCGGTTATTTTAATATTATTTATCTGTGACATCTCAGTGCTTGAAGCAGCTACATCACAGATCCAGCATCTTGGTTCTAGACTCACTTTATTCTGCAAAGGTCTCTCAAGAGCAGCTTTTAAGAAATGAGTGAAGCTACTGCAGAAAAAAAGTCTTTCTTAATGCTATAGATAATACTTATGACCCCACATGAGTTTCTTTGCAACAGTGAAATCAAAGAAGGTGGCTGTTGCAGAAATTAGAATTAAACTGTCATGCTCAATTATTTACAAAATTCTAAATTTTTTAGGTATCAGAGTAAAGCTAAATGCTAATTTGAATTCCTTTTGAAGATCATAATTTTTAATGTTATTTGTTTCTTCATTTACGTGCAATGCTAGAAGCACAGCAGACGTAACTAACATTCAGAAATTTTTATTAAAGAGAACTTTGGTATTATTGAAGTTAAACATATGTTTTCACATATGTGGTATTCATACGTAAATTGTATGCAGATACTTGCCTTTATTAAATAAACCATAAATATATATTCTTATAACTACTTTACTTACTACTTACCCACTGGCATAGGACAAAATGTGTGGACCCCTCTATAAAAGCCAAGGTGGAGGCCCCACCCTAAAAACCCAATTTAACATTCCCATATTTTCCATCTTTACACATTCAACACCTTTTGGATGCTGCTGTTGAACATAAAACAGTCTTTTAAGGCAAAGCTCATAATTTTTTTTGAGTGCTGAAATTAATTTTGGGAGTGATCCAGATCTGGTATGAGTAGAGTGGTCTGCTTCCTCAAAGTATCATAACACTAAGAACATAGTAAACTCCATCATAAAATCGATTGTTTAATGATTCTTTAATTGTTTAATGATCAATCAGTTTAAGACGTGCATTCAAGGTGCAGTGTTAACTGCATTAGGTAGATACATTAAGTCCACATAAGGGTTTAGAAACAATTTCATTGAAATTTTTTAAGTAACACTTTGGTTTTTTATCTTTACACTGTAATTATAGTCTGATCAAGTACCTATAAAGTACACGATACACATTTCCATTTATAATTGACCATGTACTTTTAAAGTTCAAAACTTGGGTGATGCCATTAGATTGCATGTATCAACAATAAAGTAAGGTTCACCATTAACATAATTAGAATGATTAATTCCAAAACCCAAAATTTTAATAATGAATATTTCTCATGTTTGATTTGAAGCCATTTCGTACATGAAACTGTGCAACAGAATGTTTGCTTCTCTTAATTTTTGCAGTTTAGTGCAAAAAATACCCAGATATTTTTTATATCAACTACAGTTTTGCATTTTGTGAAATTCCCTTGGTCCTATTGAATAACGTGAATGAGTAGTTGGGCGTTGAACTATGCTGTTACACTGAATGCAAAATATGTTTTGCATTATGCATGCCAATATTTGTCTGCCTTGTAAGAAATGAATAAAACAATTACATATCATTCAGATTCCTTTAAATTTAACTACAAAGGAGAGTACATTTTTCATATTTACTGCCAACAGAGCTGTTTGAAAGATTTTAGTCTTTAATAAGCCAATGTCAATAAATCTTAATTTGTTCATTACAGTAATTGCTTCATATTTCCATTGTAATTTTTTAAATGACAGTTTCATTGAATTGTACTTTATGCCTCATTTGAGTGAATGAGTTTAGGCTTTAAAAGACTGGTAGCTGTAAGTTGAAGCCAAGAAAAAAAATAAAAGGCTGTGATAACCTTGCATGTAATTGTTCACTAAATGTGAATACTGAATGACATCTTGCAGCACCTCAACGGATACAGTTAAAGCATGTGTAAACTATTGAATGCACTAAATGTTATTTACGGTGAGAAACATTACAATATACAAGTCATCCACCCAGGTTACACCACAGATATAATGTTTTATTCCAAAAAATGGGATTGACCTGGGTATCTGAAGCAATTATATAAAATAAATATAAAACTGATTTTTTGTAATACATAAGGAGGCAAGTAGTACAGATGAAAAGAGAAAGCTTCATCATTGGTCATTAGTGGAGTCACTTAGGGATCTGTGCTTGAACTGTGACTCTTTCTAATTCATACTAATGACATTTTTTTTAATATTTATGAAATTTAACAATGATGCCGAAATCCAAGTGGTAGCAAATATAAAGGAGGCAGCAAAACAAGTTTTAAAAAAATTAACAAACTGCATGTCGGTAAAAACCAATCAAACTCTTGAAATATTTGATTTAATGCAAATTACATACAGGGAAAAATAGAATTATTTATAAAAAATAGAGGAACAACATTGTCCTCACAGTAAATAACTTCTGAACTTCATTTACAAGTGCAATTTGTTTCAGTATTTTCAACATTTAGACATGCACAGATGCAATTAAAAGGTCAAATACAATATTAGATTACAGTAATCCCTCGCTACTTCGCGGTTCACTTTTCGCGGATTCACGACTTCGCGGATTTTATATGTAAGCATATCTAAATACATAACGCGGATTTTTCGCTGCGTTTCTGCGGACAATGGGTCTGTTTACTTGCTTCCTCAGTTGGTTTCATACAAGAGATGCTATTGGCGGATGGCTGAGAAGCTACCCAATCAGAGCACACAATTAAGTTCCTGTGTGCTGCTGATTGGCTCAGCGACAGAGTGTTGCATTAACCAGGAAGTCTCATCTCACTCATTCATCATTAACATGCTAATGCTTCAGAGGCAGTGTCCAAGCACCAACAGAAGATGCAAATGATTGCAGAAAAGGTAAAAGTTTTGGATATGTTGAAGGAAGGGAACAGCTGCACCGCTGCAGGACACCATCACAGCATCAATGAGTCCACGATTCTCTTTATTTAAAAAGGAGGAAAAGCATATAAGATCTACGGCCGCAGTGTCCTTTAACCAGGGTGCAAAACGAGTTGCAAGTGGATGTGATAAGGCAGTAGTCTGGATGGAATCTGCTTTAGGAATCTTTGCAACAAGGTCGACGACGTCATGACCACCTACAAGCTGCTACATGTACTTCGCTATACAGTAAGTGTAAACTTATCTACCGATTTCATATTGCTTAGCAGTTGTCCCTGTTTTTAATAGAGTAAATGGTGGGTTGTAAACAATACAGGGAGGGTTTAAAAACGTCCAAATACACGTTAAATAATTAAATAAATATAGTGTCCCTACTTCGCGGAAATTCAGTTATCGCGGTCGGCCTTGGAACCTATCTCCCGCGATAAGTGAGGGATTACTGTATACCGTAAAAACATTTTATTACAAGTCAAGGGTCTTTATAATTCTGTAGTGATACTGCATATAATGTATTGTGTGCAGTTGTGGTCGCGATGCTGCAAAAATACACAGCACCTGTTGAAGCTGTAAACATAGCAGTGGCCATGCGCATATCTAGAGTAAAGAGAATGTCCTACTTTAACATGCCAAGCTTTAAACAAATATAGCAACGTGGTGACATCATCAATTTCACTGATCCATCACAGTTTCTTTAGATAAATATCAAATTGCACAATTAAGAATTCTTCACCAAAAGGGTTGTGAGAAACTGAAATATTCTAGAACAAACTACCAGGCTATGCCAGTAGAAAGAGAACCTTTGGTCATTTTGTTTAAATATCTGGATGCAATATTGGGAAAACTCAGCAAACAGCTAACCACACAAGCATGGTAATCTGAACATCTCCTCCTATTTGTCAAACGTATGCTTGCTTGTCAGTCTCATCTTGGCATCACAGATGAATTGTACATTAATGGAATGTAACTGTTTACAGTTAACAAAAGTAGCTTCGTTCTCACTATATGTCCTCATTGCAATATGAGCGCAGTCAACTCCTCTTATTCCATTAGTGAAAACTGGACATGGCTGCAAATTTCCTTTTTATTTTGGCAAAACATGTTATGTTTTATGTCTGTACACCCACACCATATGAAAACTGAATGGCTTGACTGAGTTATTCCTGAGCTGTCGGCCAGTTCCCTGAGAAGTGACAAAATGTAATCTGACAAAAAAAAAAAACAAGCTCTTCAGTGCAAATACACAGCATTGCCTCCACTATATAAAATCCAGGAGCAAGTCAGTGGCCAGTTGGATGATGTCTCTAGGACTGTGACTTTATTTTTTATAATTTGTGAACATCTTTATATCTCTCTATTATATTAAACAAGTTTTCCATCGTGTCCACATTATTCAGCCTTGACCACGCCCCTCCACATGGCTTGCCCAATCATTAGTCCTACTGAGCATATCCTCTCTCTCTGTGGTAGCTCACCCTTCAATGCAGTCAGTTATAATGGCAAGGCAGAAAAGCACATTATCTATTCAAGAATGTCAAATTTTACATTGCGATAGAAAAAGAGCGGCAAGAGCTGATAATGAACATCGAAAAAAAGAAAATGAACAAAAAAGTTCATATAATAAAAATCTAGAACAAAGACAATTGTCCAATAAATGAAAAAGAGAAAAACTATCCATCCATCCATCCATTCTCCAACCCGCTGAATCCGAACACAGGGTCACGGGGGTCTGCCGGAGCCAATCCCAGCCAACACAGGGCACAAGGCAGGAACCAATCCCGGGCAGGGTGCCAACCCACCGCAGGAGAAAAACTATCCAGCACAATATGCAAACAGAAATGCAAAAAAAGCAACATTTGTAAAATGTAAGTTAAAGGATAAAGTAATTCATTAAATTGTTTTTGATGAGATGTTAATAGTACTAGGGTGTTGTACCGTGTTAGCCATTATGAATGTAGTGAGAAGTCAAGCAAAATGACACCTTTTATTGGCTAACTAAAAAGATTACAATATGCAAGCTTTCGAGGCAACTCAGGCACCTTCTTGAGGCAGGCTCCTCGAAAGCTTGCGTATTGTAATCTTTTTAGTTAGCCAATAAAAGGTGTCATTTTGCTTGACTTCTCACTACATGAGGCGTTGATGTAATTTACTTTTATTATTCATTGGTATTAAAAATGGGCAGTTGTAGTGAAATTCTCAAGCAACTGATTTTCTGTCTTTAATAACTAAGGACCAAACCGTCTTCCTCCTGTGCCCCGCATACTCTTCTATATACCTATTTAAATACAATTGCTTTCTCTAATGGAGGAGCATCCTGATGCCCTTTGAGTGGCTGAGCCACGAGATAGTGGGCGCCAAGTGTCTGCCCCCAGGGGTTGATGAGTGAATAGAGCAGGGGGAAGAGCCCCCTACTATATTTCAAAAATGTATTTCATTTAACAAAATACTCAGATTTAACTAGCAAAAGAAAGGTATATTTATCCAGTTCCCATACATGAGGACATCATAGTGTATGAATCAATCATTTGTCAATGTGACTTGGGAGAATGTAATGTATGTATGTCACATACACAGTGACACTAGTCCCAGAATTAGTTTATTGGGCTGAATGACCTGTTCTTGCCAAAATTGTTCTAATGTTCTAATTGAACTAATGTGCCAAGATTTAAGAGGCAGTTAGTTAAGAACTGCACCTCTGTGTTGCTCAAGATGAGAGATTCAGTTCACTTTACAAATACAGTATTTCCAGAATGTGCCCTGACAAACAAGTTTTAAAAAATACCCTAATTTCTTATTGTTTTATTGTTCCTCATATAAAGAAATGATTTCTCGTTGTTTTTTCTGCGCAGAATAACATTTAAGTTTTCACAAAACAAATCATATGCAAACTATTTACATGCACTGTAAATATACACATTTTTCTTTTGTGCATGGTATGCTTCATTTAGACTAGACAAATGTTCTCTCCACATTAAGCATGCTTAAGCCCTTTATTCCTAACTGGAATCACTGTCTGAGCTGTCAGACTTTTTTCAAACCGTGTAGAATTTATCAGTCTGTCTGGTATATTGCATTCCAGCATGTTTATAATTCACACCCAGGAAAAACTTCCTTTCACTGGCAATGTGACCCCATATTTCTTTAAATCACCATCACTCAACATATTATATCTAGATTACTGGAACCTGTCTTCCCTGGCCATTTGATGAAGATGACACTGCTTAGGTATGTGGAGCACTCTAGTTTTCAGTCTTGACACTGTAATAGTGAAATAGCCTGCCTATTGTGATAAAATTTGCTGACTCCATTTCTGGTTTATGAAAATGACAAAAAACCTGCTTAGATTTATTTAAGGATGTAAAATTTGCATGCTAAAGCTTTCCTAAGATCATCTATTTAGTGCCTTCTTGTATATTAACTGAAAGAATATACAGTATAAAAGAAAAAATAACTATTTAAAGAACTAATGAAAAAAAATCTGAAGGACATATTCTTTTTCAGTGCAAGTATTCACACTTCACTTTCTTACCTGAAGCACAAACCTATCACTAGTATGCATCAATGAAACCCAGTTCAACCTAGAAAGCTCATGACTGTGAGTTGTCATGCAAATAAGTCACAATTATGGAGTTTAGATATTGATAATGGTTATTTAATTTACATGGTTCATTTGAATAAAAAGATCTACTCCATGTATTTTGTCACTGATGACTGTATTTGCATATACTGCAGCAGCAATAAAAACTAAATAATACTAATAATACATTTTATGTCTATAGTGCCTTACCCATGAATGTTCTAACATGTTATTTTTCTGTCATAATACCATCCGGGCAAAAAGGTGACATAATTCTAAGGCTGCTAAACTAGACCCCCTTCTGACCATGATATCGTGTCCTTGAAAATCACAAACATAATAGCAGACAAAGCTCAGCTGTGGAGGAGTCCCACAACCACTGGTAATGATGCAGAAGTTTTCCTGAGTCCACAAAACACAGGTACTCCCATGCCCCCTCCACAATCTTCATGAAGGAAAAGAGCTGGTCCTCTATTCTGCTTGGATGGAAACCACATGGCTCCTCCTGGATCTAAATTTCCATGACTAGGTGGAGTCTCCTTTCTGGTACCCTGGGATAAGCTTTTCGAGGAAGATGGAGGAGTATGATCCCTGATTGTGAGAGCACACCCTCCAGACTCCCTTTTTAAAAATTTGAACCCCCACCCTAGTCCGCCACTCCAGAGGCAAAGCTCCTGATGACCATGCAACATTCAAAAGGTGCGTCAGCCATGACAACCCAACAATGTCCAGAGCCTTCACCATTTCTGGGTGGATTGAAGCCATGTCACTGTGGAGTTGCTTACATCTGACTCGGGGGAGGGGTGATGTTAGAGCGGGTGAGCTCATTCAGTGCTACAGGAACAACGCACGTTGATCTTTTTTCTTCTTTCAGTACATGTGCCTTCCCTGTTTATTTATATATCTCTGCCTGTCTGTCTCCCTATTACGCAGTGCTCGTCTGTCTGTGTGTTATGGATCTTAAAAATAACAGTTATAAGGACAGTTGTTCCTGTTAATTGCAGTCTCAATTGTTAAAAAATATTTTAAAAGGAGCATCCCACATGAAAATATAACGATCTCATTAACTGACAGTGCATACCAATTTATAAATTTTATGTCCGTTTGAGGTTAAAAAGAAAAAAAAAAAAAGCAACATTTTAGGTCTGAAAGGCGGCAGAGCTGTTGTGCTCTAAGAGGCAAATCTTAACGCGCTACGCCACGGAGGCTGTTGTATTGTCCTTGAAGCTTTTGTGAAAGTGTTTATTTGATCTTTCGAACTCGAGCTTTACACATTCTATAGTTTATGCCTACTACATTTTGTAACATTTATTACTAAAATATGACAAAGTTTCTGTTTTAACAATGTGTTTACACAGATTACTTTAGAATAATGATCTCTTATTTCCACTGTAAAACTCCACTTCACTCCCACATAATCAATCAAGGCGTGAGCTGGGAAAACTTTGCTCACGTTCTAAGTCGGTGGGGGGATGGAATAGCTGGCTGCTGGCAGCTTGTCTTTTATCAGCACATTTAGAGGACAAAGGATGCTGGCGGAGAGGTGTGAATGGATTTAAGAAGCGATTTAAGGTGGGCCGGATATACGAGTTTTTTCGTAGGCTCTGGTAATTCTAGTGTTAACTACCTCGGTGACCTCCCTCTGGGAAATGGGCATTGATCCTTCATCAGCTAATGGCTCTGCTTTCTCCACAGAAACTGTGTCCATTGGGTTCAGGAGGTCCTCAAAGTGTTCCTTGCACTGCCAGACTGCATCCTCAGTCTGGGTCAGCACTTCTCCATGCTTGTTGAAAATAGCCTGGGTGAATCCCTACCTTCCCTTTCAGAGTCGCCTGATGGTTTGCCAAAACTTCTTTGAGCCTGATCGATTGTCGCTTTCCATTTTCTCTTAAAATTCCTCCCACACCCATGTTTTGCTTCTCTGACCGTGGCCCTTTCGGCCTGTCAGTACCTCTGTGCTGCTTCAGGAGTCTCCTGTGCTCTATCAATACACAGAAAGCCCCCTTCTTCATCCTAATGGCATCCTTTACCTCTGGTGTCCGCCACTGGGTCCTTGGATTGCCACCTTGAGAGGCACCTATGGCTTTCAGGCCGCAGGTCTTTTCAGCTGCTTCCACAATGGAGGCTATCATTAATATTGCTTAACATTAGAAACTGTGTGAAGTCTGAGGCCTTTAAAATTTAAGCCTATTTTTGCCCTAGCAGTGGAAAGATATTTTGCATCTTGGATCTAATGAATAGGTTTGATTCACACACCAAGCTGTTCCATGCAGAATTTGCATGGTGTCCCCACATCTGATTGTGATTCCTTCTAATATACCTTAGAATAGGTTCATCAGTGTTCCTAAATTGTCCCCATGTAACTATGTGTATGAATTGGGCTTGCAATAGACTGGCCTTTCTTTCTTGAGCACAATGCTGCCAGTATAAGCTCCAACCTTAGTCTACCTTAAAATAGATTAGTGGGACTGAGAACTTTATGTTAAGTTCCATTAGCAGATGGGAATGGTATCATTCTGTCATATTAATACCAATATTAAGAAAAAGTTTTATCAAAAGGCATATGGTTTGAAAACTCAATATACTAAATAAACATTTATAAGTGTGTCAAAACATGAATGGAAAATAGACCTACTTTTGATTTCATTTTTTATTTTACCAAACATGTTTAGTATTCTATTTATAAAATCTTAAATTTAAAAAAGTTTAAAAATCTTTTAAAATAAGTAACAGCATGGAAAACATAATTAATGTTATTCAGACTTCTATAGCTTTTATTCTGTAGCATAAGACATAGCATTCTTTGAGATCAGATTCCTGGCAATGAACTTAATGTAAAGCAGATGCTCAATACTTCAAAAATGTATTATTTTTGTTATAATGAATCGTGCATTATAATTGTGCACTATTTGCCATTTAGAATGTAATGGGTAATATTGATACATCTTTAAACCATATGGAGAAGCACAGTCATGTAAGACAAAAGTTCAAATAGTGGCCTGCCGTTCAATATAAAGAATTACAGTATGTCATCTGACTTCATTAACATTGTGAGGACAGATAAAAACGAAACAGAGATTAAGAATTGAATCTTCCTTGGCCTGAGATTCCACATATATGGAGTTTGTTTTCAGTCATTGAAGTACTGTACTTCTTTTATTGAAAATGTATTTCAATGCCATGGCAAACATGGGCAAACTAATGAAATCCAGATATGATGCACTAACAAGAGAAGTTTGAATAATTAAAGTAACACTCCTCCTGTTTGTAACATTTTATTGTGAGATGCTTAGAAAAGTTAATGGTAAAAAAAATAGACAGAAAACAATATTTGATCAACCAACATTGGTGATGATGAAATGCAAACTTCTAACCTGAAATACATTAACAGAAAAGCCAGGCAAAAGCCTGACATTCATCGGATCATTTATTACAAAGAAATATACATAAACATCTATTCATTTATTTTCGGAACCCTCTTAATTTAGTTACAGGGTTATACAAAGGTGACCCTATCACAGTATCCTCAAGAAGGCAGCATCCTGTCCATCAGCAAAAAAATGTAAAAGTTTTCTTTCGGCTGTTCCCATTAGGGGTTGTCACAGTGGATCATCTGTTTACATGTTTTCCTGTTCCATGCATCTTGCTCTGTCACACCCACAAATCTGCATGTCCTCTCACCACATCCATAAACCTCCTCTTAGGCCTTCTTCTTTTCCTCTTGCCTTGCAGCTCCATCCCTAGTATCCTTCACCTAATATACCCAGCATCTTTTCTCTGCACATGTCAAAACCAAAGAAATCTCACTTCTTTAGGTTTGTCTCTAAACCGTCTGTGGTATAGCGGGTCCACAGCTCCCATTCTAAGGCCAGTTTTAAATAAATAATCACCGCGCTCGTGGCTTGGTGAAGAGGCGTGGTGGTTGTGTGGCTGAAGTGATTCTCAGGGCGATTCGCGATGTGGACGTTTCTGACCTAAGTGCACAGGTGAGAGACCGCCCGCAACTGTGATTGTTCCTGGGGCTGCTGATATGCCACAGTTGCCATGCCCCCTTCATAACATAGAAGCGTGAGTTGGCTAGGGGGAGAAAAAAACGAAAGGAGAGAAACGAACGGAGGTTGCAGGAGAAAGCAGGAAGTGAAGAGAGAGAGAAAGCCGATGTGGGAGAGCGAGCAAAGGCTCGCATGCAGCTGAACTGTGAACGGAGTAGTAGTAGTGGTCACTCCAGCTGAGTGATCATGGAGCGGGAGTGACCAGTGATGAAGGGCGGATGACTCTCCGCGTCTGGCCACAGAAGGTAGCGGGAGTCGGGACTTGGGACATGGATTTCTCCAGCGTGAGAGCCCTGGTTGTTGGGGAATCCCAAGTCACTGTTTGGTGGGGCCTACCGGAGCCAGGAATCAGTAAGGCGAACCAAACAGTAGCACAGTGGAGAGAAGGCCAGTTGCAGGTAGGGCAACTCCCCTATTGAGAAGACCAAACGGGAAGCAGGGGAGCCGCCAGGTAAAAAGTCACCAGGCTTTGTTTTTAAAAGACTGCTTTCTGCATGGTTTTAACCTCGTTGTTTTAAAGATTTTTCTAATGGATTTTAACCTCCACGTTTCGCAATTGTTTTTATGGATTATTTATTTAATGAATCTTTTTGGAAGGCACTGCACTTTGTGAACATTGTTTTTCATTATTATTTAAATAAAAGCACTTGGCACTTTATACACCATCCCCTTGCTCCATTGTTGTTGCCTCACTGCCTAGCTCATCGGTAGCATTACTGACAGTGATAGGTTCAAGGGCTCCCAAATAGAAGATGGGAGCATGCATGAACCCGCATCGTCACACCGTCCAGGCTCAGTTGACCTTCTAACGTACTCATTCCAAATCCTGTCCATCCTTGTTACACCAAGTTACCATCTTTAACTTTGTCACCTCCAGCTCTACCTTCTGTCTTTTTGTCAGTGCCACCATCTCCAACCCATATAACATAGCTGATCTCACTACCATCCTGTAGATCTTCCCTTTCTCTCTTGCTAATATCCGTCTGTCACAAATCACTCCTGACACATTTCTCCATGCATTCCACCTTGCCTGCATTCTCTTCTTCACCTCTCTTCCACAATCCCCATTACTCTGTACTGTTGATCCCAAGTATTTAAACTCATCCACCTTCACCTTCTCTATTCCCTGCAACCTCACCATTCCTCTGACTTCCCTCTCATTCACAAATATTTATTCGGTCTTGTTCCTACTGACCTTCATTCCTCTCCTCTCTAGACCATATCTCCACCTCTCCAGGGTCTCCTCGACCTGCTCCCTACTCTCATTACAGATCACAATGTCATCCGGAAATATCATAGTCCAGAGGGATTCCTGTCTATTAACCTCTGTCAACCTGTCCATCACCATTGCAAACAAGAAAGGGCTCAGACCCGATCCCTGATGCAATCCAACCTCTACCTTAAACTCATCCGTCACTCGTACCGCAGACCTCACTATTGTCACTATTACTTCTCTGCCACTTGAGCCTTCCTCATACAATACCACAACTCCTTTCTAGGCACCCTGTCATACAGTATGCTTCCTCTAGGTCCACAAGACACAATGCAGCTCCTGTAGGCCTTCTCTAAACTTCTCCGTCAACACCCATAGAGCAAACATTGCATCTGTGGTGCTCTTTCCCTGCATGAAACCATACTGTTACTCTCTAATCATCATCTTCCTTCTTAACATGGCTTCCACTACTCTTTCCCATATCTTCATGCTGTGACTGATCAATTTTATCCCTCTGTGGTTACTGTAGTTCTACACATTACTCTTATTCTTAAAAAGATGTAAATGTAATGCCTATTTTTTTATCAATTATAAACTTGAATCCTCAAATAAGAAACACGGTGATGTCCTAGTTAACAATGCTGCTAAACTTTTGGGGCCACTGTCTATGGAGTTTACACAATATTGCTGTGTCTGCATGGGTTCTTCTGAGAAATGCAGGTTTCACCCTTGCCCAAAGATATGTAGGCAAGTTTTGTAGACCAAGGAATCTCTTGGTTATATTCAATGTCTTTGACATTGTTGAAAATAAAAAAAATTCTCACATGACACAATTTTATTTTTCTTCGAGCCACCATTTTGGGACCCTTTTGTATACAGTTCCTGTACCATTACAGCAATAGGAATGTGCAGTAAAAGTGACAGTATAAAGGTCAACATCATACATTTAGTAATCTTATAATGAAAGTTCTTTGGTTACATTTTTTCTGCCCTTAAACTAAGATTATCATTTAGTGTTTCCACTCTGGTTACATCTTTTGTTTCGGTTTACAAACTTTCCCACACCATGTTTTGCCCATGATTCTGGGTTCATGTACAAAAACTTATCTACTTGATCTTAGTCTTCCTGATTATAAAACATCTGCTATCCGTTGCAGTTAGTTCATCCTTAGTAAGTCTATAAGTAGTATCTGTTATTACTATTTAGGTGTAGATCTTTCAAAGTAAAAGGTTGTTACATTCACTGGATCTCAAGAGAGACAAAGTGCTGCCTGTTGATTAACAGCTCCATTGCTGATATTACTCTTATATTGCTGTACATAAAAACTACATAAGGATTTCTAACTATAGTACTTTTTACAAAGGATTTTTTCAACAACATTTCAGTAGCCGGAAGCATACATGAACAAATGGTATTTGTGTTTTATTTGCAGGAAAACTGAAGGTTGTCATTTAAATGGTGGTCTTCTCTAAATTCATAAAAAACATAATCTTCCCATTTCTGACACTCCATAAAGAACACCTGCTGCGGCCAAGGTAAAGCACACCTCACTGGTGATGAAGAACAAGTAAGGCAATCCTTGAAGTAATCAGTCTGATACTCCACCTTTGAAAAAAGGAAATTTCTCCTTAACTTACTGTGATTTTACACCTTTTTAAAATTAACTTTACACACCTCTAACACAAGTCTCTAACAGACAAAGTACTCCTGCCACTGTACTGACAGAGTCCAGATGTAATGAATAATCAGCATTAAACTGGCTTCCTATACACTTTAAGTTAAGGTCACATTATGCAACTTCTAGACATTGGGAAAGTCAGACTTGCTGACTGCAGTTGTTCATCTTGCCAGTGGAACAAATTAATTTAAATGAGTATTTCAAGATTTCAACACAGTTGTGCTTGCCCCTTTTTGTAACAGTCAATATCTTGAAGGCTGACAGACCCAATACTGTATGAAGGGTTAACAGTCATGGAAAGTTCATCTGCAGACTTTGCCCTTTTTTTTTCTTTTAGTTACTGTATGTGGCACATAAAACATATGACTTCAGGCAAACAAGCTTCTTTTCTGTTTCTGAGGTCCAAAACACCTAACGCTCTTTATTTCTTGTTGCTGCAATATATGTCTGCGGTGGGTTGGCACCCTGCCCAGGATTGTTTCCTGCCTTGTGCCCTGTGTTGGCTGGGATTGGCTCCGGCAGACCCCCGTGACCCTGTGTTCGGATTCAGCGGGTTGGAAAATGGATGGATGGATGCAATATATGTTTTGTACTACTGGATGAGCATTCAATGTTTGCTGGCTCTCATACACACAGAGCCTGCTCCTATGACAAAAGACAAAATCAAACCTGTTTGATTGTGTTGGAGCAAGTTACAAACTAGGTGGAGTGTTTTGCTGGGTATGTCACATTACTCCATTGACTGCCTCCAACTCGCTAAGATTATGTAAATGGGAGCTACAACTGAAAATTGCTGGTAAAGTCATCTAATGTGACATGGCTTTTACATAAAACCCTTGTTAATGATTTAGATGAATACAGTATATACTCTTTTTTGTTGCTTCTCTTCTGTATTGAGATCAGCTGATGGAAAACAGTGGGAATAAAAATAACTTTCATTTGTTTGTTGTTAAAATGCACTAGAAATTCATAACAATAAATACAAATATTAACTTTTAAAAGTAATTTATTATGTACAAATTGCTGTACATGTACATGTTTTTTATAACAGTTGAGGGTTGGGGGTTGCATTGTGTTCATTGGATGCCTAGACTAATTTTACTGGATTTATGTACAAATTGGACTTGCGAATGCCCTCTTTGAATGGAACTCGCTCGTATGTAGGAGATTTACTGTATCAGGACAATAACAGACAGATAAAGTTGAAGAGGAATTAGAGTACTGTACTGAGTACTCTACTGAGTACAGAGCCAAGTGCTTCACATACAGTATATAACAATTTATTTAACTGTAAATTCCAAATAGGTGGTTTATCTATCAAAGACAGATAGAAGTAAAGAATAAAAGATCAGGAAACGTCATCACCTGATGCAACATCTGGTAACCTTTCTGTAGAAACACGTAATAGTGTCACACCAATAGCAGTACAAAGGCTGCTTTTCCAGTTACTAAAGAACTTCTACACATCCGACATTGAAAGTATACTGATAGGAAATATTACTGGTTTGGTTTTGAAACAGCACACAGTAATACCACATGGTGTGCACTCCCAAACCTCTAAGACATTTACATCAATGTCAGACCAGGGTAAAGAAAAGTATCAAAGACACCCGCCATCCCAACAATGCCTTTTTTTCTGTGCTGCAGTCAGGTACACACTACTGCCAAAACTCAAGTTCAGAGAGACAAAAAAGATTTTTCCATCCACATCGGGAACTACATGATGCCCTATTGTTAACTCTCTTATATTAAGTTATTTCAATTAAGTTTTTTATTTAAATATTATATATTAATTATATACTTAGAATTCTACTAATGATTTTTGATATTTATAAAGTTACGTATTATTGTTATTGTACTTTTATATTAATTGGAGCTGACCAACTAAGGATTTCACTATCGCATTGAATTTATAATTTGTATGTGAAAAATAATATTTGATTTGATTTGAAAATGACAAAAGTTATATAAAAACAAAATGGCGTCACTGGAGAAATGCTGAATAATAAATAATCAGATAATACTTGTAAATAAAATTATGTCATGCAAAACAAAAAATAAAGTTGTGCAAAACAAAAGTGAAGTTAATCTCAGCATAATATCAGAAATACAACAAAAATGTATCATTAATAAAAAAAAAATATTAAAGGATACAAAATTTGTATGGCATCCCATACTAATTCATATTAATAGGAAATGCAGAGCTACAAGTTACAATAAAACAATTCTTAGAATTTAGAACTTTACAGTGACAAGGCTTTCTCAACAATCACTGTGTAGAAGCAATCAGTAAAGTGCAGACATGGACACATTTTTTGGTACCCTTACAGTTCTTACAGTTCATTGAACAACTGCTATATGCCTCCTAAAAAGTGAAAAGCAATTGTCCCCTTGTATATTTGCATGCCTTTGATATGTCATTGAGTAAAGCAAAGCAACTGTGAAAAGAGATAAATTATTGCTTATTCCACAAAGATATTCGAAAATACCCCATTGGTACCCATAAAAAAGATCATAAATGATTGAATTAGAATGATTTTTCAAACCAGCTGTTTACTTTACTTCATATCACACTAGTCTTCAATTGTGCAATCAGTCATTTAGCCTATTTAAATAGCGAAAGGTAGTCACTCTGATGTTTGGTATCATTGTGTATCCCATACTGAACATGATCAAATCGCTAAAGCCATGTCTGTTATTAAATACGGAATAAAAAATGATTGGTGCCAATTAATTTTGTCAGTTTCAAGTTCATTCATAGACAATTGTGAGTTCTTTTTTTCGTTTGGTGCCAACAAATTTGTCCATGTCCAGTCTTGCATTGCCTAATAACACTATAAAATACAGCTCGACAGGTAAAAATCTAGGTATGGTTAATGCTGGTATGGGCTCTTCTATCCTTGACTTTATTATCAAATAAGCAGATTCAGAAATTGTGAAGAATAATGTTAATGGTGCAAATCAGAAAACTGTAAACTTTGGTTGCATTATTCTAGAAAGCTCAGGAGAATATACAGCCTTTTCAATCAAATATATGATTTTACATTTTACATAAATGCTGATGGTACTGTTTAAAGAAATTCCTTAAAGTAGGACAACAATTTTAAAGATATTATTTAGATAACCTCAACAGTATAATGTACAATCTATACATAAGGAATGTATTATAATGGGGATACAGGGAAAGGGAAGGAACCATCATATATTAATAATGTCTAGTCTTCTTGTATTAACTTTTTTTGTTTAAAAAATAACTTCTTATGCACTTAAGTGCTAAGCCTTAAAGCTCATAATATCCGCATGGACATAGCAAAGCATCTTCTAAAGTATGTGCTGTTTAGTCTACAGTGTCAAAAGTTGTCTGCTATTGCCAAATCTCAGTTATTATAATGCGGTTAGTGTAATTAGATTTCATTTAATATGCTATCTGGGCGAGTCCCTTGTTTGCCAGCCTTTCTTTGTAACGTCACATGTGTAATTGTGGAAAGATGAGTTTCAATAAAATGTCTTAGAGCAAAAGTTGAGAAATTTATTTTAAATCTCATCTTCTCTTCTCTGACGACTGGATTTTCCCAGAATATTTATCCCATGGCTCAGGCTGGGTGGGAGAAGAAGCGATGGGTTTTATTTTACGACTGTGTCTTTGTTTATCTTCTGTTATCTTATCTTTCTTTATAAGAAGATGATCACAAAAAAGGGAATTTTCTGGCTTAATGAAGACATGTTCTCACTCTACCAATTTAAATGGCCAGTAATAAAATTCTACATAGGAAAACCAGCAATATTTGAGCTATATTTAAATATATTTCCATTTTTTTGAAGTGGAACATGATGAAATCAGACTAAAAGTTAGCCTGTCTAGGTAAGGGTTATTGTAGTTTTTTAGGAATAAACATGCAGCAGCATTGTTTGTACCTTGTGCACCATATTTAACATTCAATGTTCTTTCCACATACTGTGCAATCCTATAAACATGTCCTATAGTATGATTATAGAATAGTAGCCAAGGTACCTGTCAAAGACAGCTACTAGAATAATTAAAAAATATGAAATGTTAACTTTCAGCGTCTTTACTCTGTATTTGCGTGTGTATGAACCTCTCTTCACTGGCGCTCCACTTCTCAAGCGTATTCCAGTAAAGCCTGCTTCTCAGTCTATCATTATTTTCAAGGCACCTTTCTCGCCTCCTGTCCAGTTTTATACTTTCCACATATAAAGACAACACCCTCAGCATGCTTGCATGCTTACACTCTTACACTTGCAACTGACCAATCAAATTGCTCTGTGGGACCAAACACATAGATCTTAATATTTTATTATAGTAGATTATGATAATCAAAGAGAGACATATCATTAACACTCTTCTAGGGTTTCGGTGTAAAACAATACGTAGGAGGTACCATCAGAGGTCTAAGAACCAGTAAATGTCTAACTAATAGCACTCTTTTCTCCAGGAACAACAAATTCATGTAATAGGCCAATTTCAGTGATGAATGCATCATAATAACTATGATGGAAAGAGGTGGACAGAAGACAACATACTCTGACTATACTATTTTCATTAAAAAAATGAGAAGTCAAGTTAACAGTAGGCACAGAAATTTCAAAACTGAACAAGAAAGAAGGGAACAAAACATCATTTATTCTTATGAATTCTAGGACAAACTCATATGACCAGCCACATAAGACAGCCTATCTTTTCAGTGGTGAGCTCTCAAAGCTAGTGGTGATGTTTTGGAGAGTTTAACAAAACAATAAATCATTTCACAAACTGTTGATCATCAAAAAAAGTTGTTGTGATTTCATTGTAATACAAGAGCCTTAACTCTACTAAGAATCTATCCGATAACATGGAATTAGCTTTTTGCAGAAGGGATCCAAAAACGTTTCTGTGTAGAAAATTTGTGAAGCTTTTACAATACTACTACTGCTAATACTGTATTAGTCCTTTCACAAAATTTGGAAGTGCATGCATCTATAGGTAAACCTACTTAGCCTGCGAATGAGAGTGTTGATTCCACCTCTGCCCTTTCACCTTCAAAAATAATTTTTAGTGATGTTAATATTATTCTAAAGCATCCCACAATGAAAGCATCCAAACTGGGCAAAGACATTTTGTGAAGTAATTCCTTAATAATTTTCATAGTAAGTTTGTTAACTTTCTAATACAGTATGAAAACAGTGGCAGCTAATCAGTATTTTTTACTTATTATTGTTAACTCGGTCAGTTTCAATAGATGTTCCTACTATATGTTTTAGTATAGAATATTCTAGGTAAATTAGGTGTAATCTTCTGAAATGGCAATATTTGATTTGCATGATGTCCTAGTGACCATTAATCCAACAAACATTTTTCAATTTTGTTGAGGGGTAGTTAAGTTTCAAATGCAGTTAAAGGCAAGGAAGTCATGGGAAATAATGTAGATGGGAACCAATATACACTTAAGGTTATGCTTTAATGTGCTGCTTGACTAAACACTACCTTTCTGGGCAGCAAAAACTACATTTCATGCACTGTGATTGCAAAGTTGTGTGCCAGTTTGTTTGGTGTTTGTAGTTTTATTTCATACACTGATGATGATATGTTAGATTGCATGGAAACATACAAATGAAAGCTTGATTAAGTTAGAAGAAAAAAGATTTTGAACACAGTGCAGTTATAGTATGCTAGGTTGTGTATGCTAAGCAGGAACAAGTACAGTTCCATAGTCCTGTGCCACTGAGAAAGACCTGGTGTGCTGTCTTCCGTCACTGGTATTTGCCTTTTTAAAACTGGATTCCTATGTCAATTGAATACCAAACTTGTCCCAGCTAAACAGGTAGGCACAGCAACGATCTTAAGGCAGAGTGTACTCTGTATAGAGTCATCAGATCTGAAGTGCTTGTTATAAACATACAATACAAGCTGCCATGGCGTTTACTGTAGCAACATTTAATGCTTCTTTTCTTTCGAGTACTTGAAATAATCATTCTTCTCTATGTTTCAACAGGGGCAAAACTGTGAAAATTCTGGTAAGTATGTTTTTATTGGGAATTTGAACAAAGAGAAACATTGCAGAAGCTCTTGTTTCAAAATTCTGCCACTGTTTTGAATGTTTATTGGTGGATAATGCTTCCCAGAACAAAAGGGCCTCTTACCCTTAATACTATTACTATTATAATACAATATCTGAATAGACTAGCATGTTTGTAACACTCTGTGGAATCTGCAGACCACAAATTAGAATGTTTTCTTCTCCCTAAATGTGAAGTCATGTACATGTATAATGCATAATATGGATACATGTGTAAGTTTTTTTTGCATTTTGCGCTCAGTACACTAGTCCTGTATCACTTTAGTAATAATACATCAAGAGCCCTGGCCTAGTTGGGTGAAATGTAGACATTTTCTTCTCAAGACATGCTGTCAAGCTGATGAACGATGCTTGACTGCCCACCTTCAAAATTTGTTTGTGCTCTTTGATGACACGGGATACATGTTTATGAGACCATCTTTGTATACTTTGACATTGTTCATCCCATAAACTTAATAGACTGTTACTGTCCCCAATTCAGTCAATTTAGGGTCAGAGTGGGTAGAGACTATCCTAACAGCATTGTGGATAAAACAGGAACCAAATCTAGATAAGGTTTATTTGAACTCATGTAATCTGAGGCATAATGCTATTAGAAATATTTTCAAAGCACCATCAAAATGTATTTAGATTTATACTGTACTGAATAAGTCTGCTTTATTAGCAGCATGTATGATAAAGGCACAGACCTCTCTTCTTCAATAATACAATCTATTTCTGGAATTTCAAAAAAGATTGATATGGTGCTTACGGATGATTTAACTGTAAAATGTCGGTTACATAGTGGAGACGAACAAGCTAAATTGACTTATAAGTCAAAAAAACTAAGCTGCGAGTAAATGTTGAGCGATTCACTTCTGTCTGGAATGATAATGATAAGGTAGAGTATATACTAATGCTGGAGCTACTGTATACCTATGACTCACCTCCACTTAAACATGTGATTAGTAAGACAACATAATAACACAAAATTAAGGGCATAATCAGATATATTGGAGAGGTAATAAAATAATTATTCTTGGATTAAAAATTCAGGTTTGATTGATATGTCACAGAGATAATTTAATCACACTGGAAAGCATAAACTCTTCTCACTTCTTTCTAAAATCCTTGCAAAAGGGTGGTAGATGATCTGAGAAACTGACACTGAATAAAAACGTAATAGTAGACTAAAATTTTATTTTGCTTCTTTAGAAGAAGCCCAACCTGCCAACTATACAGCAAGGAGATGCATTCTAATAAATCACACAAAAAATTTAATTCACTAAATTAAGAAGAATAAAAAAAAATTCAATATACAGTAACCCACTCTCAATACCATCATTATCTTTTGACTGACACGTTAATCCATAAGTGGCTTACAACATTTCAGATATGATTGGTTACATTTCATTTGTTTTTCCAATTGGAACACAAGTGGATAAAGTGACATGCTCATGGTCGCACAGTATCAGTAGCAGGTTTTGAACCCACATCATCAGGGTTTGAAGTCCAAAGCCTTTACCACTACACCACACTATCCAGCTGCATTTTTTTAATGAATCATTGATTACATTTAAATTAAAAATTTAATAGTCAGTTTCTAAAGTTTGTTTTTCTTCTTTTTTCCCTTATGTAAGTTTTATATGGGTGATGACCCTGATGTCCAACAATCTGTCCATCCATCCATGTATCAAAAAAAGCTTAATCTAGTTCAGAGTCACATGGACTACCAACAGTTAGGAATGCAAGTCAGGACTCAACACAAAATTGGGCAACTTCTGAAAATGAGACTTATGTATTAAGTAGGAAATTAAAAAAAAAAAGAATTGTACTTAGTAACTAGTTGACTCACAATCTATTTGGAAGGTTTGTACTGCTCTTATGAAATTTCACAGAAATTTAAAAAATAAGGTACCTAATATAAAGTTTCCCTTCATTATATAGGTTGACACTAACAACAATAAAGAGATTTTTTCTGCAACACAATATTTTTAAAGCTTCTGAAATTCACTCAACTTGTCCTCACCTGTGTAGCAGGATATAGAAAACTATTAACAGTATTGTTAAGCACAGTAAAATGTAGGAAATTAGTTCCTTTTAATTAGAATATGAATTCTACATATTGTCCATGTATATTTGTAAATGTATTTTTCTCTCTAGAAAAAAAAAATATTTGTACTCTTTTCCTCAACAAAGATAACATTTATTTGAATCAAGAATCTGTCATCTTAACTCACATAAGCTAGTTTACTACTTAAGTCAGTGATTATATTTTTATACCACATTAATTTGAGAATAAATGTGTGTTTGGTGAAAATTGACCGGACCTCTTATCTTCTTTCGATCTAATTCAGACAAGGAAATGGAGAAAGAAATGTGCTCAGCTTAGGGTTAGTTTGGCGATTGCTTACAGCCCATTCTGCCAGTAAAACTTGGCTTCCTTCCCAGAGGCCAGGTCAAATAAATTGGTATTCATGTTTCTGAAATGAATTAAAGTTATTGATTAAAGTTTGTTTTGATCTGTACAAGAATAATTCCAGTGCTTAACAAGTATGAGTTATCATGGAAAAGTACAAACAGATGAATCTATTATTTTTTGCGGAAACAGAGTTAGTGGAGAGCAAATAAAAGTTTTCAAAATTACGGCACATAGGGAAGGAAATAAAATTGATGCCAACCTTTTTAAAATACATTCTTCAAAAAGCATCCCAAAAGAACAATTAGGGACTGATTAAGAATGGATTTTAGACAGATGCTACATTTTTTTTAATATTAATGCATGGAAACAATTACCTAGTAGTTTCATGCAAAGTAGCACACTAGAGATATTCAGGTCCCGGCTCAATTCTGTTTTGGCATCACAATGTGAATGACCTGTTCTTGTTTTTTTCCTTGTGTCCTTATCTTAATTAAAGATCAGAACTGTTTGTTCTGTCTTACCAAGTAATCCAGTTTGGGTTATATTTTTTTTAATTGACACCTGGTGGACTAAATGAACCAGTATGGTGTGAATATATACCACAAGTATAAATATACATAAATGTATACATATTTTATATGTGAATATAATTTACACTTACAAACCACAAAATTTCTGTTTCAAGGAGAGTTATAAAAAGTCTAAAACCATTGAAAAATTATATATATATATATAGTGGTTGGGCAGTGTAACAATAGTCTCGTAAACAAATGATTTTTGGGATGCCAATCAGGTCAGTCCTTTGTTCGTCTCCAATGAAATGAAAAAGTGTATCTTAGCGCTATTTCCCAGTCCAGGGTTTCTTAGTAATGAAGGATAGGATTTGTTTTTGTGGAGCTCCATTTTGTGGCTTACTCTTGCCTTAAAAGACACCTCTTCCTGGGATGCCCGGCTTTTATGGCGGTCTGAATGAAATGGGTGGGGTTAGGTGCACTCACTTAACAGTTTCTTGGCATTGTGTGAGAAGAAGAATAAGAGACAACTCAGTGGCTCTTTGCATGCCTTGACTTAGCCTCTGAAGGAGTCCTCCACCGCACATGCATGACACACACACCCCCCTACCATCTTAGCTCAAGCCCAGAGAGGCGCTGCGCCCACAGAAGCATGTAAGGAATGGGCCGGCATTGAAAAGATTGAAAAGAGAAGGACAGAGGTTAAAAGACAGAGGGAAGCAGGCAGCAGTGAGAGAGGACACTGTGCTGTAAAAATGGTCATAAAAGATCCCTGAGCATCCTTTTTATATTGCAGGACACATGCATGGCCTGGTTGATGTTGATAGCCCCGCTGGGAGACTGACAGCCCTCACAGGACGGGATGTTTCGCCTTACATGGCATTACCTGGGAATGAACCGGAAGTGATGTCATCGTGTCCAGAACCACAAGTGACATCATAGGACCTGGAACCAGAAGAGATATCATCTGGGCAGGAACCGAAAGTAGCATCATCAAGCCCAGGCAGAATTTCTTGTGGTTGGTCTGCAGGGACAAAAGAGAAAGGATTAGTGCACTCTGCCACCCCCTGGTCTGGCATGAAATTACCTTTTTTTGAGCCCTTTAGCTGCCTCCCATGGGCACATGTGTGACAATGTGATGGTCTATGATACGGTTTGCATATTTGTAGCTAGAGACCCACAAAGGGAGAAAATGTCAAATGACATGCAGGTTAGGTGGATTGGCAATTCTATATTGGCCCTAGTGTGTGCTTGGTGTGTGGGTGTGTTTGTGTGTGTCCTGTGGTGGGTTGGCACCCTGCCCGGGATTGGTTCCTGCCTTGTGCACTGTATTGGCTGGGATTGGCTCCAGCAGACCCCCGTGACCCTGTGTTTGGATTCAGCGGGTTGGAAAATGGATGGATGGATCTTTTTTTTATTCCTAAGCTTTTGACAACCTACCAGGTGTCATCATTAGGGGAAAATGATTAGACATACAGTAATCAAAGGCAATATATAACCTTGACTAGAGCCTTGGGTCTTCTGATGGCATGGACAGACATCTAAAACACTCGCAACATGTATAACAGGAACATTGCAATGCCATCAGCAGGGTAGACACCACAGAAGCCTTGGTATCAATGAAAAAAGAATTTCAGCTTACATTTGTCCAGCATGTCCTTATAATATTACTGAAATCCCAGGAGGAGGTCATTAGCCAGTAGGCTAATGTCATGACAATTATAAAATTATCAGTTGTAACTGACTTGGGAACCCCCAGGAACTTATTTTTTCCTGGAATGCTTTTGGCTGGAATTTTTGTTTTCTTCTCTTCAATTGTAAACTGGCCTTACCTCAACCACATTCACTTCTGAAGCGGTCATCCAACTGAAGCTAAGTATGTTTGGGCCCAGCCAGAACTTGGATGTGAGACCATCTAGGAAAAGCTTGGGTTGTTGCTGGAAGAGGTGTTGGTGAGGCCAGCAGGGGACGCTTACCCTGTGGTCTAAATGTGGATCCCAATTCCCCAGTAAAGTGATGAGGACACTGTGCTGTAAAAATGGTCATAAAAGATCCCTAGGCATCCTTAATAAACAGCAGGGTGTATCCCAATATGAAGGCCAAATTACCCTCCATGGCCTAGTGATTCTGCCAATCCCCCAACGCTCATCCCCTATCTCTGATTGGCTCTCTCTCTCATCATTTCACCACCTAATAACTCATGTTTGGTAAGCATAGTTGTACAAAAATGGTTGATGTCAGCTCATCTAGATGGATGCTACACATTAGTCGTGGTTGAAGTGGCTCCCCACTCACTATGAAAATTGCTTTGAGTTGTGTGAAAATCACTATATAAATGTAAAGAATTATTATTTTACCTCCCTTATACTATTAATTGTCATGATTTGTTTATGTTAATCAAATTAAAATTTCTCTGTTTCACTGTGTGTTTACAGTATATTGCTTGAATGTATGTTAATATTGTAAGGTTTAACAGTTTATTTTTTTGCATTGTATTTGTCAATTTGTGTAAGCTTTTTGAGCCTATATGTAGTGCTGTGCTTTATACAAACAAGCTGAACTGAAATGAAAGCAATTACTTGTCAAAAGCCAAAATTTTTGAATTTATTGTTATGTTCTTACAACCACCAAAGGAACTTCCTAGATTTATGGCATGGACTATTCACCCTGTTAAAATCCCACTGCTGCTTTGGAGGGTTACAACCCATCAGCCATGATATTTAGGTGTCTTACAGTATTTATAGCACTATGACCAGCCTGGATTTTTGATTCCCCTGCTGCCATACTTATTCATAATATAGTATAAGGAGTTATACATTCCCGTATGCCCAGTTCATGTTTTTACTCTGTGATTATTTGACTGGCAGTAGCCTTTCTGTTACTCCGCATAATTTATGGATGATTCTGAAAGCTCCTTTGATTGATCATCTGTTTCTGACCTCAGAACTGTGGATGTTTTTTGTGGTTGTTTATTCTTAACACACCCAAAACCCTAAATGCTGCAAACAGTTGGTATTTCTCATAAACTATCATATTGCATTTAATTCTTCCTCTAAAATGTATGCAAGCACACAAATATGATCTGTTGGTAACCATCTTTATGTTGCAGGAGGCACACTCTCCATGATTTATTTTTTTCCCCTAACTCAACTAATTGCTTAAACCTTTGCTATATCCACACACTTCAAAAGAGGAGGCTAAAGAACAAAACCCTTTAATTATTAAATTGAAATAGACCTTACCCTGACTTTTAATGTTGGATTAACCTACTGAAAAAATGTTAAGTTATAGGAGGAAAACGGGTCATCCAGAAAAGAGTCTAACAGTAAAAACAGGCAAAACATGACAAGCACGATATTCACAATTTTAGAAATGGTGGAGAAGAAAGATTGTGGATAAAGAATTCCATGCACTACTGAAATCTTATGTTAGAAAAAAAGTGACATATACTGCTGTCCAGCATTTTAAAAATGTACACTTTCATTTCAGAATGCAATAAATGGCACTTCTGTTTTAGTACAAATAAATACCTTCAGCTAATCAGTACTTGCAAATATCCAACCATGACTGCTGGCAGTGTTAGTTTAATACTGCATTTGTTTTATTGAGTTCATTACAGTTGTTACTTGTTGTTAATCCTTGTTTGTGGTACCACCTAGTATACAGGGTCATTTAGGACTTAATTAATTTTTTTAACAGAGCATATACATTTACTGTATACTGAAATGCATACACTAGATACTATGGGTCAGTTGCAGTGTATTTGAGATAGTACCATACTAGCAGCAAATCAAGACCAGACTACGTATTACAATACTAACAGGAAACAATCCTTGGGTCTCATCCAGAAATACAATTCATGCAATGCAGCGATGGGGAATACGGAACATGGATGTTTTGAAGAAAGAGGGGCAAAGAAAGAAAAAAGAAAAGAAAAAATGGGCAAAAACTGCAGCTCAACTCTCCATGGTTGTTAACCCTACACACAGTAGTTATTGGCTGTCAGAAAAAGTCAGAAAACTACGGTGGATGATCAGTGCACAATTGCTAAATGTGACATAACCAGCAATTTTCACTCACTTAAATTGACAAGGTCTGGTGATGTGATCAGCAACTGTGATCGGCTAATCTGATATACCCCACAACGAGAAATCTCGTAATGTGAAAATAGCCTTAAAAAACTTGTCACGTTTACATTGTCATTCTCCATTACACTTGGTCACATCAGAAAAGGTGTTTTTTCTCATTTTGGATGACATGGGTAGATAGCATTACAAGATTAAACATTTTATGCTTTCATTTTATTACTTGTAATCCTTTAGCTGCTTGGTTCAGTGGAAAGGTTTAAAGCCTGGATGTCTTGATGAATTCCAACAGGACAGTTCCCAAATGTCAAACTACAGTATTATTATTGACAACCTTCCAGCAGCAGGGTGTTGTTCTCCTTTTCTAAACTTAATTAAATACAAAAAAGCTCAATAAATAATAAAATAGCTCTAAATGCTCATTTTAACCTCATCTCTCTTTGTCACCTGAACATTCTAGTTAATGAAAGATCTTAAGCTTAAATTTCAGATTAATCTTTTTTACATTTTGTATTTCCACATTTTACAATTGGAAAGGACATTGTCTTACATTTTAAAAATCATGTTTAAAATCATTAATATGTAAGGAAATATGCTTTGTCTAACAGGAACTAAATATTATGTGTATGTATATAAATGCAAGCTAAATGTAAATATGTAAATGTAACAAAAATAGAACAAATTGTATACTGTATGTCTGCAAAACTATTTAAATAATAAATTACAGTGACACTTTTTATTTTATGTGTTTTATATTGTTGTTTTTATAATTTCTCCCTACAGCATTGTTCAGAAATGTATTTAAGACTCAACTAGTGACAATATCATATGGGAAAGGTAGGTGTATCTAATAAAGTGACCACTGTGAATTAAATTATTTTTTATGTATTTTTCATTTGGTAGCCATTAACAGACATTTGCACATGAACGCAGCATATGCAGGTTTAAAAAGAAAAACATACAAATAATAAAAAAGGCTTAAAGATTAACACCCTGCGAATCCCACTTTACTAATCCACGCCTGTTACACCCACCCATCATCCCCTTCCCTATTTGCTATATATTACCTTCCTGTATGTCAAATCATTTTCCTTTGATAATGATACTTCACAGGTGTTGAAAGATCAGGAAAAAAATACCATTTTAAGATTCAAGATTCATTTTCTCCCTTTGTGGATTTCTATCTATAAATATGCAAACCGTATCACAGACCTTCACTTATGTTTACTCTATATATATAAAATCCTAAGCCTAAAAGTGGAACAATTTTGTGCAACGATTTTAAGTGATTTTTTTATGTCACACTTTATATCAGGTTTATTTTAAAACCTACATATATATGTTTGGTATCATTCTTTTCAGAAATTATCGAACTTTAAGGTGATGTTGTTAGATTTTCAGATACTTATTCCACTTTTAAATTATAAACTAAAAAAATATCAAGAACTCACATCCCGCGAGACAAGACTTTATGCCAAAAGATTTAACCACACCCGGGGCTGAAAACAAAAGATGAGTAGGACAGCTGCTTTACAGGCTTTTAAATGTTTGAAGCGCTGCGCGACATGCAGATCACACTGCCCAGCAGCTGCTGATCGAGCAAAAAGGAGGTAAAAAAAAAAAAACTTTCGTATTGTATCACCATTTAAGAGGGGGTTTCAGTGAACCCCCTAGTGTATATATATATATATATATATACAGTACATCCAGAAAGTATTCACAGTGCATCACTTTTTCCACATTTTGTTATGTTACAGCCTTATTCCAAAATGGATTAAATTCATTTTTTTCTTCAGAATTCTACACACAACACCCCATAATGACAACGTGGAAAAAGTTTACTTGAGGTTTTTGCAAATTTATTAAAAATAAAAAAAACAGAAATCACATGTACATAAGTATTCACAGCCTTTTCTCAATACTTTGTCGATGCACCTTTGGCAGCAATTACAGCCTCAAGTCTTTTTGAATATGATGCCACAAGCTTGGCACACCTATCCTTGGCCAGTTTCACCAATTCCTCTATGCAGCACCTCTCAAGCTCCATCAGGTTGGATTGGAAGCGTCGGTGCACAGCCATTTTAAGATCTCTCCAGAGATGTTCAATCGGATTCAAGTCTGGGCTCTGGCTGGGCCACTCAAGGACATTCACAGAGTTGTCCTGAAGCCAGTCCTTTGATATCTTGGCTGTGTGCTTTGGGCCATTGTCCTGCTGAAAGATGAACCGTCGCCCCAGTCTGAGGTGAAGAGCGCTCTGGAGCAGGTTTTCATCCAGGATGTCTCTGTACATTGCTGCAGTCATCTTTCCCTTTATCCTGACTAGTCTCCCAGTTCCTGCCACTGAAAAACATCCCCACAGCATGATGCTGCCACCATCATGCTTCACTGTAGGGATGGTATTGGCCTGGTGATGAGCGGTGCCTGGTTTCCTCCAAACGTGACGCCTGGCATTCACACCAAAGAGTTCAATCTTTGTCTCATCAGACCAGAGAATTTTCTTTCTCATGGTCTGAGAGTCCTTCAGGTGCCTTTTGGCAAACTCCAGGCGGGCTGCCATGTGCCTTTTACTAAGGAGTGGCTTCCGTCTGGCTACTCTACCATACAGGCCTGATTGGTGGATTGCTGCAGAGATGGTTGTCCTTCTGGATGGTTCTCCTCTCTCCACAGAGGACCTCCGGAGCTCTGACAGAGTGACCATCGGGTTCTTGGTCACCTCCCTGACTAAGGCCCTTCTCCCCCGATGGCTCAGTTTAGATGGCCGGCCAGCTCTAGGAAGAGTCCTGGTGGTTTCGAACTTCTTCCACTTACGGATGATGGAGGACACTGTGCTCATTGGGACCTTCAAAGCAGCAGAAATTTTTCTGTAACCTTCCCCAGATTTGTGCCTCGAGACAATCCTGTCTCGGAGGTCTACAGACAATTCCTTTGACTTCATGATTGGTTTGTGCTCTGACATGATTATGTACATGTGCTTTCTCAATTTTTTTATTTTTAATAAATTTGCAAAAACCTTAAGTAAACTTTTTTCATGTTGTCATTATGGGGTGTTGTGTGCAGAATTCTGAAGAAAAAAATGAATTTAATCCATTTTGGAATAAGGCTGTAACATAACAAAATGTAAATATTTACAGTAAATATATTTCCAATGAGACTATTCACATGAAATTCTCGCCAGACATTGGTATTAACTCAAGAGATCTGCAAATATAAAGAATTCACAACATTAAAGGCCATAAAAAAATGTATGTGTAATGAAGTGGAATGACACAGAGAAAAAGTATTGAACACGCTAATTTAATACTTAGTGAAGAAGCCTGTTTGTAATGACAGCTTCAAGACACTTCCTGTTCTGAACCTCCACCAGCCCGCTCCAAAGATGGCACAGGCTTGAACACGTGATATTTTGTTTTTCTCATCTTTGTAGCTACCTTTCTTATTTAGGGACAAAACCTGAAGGAATGCCTTTGTTAAATAGGGAGGCTTAGGTTGAATACAGAATTCACTTGTCTCTCTTCAATGAAGCAACTGAACAAATAAATTAGTAAAAAAAAAATATATATATATATATATACAAGATCTGTGATATAGTTTGCACAATTCTAGCTAGAAATCCAGAAAGGAAGAAAATTAATCACTTATCTTAAAATAGTTTTTTATTCCTAAGCTTCTCGACAACCTACCAAGTGTCATCATCAAACGAAAATGATTAGACATATAGGAATGAAATGCAGTATATAGCAAGTCAGGAATAGAGGTGGGTGTGAGGGGTTGTAAGCAGGGTGGGGTAAATAAGGTTCAGTTCGGAAGGTGTTGGTCATAGTTTCTTCATTTATTATTTGGATGTTCTTCTTTTTAAGCCTGCATATGCTGGGATCAAGTCCAAGTGTCTGTTAATGGCATTTTTATTAGAGAGCCATGATTCAGCCAGCTATTTGGCACTCTTGGCATTGGCCCTGAATCTTACTTTCACAATGTCCCAGTTAAACGTGTGTCTGGTGGAACTTGTATGTGCGTAAGTCAGAGACTGTGGGTCCTTCCTTCTAAAGAAAGTTCCTGTATACAGTGGTCCCCAACCTTTTTGACGGTTAGGACCACTTTACTAGAAGCAAATTTTTCCACGGACCGGTTGGGGGGGAGAGGGAAGAGTGGGGCTTGAGGATTCGGGGCGGGCTCGTAGGGCAGTTTTATACACAATTTACATTACATTGCTATTATTAATAAGTTATAATATCGTAATAGAAATTATACAACTTACCATAATGCAGAATCAGTGGGAGCCCTGAACTTGTGTTCCTGCAACCAGACGATCCCATTTGGGGACGATGGAAGACAGTGATACACGAAGTGTGTTGCTTATGTTCAGTCTATTCTGTAATCTCGTTTTGGTTGGGATTCCCCCCACCCAATGGGAACAACATGCTGAAGTGCGTCCCTAAGCAGGATTGCTACACAGTAGAGCTGTGAGCCTGCTTTTGCCCCGGCAGAAAACAAAAACAGCAAAAATAAAAAACCAGTACGAGGAAAGTTCGAAGAAAGAAATTTTTTTTACAATGTTTCTGTTTGGGGATTGTTGTGCAAATGTGCACAACTGAGCTTTGAACACAGATCTAACTGCTCTGTGGATGATTCATTCAAGCATTTCAAGGTCACTTCGTAGTAACGAGATTTCTATAGACTCGTGTCATATGGGGAAACTGTTGGGACCATAAAAATACTTTGTTGTAATACTCTCTCACCTCGGTCTCTCTCCTCTATCTGCAAAGCCCCACCCACCAAGCGTTCTGAAAAGTCTGAGTGAGTCTCCGTTCCCGGCAGTTCTCTCGTAGCCCAGCTGTCAGACGGCTGCGGCCTGGTAGTGGGCCGCGGACCGGGGGTTGGGGACCCTTGCCTGTATACATGTTGCGATTGTTTTAGATGTTTGCCCCACGTATACCGCTAGGTGTGCATTGCATGGAATGCTGTAAACTGTGTTTTTTGTCTCTGTGGTCAATTTTTTACTTTTGGCACTGAAAAGGAAAGTCCATAAAGTGTTTGCTGGTTTGTGCGCTATCTTGATCCCAGATCTGGACAGGATGTGTGCTGTACTTTCTGAAATGCCACAATGATAAGGGAGGGTGTGGCAAGTGCAGTGAGGATCCAAGTTAGAGTTAATTGTTTGCTGATGTCTGGGGCATCTTCTATCATATCAACACCTCAAAGCACTTGTCACATTCAATGTAAGAATTTCTTATAGGCACAATGACAAGGTGCTTTGCCAAAATGTTCTGAGTGTGCTTAAATACTGACATGATGCAAGTGTAAAGTACTTGAAGAGAAGTTAAATATGACGAGATGCATATAGAACCCTCAGTGGCTCCCAGCATCCTGTGTTTAGGATTACTTCCTAACTGCCTGAATATGTGCATTCGATGTGTGTTCAACTCAACGCAGAAATCTCCCGGAAGTTCCACCATCTTATCCCAGATTTCCACAAGCGATTCCTAATCTCCAGGAAATCTCTCCAGGAAACCCCCAAATAGGTGCCTGTTGTACTGAAAACCCCAAAGGGACACCAAACCCCAAAAGAATGGCAATTTGACTGGAAACCTCAAGGGGAACAATGACCCCGGTACAAGCAATTCCTAGAAACACCCCTGTGCACAACTCCCTGGTTCCTTTACTGCACACATGCCCCTCATCCAAACCTCTCTAAAATCAGTTCTGCAAGGGTTGAATGTCTGTCACCAGCATATTGTAGAGCCACAACTGTGTAATGCCACTTCACAGTAATTGGAGCCTACCTGTAAGCAAAGTAAAATTTTTATGAACGTACTTGTAATGCTTAATTTAAAAGGAGAAAAGGCCTAAATCAAAAATACCAATACTGGTAACTGAATATCCAAAGGCTCAATTTGCACCCTTTCTCTCTCTAATTTATGAACTATATAAAACTATCCCTACCTTCCTAAAGTGTAACTTGCAAGTTGTTTTCCTCCCAGTACAGGTGGTCAGAAAGCTCTCATTTACCTGCTTTTATTTTATGAGCAGAGTTCACAACATTCTATTTTTTTTCTTTTGTCCTTTTTTGTGTAGAATATCACTGCAAAAAGACTCTTTATACTATATTAGTACCAAAAGCCTTTCTATAATGCATCACACTGCAACAAATCAATTAAACGTGTCCTGCAAACACACAGCAAATAGTATGACATCTTTTGCACTCAAATAAAAATGTCACTGTTGAATGGTGCTTGGGAAATTCTCAATCATCAATCTAAAATTAAAGACTACACTATATTTTTTACAGTATCCACATTATTCTCTGTAACCTTTTAGTTTTTCTGTTCAGAAAATATGGGTTTATTTCTAGGTTATTCTTCACTTGCAAGGTGTACAGGACTGTACAGTAAAGTCTCACTTTATCTAGGGAGTTTTCTTCTTTAGTCATCCTTTGTTAGAAGTGAGAGTAGCAATATATATGCCATCTGTTCTTCCATAAAGATCATCAGGCTCATAATTTTATAAAGTGTTTGTTTAATTCGTGGTGGTGCAGTGGTAGTGCTGGTACTGCCTTGCAGTAAGGAGACCTGAGTTTACGTCCCAGGTTCTCCCTGCATGGATTTTGCTTATTCTCCCATGTCTGCATGAGTTTCCTCTGGGTGCTCTGGTTTCTGCCCAAAGACATACAGGTTAGATGCATTGGTGATACTATGTTGGCTCTGTGATTTCCTGGCACTCTGTCCAGGGGGTTGTTCCTGTCTTTCACCCTATGCTAGCCTGGATAGGCTCCAGCACTCTCCACTACCATGTTCAGGAATAAGTGGGTTAGGAAATGAACGACTGTTTAGTTTATTGCACTCTGTAATGTTGTTCTGTTTAGCTCTAGTGACAATATCAAACAAGGGAAAGGGTGGAGAATTTAAAAATCAGAAAGTGAACAAAAAGAAATAAAAAACATGAGGCCAGATGTAGACACTTTGTTCATGTACACTTTTGATGAAGATTAAGTACTTTCCCTATACATCTGGCATCTGTGAAGACTGAGTCTGAATTTCCACAACAGAATTTACGTCACAGAAACAAAGTTGCAGTTTCATGAAGTACTCCAGCCATTATTGTTTTGGTATCATGAACTTACAAAATAAAGTTTAGTTTCCTTTAGAGGCTACTAGGGACATTAATTAAACAGAACACCTTGAAATATGTGTTCATAAATATTTTGAGTAGTTATTGAAGACTACCACAAAGGTTAAAAATATTAGTTCTTAACAGGACACAAGTAATCTACAGATGTGTAGCTTCTTGTATAAGATTTGTGAAAGTACTGTATAAGAGACAGTATCTTTAATTTGGAAATGTAGGAGCATAATATAAATACTTTTCACACTATGGTCCATGCAAGCCATTTATTAGTGACTATTATAATAAAGAAAAAGGAATGATGGGTAGTGGGTCAAAACTTGTTTAAAAATCACAGATATGTAGACAACTGGATAACTGCAGATAGCTGCTGCTCAATTGTCTTATATTTGGAGACAGGCAAATGAATTCTGAACAATTATAAGCTGTCAACTTCCCATCAATTTAAACCCACTGTCCTCAATCGAACGTTGTACACAGACTGATCGACACATTAATCAAATCGCATTACCATATGCATTAATATTGCATTATTATATAAAATTAACCAATAAAGCATAATACATTGAACATAATACTAAACTACTTTAACAAAAAAGTCTACCTGAATAAGATGACAACAATTACAAACTGCCAGCTTCCTGTCAGTATACACGTATAGGACATAGAATAAAAAGGAAGGATGAATTACAAAAAAAAACCATCATCTTATCCATACATTAAAACTGCATGCAAGCAATAGATTAATGGGAAACATTTAACACAACTATAAAATTCAAGCATTCGGAGCTCAGATATTTAATAATCAGTAAAAGTACCTTAACTTTACATGTAACTTGAAAGGAAGCCACTTAAAATAGCTAAGGGTGAATGTAAACACTTCTCAGCAGCTACCGTGCTTGAGCTGACTATCAGAGAGAAGTGACCAACGAAGCCCAAAGAATAAACTATACCAAAATTCCAGTCTAGGAAAAAAAACATGCTTGTAACATTAATGGACATAATTGAGCAATCGAGGATAAAGTAGAATCAAATGTTACATTGAGATTGTGTAGAGCTGGTAATGACTAAAAACTTGAATAACCAATCTCATGACAAAGGTCAGCAAAAGTAAATGTTTTGATTATTAAAAAGTATGAGTATTTAATTTTATAGAACTATCAGTCAGTCAATGAATAAACAATTTACAGGCTTTCTAATGAGTGAAGAGTTGAGATATAAGCAAAACAAAAATGTGCAGTGTGTTAAAGTGAATTGTATTGTATTTTAAAGATAAATCTGGTTCCATTGGGTTATTTGTAAGATGAGAACAGTTTAATTCACTATCATTAAGACATACTATTGTTTCCTCTTAAAGATAAATAAAGTACTATCTGTCTATCTATCTCATTATGCAACCTTGCTTCAATTGTACAAAACTTGTCCCCCCAATTATACTCATTTTTAGATTTGATAAATGTGTCAGTCAAATATACAGTAATGAAAACAACATAAGGACAACAGTGTTAATATTATACTATTAGTGAAATTGTTATTTTATAGGGAAGGGAAGTTATTTAAGACTGAAAACGTTTATTTGATATAGGAGAGAAAGTAGACAGAGAAATGGTTTATTAGGGCAGATCTTAGGAGTTTCAATTAAAGAAAAAAAAAGTGTAGTACAGTATGCCTGTTTACAAGAAATAACTGTTTTCATCACATACTAGAAGCAAGTATTTATTCTTATATAAAAAGCTGACAGATGGATACCATAAGTGTTGGTATTACTCATTTGGCCAGTTGAGCCTTTTTTAAATTGGTAGTGAAAGGCTTAAAACAGGTGTTTCAGTTTTATAATTTCCTAAGCTAGACTTTTTTGTTTCCTGAAAAGCTATCATTTTACATTTTTTTTTGTTCAGGAATGTCAAAATAAGATTATAAGCATATTATTTTGCCATTTTTTACACTTAAGCAATTTCAAATGCCCAAAAGTGGAAGTTAAACGCTTATTTAGCTATATGCCTAATATTTCTCTTTACACAACAGTTCTTTTAAATGTATTGTACATTTACTGATAAATAAACATTCCCAAGTTCATAAATAAAACACAAAAAATACAATGCATATTTTATTATGGGTGTTTATTATTTCTAATTGATGGCCAAATCAGTGGGACACAGTAGGTTAAATAATAATGCATCCACATTCCTTTCTTTTCTTCTTTCTATGATTGACAATCTGAGAGAATTTAATTAACTAAAAGATCATTGTGTGAGGTGGATTGCAGCCCAAATATCTTGCATTTAAACAATCAGGCCCTTGCAAATAAATCACCTTATTATTGCAAACAAGCTCTCATTCCTTTCTGGTCAGTTTTTGTTTGAAAAGAGTCAGCATTCCCGAAAACTGTCTTCATCCTCTTTGGTGCAACTAGAGCATGCACTGTGACTTTCTTTTAATAAATACTTTCTGTATTACACAATTTAGCTGTACTTACTGAGAAATTACAAATGAAGTACAAGTTCTGTAGGTTTACTAATGAAATGGTTTAAAAATGAAAGGTTTAGCTCAGTACTTGTGACTCAAGTCTTCAGATAATATAGTATGTTTCTTTTAATATGATGCCAAGCTGATATAATTGTTGCAGACAAATCTGTCTCTGGTTGTTTCTTCAAATTTTGATAATGATGAGCAGTCTGAAAAGAAAGTAAAAACGTTAAGCATAAAGAACCACATATAAGTTAATACCTGTGAAAAGGTCAGATTGAATAAAGCAGATTATAACTTCCATATGCAACACTGTTCAAAAATAACAAACAATATGATAAGACTAGAACAAAAAAAAAGATATCAAAGTTTGTTTGTTTTATTTTTACTGATTAAGAATACATCTGAGATGCTTTCTTATAATCAACATATTGCATCTTCCGTTGACCAAAACTGAGAGAGAGAGAACCTACTAAACTGTCCATGGACTGTTAGGGAGCAGAGCTACGTGGAGAAGCTGAACAGAAAAGGAACATGTCCAGAGCATGGAGGAGGGAGAGAGTTTAATTGTTTGAACATAAGAACTTATGAGGTTCTCCTCCACTGTGATCCCTCAACCTTGGGATATTTTACTCTGTGAGTCTCATAAAAGATCCTGGTATGGATCAGCTCACTGAGTTGTAGAGTGCAAGAGATATTGCCTTGGAACCTTTATGAGTAGATCTGGTTGCAAAGATGAGTGGAGTCTTAGGAGACAGAGGAGAATATTGAAGCATGGCAAAGGATCAGGTTCTCCCGCCATGAAACAAATAGTCCTTTAAAGATTCATTAATCCTCAATGAAGTTTAAGTAGAAGTCCATTCCTCTCTCATAACTTGAGAAGATATCACTGATAGGCAAAACTGAAAAGACTTTTATAAAGAGAGCTCTGAAGAACAAATGAAACACAGCAGGAAAGTGAACATCAAAGGAATATTTAGTGTACATATGAATACCAGAAACAAAATAGCAGCTGTTAAACCTTCTGTCCTTTTCACAGAATCAATTGTGTTAATTGTTGTGTTGTGTTGAGATATAACAGTACCTATACCATGGTAGAGTGTGTTGCTTTTATACAGTATGTATCTTTTCAACTGGCATTACCTAAAATTTGTTCACAGAAAACATTCAACACCCCACAGCGTGAGTAAACATTTTTCTTACCTTTGTTCTTGTGAAATGCTAACACCAGAATAGTTCTTTGACACTCAGCTCTCTGAATTCTGAATACTGCTTCAACCTAAATAACAATGCCAAAGCCAGAGGCAGGTTTTGAACCAACAACACAAAGTTCAAATGTACTGTTCTTTAAAATGGTCAATTAAAAAGAGAAACAGGTAAGAGAAAATTTGTGCATTTTATTGTTAAATGTAAAATGTGTAAACTACATTGAACTTTTCAGTATTAGATTAAAGTGACAATACAACAGAAAAAACACATAATTTTAAAATACTATTAACTGTAAGAATATAGTAGAGGAAATAAGATAACTACACAATTAAAAAGTGTAGTATATAGTGAACAAGTAGAGCATTCAATACTGGCAGTGATAGGCGCTGGCGTTACAGATGCCTCCGCAGCCACTGCAAGGCAAGTTGGCCTCCAATCCCAAAGGGCCCCCTCATCAGACCTCTACAAAATCAGCCACAAAAAAATATTTTGTGTATCTTTAGGCTAAACGAAACAGTGAAAAAGTGGTGCATTGTGCTGCATTACACACAAAAGACAGGTGAAAAGAAAAAATCTACGTAAGCTGGGTAGTAGACAATGAAGAGATCCATTATGACAACAAAAAGAAAATAACCAAGTGCTGCCCAAATCAAGCAACTGGCAAAACAAACCATTGCCAAACTACCAAAGATAACATCTGTGGTTAAAGCATCAGTGGAAGGGGGAACTTGGTGAAATGCTGCTAACAGTAAAAAATGGAGCAGATTACTGTATTGTACATCAGGCAAATTAAGCATTGTGGCAAATGTGACAGAAAAGGCGCCTTCTGTTTGTCATTATGGCCCACATTTTCTTGTTGTACAGTAGACAACTATAAGCTTATTTAGAACTAGTCATTTAGCCCGTTAAAATAACGGGCGCTAGAACAGTAGTGCATAAACATTAGTAGGAACAGTCTATATTAAATGGCAAGGGACTTTGACCTCATTATTTTTGTTGGTTGTATTTTTCTTTCTTTCAGCCTTTCTTTTGTTGATGTTTACTTGCTGCGCTGACCGTTCTTCGTGGGCTGCCGCTGTGTATTGTGTGTCTTTAATTTTCTGTGACAGTAATACTGTCTTGTACGGCACTATTCAATAAGGGCGCGCACAAAAAGGCGAGCTTCAAAAGGGCAACCTCAATTGAGCGCGGCGAATAAAGGTGTTCGTAGATAATTTAGTTCAAATGGCTCTGGAATATGTGAAGAGCAACAAAGGTGCAGATCTTTATTTACGCACGCCTTTATTCGCTGCGCCCAATTGAGGTTGCCCTTTTGAGGCTCGCCTTTTTGTGTGCACCCTTATTGAAGGATACCGTCTTGTACGTCCGCTGGCTTGTACGTCCGTAATATACCTTTAATTTTCTCTGGCGGTAATACAGGCTTGTATGTGGCTGTAATATGCGTCACTGTATTGTGTACCTTTAATTTCCTCTCGCAGTAATACTGGTTTGTATTTCCGTAAAACGCCTCTAACTTTCTCTGACAGTAATACCCGCGCATGTGCACTTCACCAGAAGACACCCACACACGGACACCTGGACGCACATAGGGATTTTATATATGTAGATGCTATACTGAAGAGCCTGACTACCCCAGACCCAGGCAGAAATAAGGTGTGTAAATATTCCAGTCCACACCTCCAGGCCGCCAGATGGAGCCCTCCCAACAGCAGGGATGGTCCCCAAATTCCAGCAGGGCGTGATGGACATTTGAGTTTTTATAAACAACCATGCTGGATACCATGGGGACCACCAGGAGCTGCTGTAGGGAGGCTCACAGAGTGCTACGTGCCCTATAACCCGGAAGTGCGTCATGATCACATGATCGGAAGGAACAACGTGCTTCCGGGTTGAAGAAAAGAACTTTTAATCTGACCCGGAAGTGATGAGGACTTATGGATTGTTGGGATGGAACCACTTCCGGGTCAGGGACTATAAAGGACTTTGGGAAACCCCAGACGAGTGAGCTGAGCTGTGTGGAAGTGTGGCAACGCATCTGGGAGAGGAGGATTGGTTTATTGTATTGATTATTGATTTGTATGAGTAGTGTGGAGTGGAGGGTGCTTTGTGTACATTATGATTATAAAATAAATAAGGATTGGAGTTTTACCCAGTGTTTGGAGTGGTATCTGAGGGTTCAAGGTAGCACTAGCGCCCCCTACTGCTACACTGGCATAGCTGGCAGGATTCTCTGGCCGTCGATTTGGTAGTGGACTTGTTTTATAAAAATTGTGTTAGCAGAAAACCCTAAGACGGTACCGGTCACAAGCACAGAGGTAGAAACGCCACACACTACAAGCAGTACGGCGGTGATGAGCCTTGTCTCATATTGGTTCGAGATGGGAAGGAAGTCAGGGAAAAAGAGTGGGCATTCCCAAAAGAATCAGGCCCTTGAAGAGGCGGCGACAGTATGGACCTACCTGATGGGCAGTGAAGAAGACAGAGCCCTGATAGCTGCCAAGAGAGCCTGTGCGTTACGGCAACAGAAGAAATGTCAGGGGACTACCTCACTGGAGCTCGAAGCGAGCCAACAAAAGTCGGAGGTATGTGCCGGGACAACGCCCATTGTGCCAGGACCTGTATTTTCTTATTTTGTAGAGGCCGGTCGGCGCGAAACGGACTATGAGACGGACACATATCTCCTACCCAGGCAAGATGGCCGCGATAGAGAGAAGTCGAGCCTATCTAGGAGTCTGAAAGGGAGACACCTATTCGTCAACGACAGTCACGTGGACTATCCTGGGGCAGGCTGGGTATACTGTCATCAACACACAGAGTCACCTGACCAGGAAGAGACCTGCCTATTCGCAGAAACGTGTCTCGTGATTTTGCCCGAAGGATGTCGGGAAGAAGGTCAACAGCGGTCCGTCAGTGAGGTTGTTTGTTCCCCAATGGATCCGAGCTCCTTGAAAGGGAAGGGGGAGGCGAGCGAAGCAGACGAGTGAGCTGAGCTGGGTGGAAGGGTGGCAACGCGTCTGGGAGAGGAGGATTGGTTTATTATATTGATTATTGATTTGTATGAGTACTGTGGAGTGGAGGGTGCTTTGTGCACATTATAATTATAAAATAAATAAGGATTGGAGTTTTACCCAGTGTTTGGAGTGGTATCTGAGGGTTCAAGGGAGCACTAGCACCCCCTACTACTACAAAGGATAAGCACTACATGAATAGAAATAAGTAAATAATAATATTTAGGTCTGAAAATGTTTCATTATTATATGGTAATGCTATGGCAGGTTTCCTTGCAACAAACTGGCCAGGCACAAAGCACAGGTTTCATTTATATTCTAAACATTTGTTTGATAGTTTCGAATAGTTTCAGACTTCAGGGGTGAGGCAAACAAGTTTTAAATATAGGAGGACATCACCCATTTACCATTTTTTCAGTGCTGACATAAGAAAAAATGTTAAATGCAGGAAATTGTCAAGCATTTCTTAGGATCACGGCCTTTTCTACATATTTTCAATGATGTTATTTTTAGGATAAATAGTTGTTATCCAGTCTGAAGTGTCCTGATTTGGTCTATTTAATCTGTTCAATTATTATTGTCTTTTTTGTCATTTCATATTGTAATTGCTTTTAATGAAGCCCACCATGTTGTTGAGAGCAAAGGTACCATTGTTATATACTGCCTTGGGTTTGATGTTTAAAACCAAAAATATTTTATTCACACTGTGACTCATTTCCCACTTTTTTTACTCATATATGACAAATTTCTGATTTTTTTTTAAAGAAGTATAGTTGGCAAAAATGGCACGGAATCAGATTTTTTCAGGAAGTATTTACACTGCTCTCATAATGATTGTTTTGCATCTAAACTGTCCACATCGCTCTCATCAGTCCTGTCTCCTACCCTTTGGGCCACTTGCTTCTAGCTACAGAACACCAGCAGGGATAAATGCACTCAAACCAATAGATCTGTGGTCTTGTTTTTAAAATTTTGAGTGGATTCAACTGTGAAAATATATGCATGACAAAAAAACAGGAAATGTATGCCAAAAAAAAAATTAGATTTATAGAAAGTGGCATACACACATTTGTATGCAATTTACCTTAATAATTCACAATCATCTTTTAAAACTGTGAGTCACGAACCCCATCCTAACACAACCATATATGGACTACTTTAATCAATGTTGTACATGTTCTATCAATGATTCTGAAGATGTTTATTGGCTGGTAGAGAAGCCTCCCAGCTGATGCAACAAGACATCAGTATTTATGCTACACTCCACAACTGATTACACAAAAATACATGGGGGACTCTTCATTCTGGGGGTTGGGTAAAGGCATACAAGCCAGCATTTGAGTGGTTTGGAACTTTTCACCCGGTACACATAATGTCATGATTACTGTTACAATGAATAGTACAAAGGCATTATGAAACACTAAAGGATCAGTGAGTTACCTTACCAACAAGTAGAGTACTTTCAGCAAATTGTCTGATCAGCAGTACTTTGCCTTGAATTAAAGGACTCTTGGACAGTCTCATCTTGGCATCACAGATGACTTGTGCATTAATGGAATGTCACTGCTTACAGTTAAAAAAAACAGCTTCATTCTCACTAGGTGCCCTTTTAAGTTCAATAAATTACTCTGATTACATTAATGCCAGATACAGCAGCAAGTTGCCTTTTTACATTGACAATTTTATTTTTTGCTGCCAAAAAACTATTTTCCTTATGTACACCCAAGAGAACTGAATGTAGTACCCCATTGGCAGGTTAATGGTTTCCAGTACAGTGGACATGATGGAGTGAAGGTTAGCTTAGATATTCCTGACCTATCTACTAGTTCACCGAGAAGTGACAACAGGTAGCAAATCTAAACTGATGAACAACAAAAAAAAGGCCTGAAGTGCAAATACGCAGCATTAGCCATCTTAAAATGGAACTTAAATAGAGGATTACATCATATTCATAACTTTTGAGGTTTAATATGGTTGTCACATTAATACACATTATAATTATGGCTTGGTGATATGAAAAATTATGTGTGTTAAGTTGTCATTCATCTGTTTTGGCTGCATTTTCCTACTTGACTAAAGGTGTCATCATTTCCCAGTACAGTGGAACCTCGGTTCACGAATGTCTCAGTACACGTACAACTCGGTTTATGACCAAAAAGTTCGCCAAACTTTTGCCTCGGTTCACGACCACACACTCGGTATACGAACAAGCCAGTTTCCCTTTCGGTTTGTGCGCGCCGATGATTTCCGCACGTGTTGCATTGTTCTCCGTGCGTCCGTGCTTTCGCTGTGAAGTCTTTGTGCTCTATTTCATTTCCCTTCCAGTTTGTACGCGCCGATTACTGTAGTTAAGCACGTGTTCAGCCTCTCCCTGTTCATTGTTCTCAGTCAGACGTGCGTGCTTTTCCTGTGAACTGTTTGTGCTCTACAGTATTTCGTGTGCTTTTGCAGTTAACCATGGCTTCTAAGCAAGTGAAGAGTGGTGAGAATTATTGAGACTTAATTATGAGAAGTGTTGCAATGTTACTTTTCTCTTTTTTCAAATGTTCATTTTTTCCCTGTGCTTAAAGCTCATTTAAAAAAGTGTGTTTACAGCGATCAGGTTGTAATGCTATTCGTGTGAACTCCTGTAATGTTGTAACGGCCGACCCCTTTACCCAGCCGGCAGCTACACCTCCAAGACCTGTGGCCTGGATAATTTACTGAGACTGAATCTAACTATCAAGCTGTACTTCTAACCAATTAAACTTTTCCCCACAATCGACGGTGTAAATATAAGTACACAAAAGCAGGATGTAAAATTAAACGGATTAAATGTATTAAATGAAACAAGACATGCAAAAAATAGAAACATATAAATATAAATATCCCTCCACCCCAGCAACAACAAGACACCACCAAATATAAATACAACAAAAACCCTCCCTTGCCCCTGTAACATATAAACACACAACACGAATAACAAAAATTGAATGATATACGGAAATGAATGTGAACTTGAGTCCGGTAATAAAAAACTGTCCTGAATGCGGTTGACTGAATTAGCGAAAAATGAGTCGTTTGATTTTCCCTGGACAAAATGGAGCAGCCTCACCGTGAATCCTCGGTGTGTGGTGGATGATTAATTCCAACCACGGGGTCTCTCGTGATGAGGTCCTTGAAGCAAGTCCGGCGGATAGAAAAACAAACTGGATGGAAATGCGCGATGTGGAATATAACAGGTACAGATGGCTCGTGGTCATGAATGTGAAAAATCTCCTTCTCTCCTCTCCTCTCCTTCTCCTCCTGCTGGCTTAAATAGTCCTGTGACGGCAGTAATTGATTAATCGTGAACAGGTGTTTTCCAGGTTTGCGGTGGTCTCCTTCCATCATCCGTCCCCCTTTTCGGGGATGGCATTAACTGATACACATACAAACAGCAAACGGGACAATGAAACGAGACGCACTCAGAACTGACATTTACAACACTAACTATGTGGCCCCACTACAATGTTACTTTCTTGGTTGGCTTTTAAATAAAGTTCGGATTTGTTCAAATGTTCCTTTTTTTCCCTGTGCTTAAAACTCATTTAAAAAGTGTGTTAACAGCGATCGGGTTGTAATGCTATTCACGTGAACTTGGTTGGCTTTTAAATAAAGTTCGGATTTGTTCAAATGTTCCATTTTTTCCCCCCTGTGCTTAAAACTCATTTAAAAAGTGTTTATACAGCAATCGGTTTGTAAAGCTATAGCGCGAACTGCTGCAATGTTACGGGGGGGGAGGGGGGGGGGATACTCACGTGCTGCTGAGAGAGAGAGAGAGAGAGAGAGAGAGAGGGAGAGACTGCGCATGCAGCTAAGCAGGGAGCCTGGGTGTTTGTGTCAGTGTTATTCAATGTTTTTACATTAGTTTATTATTACACTGTGCATTCTATGGTGTAATTAACTATATTTGTGCTTAAAAATCCTTAAAAAAATATATATTTACATACAGTTCGTACGGTCTGGAACGGATTAATTGTATTTACATACAATCCTATGGGGGAAATTGCTTCTGTTCACAACCAAATCGGTTTACGACCAGAGGTTTGGAACGAATTATGGTCGTGAACCGAGGTTCCATTGTATCTTCAAAATGTTACATATAGATGGCTTAGAGTTGCCATAAATATACTCAAGCTTCCATCCAGTTTTCTTTTATAAATCCAGACATTTACATGGAAAAGTACATATACAGATTTTGAGACTCTTTTTGTGCATGCACAAGTTTAAAAAATGTGACCTCTGATCTTTCTTTTCTTGCTTCTCTTCATTACCATCACAAACTAACAACGTGAAGTAGAGCAGCAACCAGCATCTTTTAGTTTGCTTCTGTCTAACAAAATTATTTTTATTAATTATGTACATGTGGGGCACAGTCAGATTTGGCAGATTCAGATCAATCAGAAATCTATCTAAGCAGTCAAAAAAAAAAAAACAGATATGTGGTAAGAATCAGGAATCAATATAGAGAAAATTAGGACAAAGTCACTTTTGAACATACCCATACAAGACTAACATCAAAATGTTAAATGTGTGAAAATGCTAAATGCTGGAACATTAAATTGTGGTTCTATTGTTTGTTTTTTTCAGAAAGGGTTCCCACCTCTGTTATTGTGGGGTGGGGGCACAAATTTGCACTGCAACACTGGTAATTTCTTGGTTCAAAATTAGCTTGAAAAACATAAGACTAAACTAAATTTCTTCTGTTGAATGGTTCAGAACAGTTTGAATATCTGGGACATATAGTTCCAAGAAAACATAAAAATCTATTTAAATTTAATTTCCAAATTTTGATGGAAAACATCCATAACAGATTGTCATCTCTACATATCTTTTTAGTTGACAATTAATATAGTTAAAATGAATGTCCTTCCAAAGCTCTTACTTCTCAAATAGATCATCACTATATATTTTAATAATTTCTTATTTAAAAAGTTAGATTTAATGGTAATGTTATTCATCTGGTATATATTAAAAAGATAACTCTGCAAAGAGTGGCATAACAACATCTTAACTTTGACTTTTATGACCAGGGGCCTCATGCATAAAACGGTGTGTATGCACAAAAATGCTGCGCACGCCTGTTTCCACGCTCAAATCGCGATATATAAAACCTAAACTTGGCATAAAGCCACACACATTTTCACGCCAGCTAAATGCTTGGAATACACAAGTTCTCCGCTCGGTTTTGCAAACTGGTGGCACCCAGCATTAAAGTGCTACTGTTCCAGTGTGGTTTCCCTTTCTTTTTTAGATCCACATCCCTGACGTGGCTTTATCAAATACACTGCAATTATACATATTGTATATTAGTTTAAGGCATCTGATTGTAATTAACCTGTAACAATATAATGGTCCATGGAATGGCCAAGCTATTCCAAATACCATAAGCGCTTCAGCGTTGTTCCTCTCAATGCACCACTCACAGTATTTGTCCCACTGTATCTGAGTGTGGAATCACAGCTCTACAGCTGCTGATTGGAAAGAGAATTATCGGTATACAGCAGCAAGCGCACACTGCCTCAGCCATGCGCTATTTGAACTGCTCTCGTACAACAAACGCTTCAGAGCCTTTCCAGTACGGACCTCGCGGTTCAGAAACAGTTTCATCCCAAGAACTATAAACACACACAATCAATCCATCAAGTTCTCCTTGTAGAACTGTTTGTACTTATTAGTACAATTACCTTACTGTAAACTTGCGATACAGTTATAATATTGCACAACCTGTGCCACTTTATAAAGTGTGTATTCACATATGATGACGATATCATTTTTAAGATGAAATGCAGCAAAATATGTTTTTTACATTATACAGAGAAAATGTTAACATCATTTAAATAATTGTTAATTATTAAACATGGGAGGACACAATGTTGCAGTGCTAGTTAGTTCAGGGATTGTTCCTGCCTCGCATTATATTCTTGCTGGGGCTGGCACGACACTTTAAGGATAGATGGATAGAATAATTAAACATGTACCATGAAGATATTTCAATGTTCCTTAAAAGATTTGAAGAATCTGCATTCTAAGCTTACAGATGGCTTAACATCTATTACAGAGCTGATTGTGTGGCGATTGGTTACTTGGAGAAAGAAAAGGAAGGATAGGAATTGGAGGTTAGTACGTTTGAAAGAGACAGTACTGCTGAAATAACTTATTTTATCGAAGGTCACGCACGGTGCAGCAAGCATCTTGCGGGAGGCAGAAACAATCTTTGGATGGGGAGCCAGCTTGTCACTATCACTGCACCAACGTGTTCCCATGTTTAATACATGCTTTAACTCCTATCATCATGAAAACGATATCATGTATACATCTCAGTATTTAAATTATTCAGAGAGCTGTAATATCACAAATGTAATGGATTCTGTGTCCTGTCAGAGGAAGAGAAAGCCAGTTTAAGAAGCACATAGTGATTCACACACATAGAAGAACACATACAAAACAAAGCATTTAACGTGCTACTTTAGTTACGATGGTATTTGAGAAACTAGTAAATTAATTGATTTAAAGATGAAGTTTATGACGTTCTACTTTAAAGACAACATAAACTACGTGATTAAAGTGGAAATTTCGAGATTAAAGTTTACATTTCAAGCTTTTTTCTCACTGTGTCCCTATTTTTTTTCCTTTTCTCTGTACCCTAATAAACTTTCATATGACACTCAGACAGTGGGCTACGACTCACCATTTCACGGCAACTTTGATATCTGACAACTTCTTTTTTATTTCAGGCACTGTGTGACTTTGTGAACTTGTCCTCCAACAATCTATGTAATTCGATCAACTTCCTTTTGTTGTTTATACCACTGTTTAAACCAACAAATAGTACGTTTTTCCTTGCCTCCACTTGCTATTCACTGAAATTTTTCTATTTTCCCTGTGGTTTTGCCATTGCCTTTTCACAGAAGGCTGAGCTTAAGGGCTATTTATATTGATTTGCAAATTCAAAGAGGCATAATTCTGGGAGCAGTTGGGGTGAGGCAGCAGGCGCGTGCACGTGTGTTACTTTTCATTTATGTAGTGAAAGAACGTGGAAGCTGGCATTCGCACAGATTTATGCATCTGGATTTTTTTGTGCATACACACATTTCTGCTTTTGTCCATACGCCATGTGAATTCTATGCACGACGTTATGCATGAGGCCCCAGGTCACAAGTATTTTACTTTGAGGCCACGGCACGACTCAGATGACAACACAGCAACCAACATCTACTTTACTTACCATTGAAAATAAAACTTTTAGATGCCCTCTCCTTATGATTTGTTCTGTGCACCTGTCAATAATCCATCCATCCATTGTCCAACCCGCTGAATCTGAACACAGGGTCACGGGGGTCTGCTGGAGCCACTCCCATCCAACACAGGGCACAAGGTAGGAACCAATCCCGGGCAGAGTGCCAACCCACCGCAGGACACACACAAGCACACCCACACACCAAGCACACACTAGGGCCAATTTAGAATCACCAATCCACCTAACCTGCATGTCTTTGGACTGTGGGAGGAAACCCACACAGACACGGGGAGAACATGCAAACTCCACGCAGGGAGGACCCAGGAAGCGAACCCAAGTCTCCCAACTGCGAGGCAGCAGCGCTACCACTGTGCCAAAGTGCCGCCTTCTGTCAATAATAATTATCATAAATTTACTAGTAATCCTGTAATGTTTTATTTGCTTAAAAATGGAACCAATGTATGATAATCATATATGTTAATCTACACAGCATTTACACCATGGAAGTCATTAGGTATCCAGACCTTCAGAGACATCTGTATTGATAATGCATATAAACACCTTTAAGAACTGTAAGTACATTTTTCTGTAACAGACTAATTTTTCTATAAACGAGTTAGAATAAAAATTGTTTTTATTTGTAACAGTTTTTACACACATTTAAATAGGCAACACAATAAAAGTAAACTATATTTAGATTAAAAAAATAAATATTAGTAAAGTTTTGTTGAAAAAGTTAATGAAATATAAATGTGCTAACACTGTAAAAGTGTTGAGTGAAAATTATCTTGAAATTTCTCAAAAATAATTTGAAAAAAGTATAAATTCAACACATCATGGTGGACTAAAAGATGTTATCTTTAGTTGATGAAACACTAGACATTAGTAGAAATTTACAAGGAATATTAAACCATTTCATGTGAGATGAATTACATTATATATGAACTCAATGACAAATAAACATGACTAATACATTGTCAAAATTTTGTCAATAATTAAAACTGTTTTCTTATTAAGGATATATTTTAACTCTTCTGCTATATCAAAACTATGCCAGTTATCAGAAGCAACCCACCACTCTGAAAGGGTTCCCAGCTTAAGACCGTGTTGTTGTGGCAAATGGGAGAAGAAACAGTACTTGTGTTGTCCCTGTAATCGTGGCAGCAAGGGAACACAAGTAAGGCTTGAGGCACCCCATAGATAACTGATTGAAGTGGTTGGAGTTGAGGTCCTGGAGGGCTGAGGAGACCATTTGAAGAGCTGAGGAGATGTTGGATTAAGAAAGAGCACCAAGGCAAGCTATTGTTTTAAAAAGACAAGACAAACCCTGTGTTTTTAATCCTTGTTTTTATCCTGGATTATTTATTGACCTTTAACCTTTACTTTAGAACCTGTTTTTATTGGGATTATGTATTTATTTGAAAATTGTACTGCATTTAGTTTATTGGTGAATTCTAGAAATAAAAGCACTAGCAGTTTTTGCACTTCTCTTGCCATTGTGTGTCCTCATTGACAGCTCATTCTTGGACATGGTATTGACGGTTCTGGGTTCAAGAACTACCAGGGATCGGGGAGCCAACCCCAACCATCACACACTCAGTTGGAACCTCTTTAATCAAATATGGAGAGTACACCTAGTCACAGAAGAAGTTGCTGTCTGCAGTGTAATACATGTACTTTACATTTATACATTGTAACAAACAAGAGTTGGGCCAGCTGCTGCTGGAGCGAGTTTCAAAGGTTTACTCTTTACAGTGATGAGATGGTTAAAGCTAAACTCTGTGGTTTGTTTAAGGGATTCTCAGAAGAAGCAAGCACCAAGAAATAGCTAACTGCATTAACTGAGAAGTTTGGGTGTGAGTCATGAAAATTATGCCTTTGGACATATTTTTATTAATGTATGTGTCAACTGCAATTCTAGCGTGAATTACTACTGACTGCACATGTACAAACGTGGTTCAACTTTGATAAATCTTTCTGTGTATAGCATGTATGCTAAGTACAAGTGTGGTAGCAGAATTTTTATTGTCATTTCTACAGAATAGTTAATCCATCTCTAATAACAAAATAGACAGCAAAATACAAAATATTATTTTTGGTAAAAAAAACTCTCTATCAAAACTTTTATTTGACAAAGTCACCACTGGCAATGATGGTTATCACCTTCCATGGGTGAACAGCTGGACCTTAATTATAATCTTAATTTATTGATAGATCTCCTTTTTAATCTTCCCTTGGGAAGAAGAAACATCTTATTGTTTCATCCTTCCCAAATTAACAATTAAGTAAATTGCAAAAAGTGAGGGTAAGAAAAGGGAAGTGGGAAAATTTGACTGATGATATCATAATCCTGATTTTTTTTGGTTTTCTTTAGAACAGTAAAACAATACACTTCCTAAATTTATTGGTGATCTTTTTAAAAACTTTTCTTTCTAATTCAGCAACAAGGCATTTATGGCAGTAATACCATTACCAGTGACTAAGGATATGTCAAGATCTACAACATTTCCTGTGAATGTGGATGTACATTTTGATACATTTTTTTTACTGCATGAAAAGATGTTCCCTGCAGCAGCTGAAATTTTTGACAGCAGAATTTAATTATTAGGACATAAGACAAATTGGGTAAGGCAGAAATTCTTAATTCACTACTGCTGAACAGTAGGTATGAATATCAAATATACACATTAATGAGATTTCTTACTTTGGGGTGTGAATAAGATTAGGCATCAATGAAACAAGAAATCAGCATCACATTTAATGGCCAAGTATGCTCGCATACAAGGAATTTAACTCCATTTTTTATGACTCTCCAAGTATCATTACATAACAGACATACACAAAATTGATAAGTTCACACCTGAGATAAATACAACACAAAGAGTGTAAACATATACATACAAAGTGCAAGGCAGTGCAAGAAATACTGAAATGAATACTGAATTAAGCAGAAACTATATGTTAGAATATTGCAAGATATATCGGGTGGGCCCGGAACATCATACTGAACAAAGACATTTGTGAGCATGATTTCTGGTGGAAAGAAAATGTTCTTATATCTGCCTTTTTTGGCATAGTTTAGTCTATAATGTCTGGAAGATGGGAGAAGTTCAAAGAGGATGTGACCTGGATGTGAGGGGTCAGTGATGATTTTTACCTGCACAATTCATGACTCTGGAGTAGTACACATCCTATAAGGTGGAAAGTATGGTGCCAGGGATCTTTTTTGGCAGAAATGACTGTTTGTTTTTGCCTGTACTTGTCATGTTTAGGTGCTGATCAAAATAACACTGTGATGTATAAACTGAGAGCAGAATCAACGGCTGCTAGAACTGAATGGCTGTGTAGAACTGAATCAGCAGCTGCTGCAGTAGATTGAACTCCCTAAGCTGCTGCAGGAAGTACATCCACTACTGTGCCTTTTTTATGATGAATTTCAATCGTGGTCTTACATGTCAAGTCCAGGGTGATTATAGATGGCAGAAACATGATTTCCAGAACTGACACACTGTTGTTAAGATAGTTACCATATATACTTGCATTTAAGTTCTCCCGCGGATAAGTCGGGGCTTGAGTTTACTGTATAATATCCGGTATTCTTTAATGTCGGTCGTATAAATCAAATGCGGAAAACTCACATTATTAATCCAAGAGATTATGATATGCTAATGCCCAACTGAGAGAGTAACCACGGAGCACACTGCCTTTTTTTTCTATGTATTGTGCCTGCATGACCACATGGTAATACCCAAACTATTCCAAAGCGACTTTGCACTGTTTTATGTTTTTTTGTATCTCACACCCTCATACATCTTTATTGTAGGAGCATCCCTTATCTACGATGGAGCATTCGATCAGAAGAAAATATGAAGCAGGTTTTAACTTAGAAGTCATTGAAGTGGTGAAAGAAATTGCTAACTGTGCTGCTGCAACAAAATTTGATGTGTCTGAGGAACTGGTGCGAGATTGGAGGAAGCAAAAAGATGTAGGATAAAAAAAAAATGAAATATAAGTTGGGATTTGATTTTATGATTGATTTTTTGGGCTTCAGGACACGATTTATACGTGAGTATATACAGTATATAGATAGATAGATAGATAGATAGATAGATAGATAGATAGATAGATAGATAGATAGATAGATCTTTATTGATCCCGAGGGAAATTTAAGAATATAGAGAGGTGGGCAATACGGGGGGGCCACACCCTGAATTCTACTGTCATCTCCCCAGTTTTGAATGTGTTTAGCTCCATATTACCTGCCTTCTGTATGTAAGATGGAGAAACTTAAACTCATGGTTTATTAATCAGCTGAAAAATTAAGGTAGTTAGGAATGAATAACATTGGTTTAATGCACTGTATAATATAATTACACTTTTTTTTAGGAAGTTAACATATCAAAATGGTTATTTGAAAAACATGCCAAAATATGTTTAGATTAGTTATTTAAAAAGAGTGGTTTAACACTACCAAAAAGAGATTAAGCAATAGTTGGAAAAGGTAATGGCAAAAGACTGTGTATTAATCTAGAAGGTATTGTATAGCAAGTGCACATTACAGTTCAATTTTATTGTCTTGAATACATTACATAGTACAATGAAAATCTTACTTATTTGTCTCCCCCAGCATAATAAAGTTCCAAAAACATATGAAATGCACACAACGTCATACATTGAATACAATATCAAACAAAATACAGTATATAAGGATACATATTGGGTACCCACATGCAGTTTAACATGTGGGTATGTGTGACTATTAAGTAGCCTTATGGTGAGAGAATTAAACCTGTCCATGAATCTTGTTGTATGAGTGGTAATAGGATTTGACCATCTACCAGAACAGAAGTAAGATAAATCCTGTGCAGGTTGGATGAGATATTTAATAGTTCTGTTTATCTTTCAAAGACACTACTTTAAATATGTCCTAGACAGAAGAGAGTTGCGTACCAGTAACATTCTGTGTCATTTTCACCACTCTCCGTAGTGCTTTCCACTCCTGAGCTGAACAGTACTAGAATATAATAAAATCAATAAGGATGAACCCCACTAAGCATCTATAGCTTTCTACAATATCCTCTCTAATGTAGATGGGAACGTGGACTTCCTCCTACTTCCTGAAGTCTATGACCAGTTTCTTTTGTAACAGTTTGGCCCAAAAATGGGCTTGTTAATTCAACAATAATATACAGCAATAACATACTATAAGAGCCTGCACTTTCCTGTTGTTACAAGCTGCAGAAAGATGCAGTTAGCTTCATGCTGGCCCTCTGCAGTGTCAACACTGTCTGTATTGTGATATCAGTAATAGCTGTAAGACTCTTTAGCATATCTAACATCAAATGTCTGTGTATAGGGCTCTTATTTGCTTGCCTTCTATTAAACTCTCTGCCCTAATGTTTGAAACCTTAAGAGTTTTACTAAAGGATGCACCACTATTCAATTCCAGATGTCCCACTGCCACTGAAACATCTAGCCCTGCCCAGCCTGTGACAGTACTGCTATAATACACTATAATACTTTCTCACAAACCCAATAATGGGCACTAAGGCATTTAAACAGCATAGCATGTTTTTTTTAATTTATTATTAGTAATCCCCCCTGTTTTGTCTTGGTAGAGTCCTATATTGCTCTACTTTCCCCCTTATACTCTTTATTGCATAGACTCAAACCCAATAGACTTTCCATTGTTTATAAGTTATTATACTTTGTAACTTCTCGCTACCTTCCCTTCTACATCTATAAACTCAGGCAATTACACAGAGTAACAGGACAAGCAAGAGTTTAGTTACAACTTTAAATAATGTATTATTGATAATATTCATAAAATAATAATAATAAAGCAAAGTACATATGAAGATTGGCAACCATACAACCCGATAAATGCTCCATGTGTAGTTTCAGGAGGCACAGAGACTTGTAATTACTCAAATGTCTCTGGTAAAGTCATCATTTCTAGTCAGCTTTCTATAGGACAAGGCCACATGCCTGTCTCAATATGACTGCCAGGTTGTGCTTTTCAGTGTGTTGCCTTTCTGGCCATCGTGTGAGAGAGAGGGGAATGGAGGGGTAAAACGACCAAATTTATGTATTCTCTGTCCAAATCTATAGGCCAGTAGGGCACTGTGGTACTGAATGGCCTCTGATTCAAAACTAATCCCAAACAGCCATACTTCAGACCAATGGGTGCACACACTGCCTTTTTACACCTGCCCTCAAGTAATGGATACCATTTGCTTAGCTGAAGCTTGCTATTTTCCTGTGGGGGATGTCTCATTGAATGTCAAGCATAGAATCACTCTTGAGAAACTGGTTTCAGGCACCCCAACCCTGCAATAAATTTCACATCCTGAGTAAGTCCTAAAGAATCGGAGGTTCGTTAGGTAAACATCAAAACACTGCTGTTCTCATCAATGAAATAAAACATGCCTTTTGAAACACTAGTATTACATTAGTATTGCATTTACTCTGTCTGACTTACAAATAAGGACATATAAAATATTATCATCTTATTTACAAAATACCACTCTGCCATATCCCGAGTTTTTTCAGGCTTTCAGGGGATCCAAAGGTTTTTAGGGGCCCTAAGAACTTCCAGGACTCCCACATTTTTCACACCTTTGTTGATCCCATATTGCCAGAAATGCGACCTGAGTGTGTGCTTCAGCTTTTAGAAAATCACAGCCACAACAACCCACTCATTAACTCACCCAGACTCTAACAGGGCAAATCTACAAAAAGCGTTTAAACCAACACACACTTTTTTGAGGATGTAGGCGTAGAACTGGAGTATATGGAGAAAAAAAATACATGCAGTGCTAACCAATGGTGGCACCATTACGCCCTATATTACTAAAATAACTTTAGCCCAAACTATTGCCTTCTTTGGAATCATATCGTAAAAAGTGCTGAGATGCTGGATGTCAGGTATGAAGATGGTTAGATGTTAAGCAACACCAGACACAAATATGAAGCGGTATCCACTCATTTCGGTCAGTTGACTGCAAACCGTTGGTGTTTGCACTGTTGCACGGGAAAGTGCTCCAATGACCTTTTAGCAGCATCAGTTAGGAATCCTGATTAACAGTACATCCAAATGACCCCAGAAACCTCTATTTATTCTAGACCATTCTGCGTGTAGTTGCCTATTTTCAAATTAACAAGTACTGATCTGGGTATAATTGTCTACTTGCATATTAAAAAATATTATAGATTTGAATTTCCTAAATATAACTGTACAGTAATCTATTACACCAGTATGGGTAAGTAACCCTGTGACTTAGTTGTATCTACAGTATAAAATCATTGTTTTTCAAAGACAAATCTGTAAAATGTTCCAGCAGGTGGAGCCATAAACCATAAAAAAAGGGATTATAATAATATCTTATGTTTTCAAACTTCATTAGTATTTTTGAAAATGACATTTTAAACTGCTGCCTTTGAGCACAAGGTAAGTGCCTGCATAGACTATCCATTTTCAAAGAAAACATATACATTTTCTCAACCATAACTGATGTAAGTAAAATAATAACACCCGAAGGGTTAAAAATCTATTTTCTTTAGTGGTCTTTTGCTGAAAATAAATTTTATTATATTTTATGTGAATGTTCAACTAAATGAAAATGTTTGACTTTCAGTAGCTAACAACAAAAGAAGGAATCAGATAAGTAAACTATTTTTTTGTAAAACTTCTGAAAGACATTTAAAAATAGTGAACAAGTAAACCTAGAATGTTAGACACACAGAAACAAAAGTTTGAGTAGGCTTATTGGGTGAAAAATTGTCTACTTGTCACACATAAGACTTAAATAAGTACAGAAATCTTTATAATGACCCTCACAGTACACACTAAACAACATTTCCATATCCTACCACTTAGAAAATAACTAGTCTTTTCATTATAATTTTTAATCTCTGAACCAATCCTGCTGCTCTCAAAACTATCAGAATGTTGTTTTTTTTTTATACTTTATTGAATATGATAAATACTAGTGCAGAGCAGAAAGCTTGTTCCTGCTTTGAGCCCAGTGCTGCTGAGATAGTCTCCTTGCCCTTCATCCCTGAACCGGAATATATCTGTTTGATGATGGATGGCTAGGTAGGAAAATATGATAACATTTGATTTAATCACTGCTCTTGTTTAAGTAACATTTGCCCTGTGCAAAATGATAAAGGCCTTACCAAGATAACACAGTGCAGTGCAATGCTCTGAATGGGGCCTCCCAGAGAGGAAAATGTTCAGCTGTGTTGGCAGACAGAAGCCACTAATGTATGTAATAGGCCATGTCACTTTAAACAATGTCCTTGAAGTAAAAGCTCTGAGAGCATCAATAAGAGAGTGAGGACATGGAGGACTGGCAGGGTGCTGCACAGTTTCTCTAGGCTAGTAGATAGTATGGGACATATTTTATCTGGAACAGGTGAGACGCTGATGCCAAAACAAAGAACATTCATCACTGGAACTGCCTTGGAGATCTGGCATCTTAAAGACACTCAGGACTTAGGGATGCAAGGACACCAGGAGGTGCTAGAGGGCACTTTAACCAGGTGGCCCCAAATCTTCACAGTGACTACCCTGGTCATTGTTTTTGCTATTATTATCCCTTCTGTAACTAACAAATGATTTAAGTAAGTGGGAAGTGGAAATTAAAGACTACAAATCTGGCACAAAATCCCTCAAAGTATACACATTATAAAGTCCAACTAATTTTCCTTTTAGCCCCCCACCCCCATCAGAATTTACAATAAGCATTATGCTTTAGATGCAACTGCTAAAATGGGAATTGGCAGGGCTTTAAAGGCTTAAAAAATGTAATATACTGTAACATACCAGCTAGACAGTTACAGATTAGCTGCACCACACAACAGACTCTTCAGCCCATTAACCACAAATTACATCACTGGATGAGTAAAGTGAACAGCAATATGCTCAGTATGTGGTCTTGTGCAGGAGTTTTGAAGAAGTGTGGAATGAGCCGGAATGTGACTGATCAGTGTAAAGAAAGCACAAGGACAGCCACTAAGATATCCTGTCAGTGTGTTGTTTTGGTGACATCTCATGTGCCCCAAGAGAAAGAGTGAGAAGGATTGTGGCTGTAGGAGAAATAAAGAGAAACTCTCTTTCGACTTTCCCAGAAAAATCCAGTGTGTCATGTCCTTCATTCCAGTGATTATCGCAGCACAATTTGTACTAAAAAGTAGTGTTTTTGTTTGAATACTTCTGTAATATACTGAAACTCTCCATGATTCTGAGTAATTCTTAATATGTTTGGCGTTGCACTTAAATAATTGCAGTTATCTAAGTGAATACTTCAGAAATGAGTGAATTAAATAATTAGTAATTGCCTCTGTTTCTTCTAAGTAAAAATTCCATTACAATGAAGAAAATGAGGATTAATCATACAGCCTTTATTCTATCTTAAAAATGAAAATAAGTAAGAGGAGTCAACAAATATTTTTATAGTAGAACTTCATAATGTAGAGTTTTAAAACGTTTAAATATAAATCAAATCATTCATCTTATACAAATATGTGAGAATAAGAACACTGTGTTGTGTAAAGATATTGGTTATTGTAATTATAAGTCATTTTCACACTCCTATTCTGTTTGCTTTGTTCTGAATCAGGGGATGATTCATTACTTTGTTTCAATTTCCAGTTTATTTGGCTGCACAGCAAACTTTTAAATGAATTAAACACATCAATGAACTTCCCATAGGTGTGTTATTGACTTCATTCATTAGGCAGAAACATTTTTACCCAGGAAAAATATCATGGAAGGTAGACAACAGTTTCTTGCAGTTTGTGCACTGTTGCATTTTTCATAATTATTAACTGGAAGACTACTTGAAAATTATGTGCTAAAGGACACATTTCAAAGAGCTGAGTGTACAATACAAGACAAGCTCTGCTGATGGCATACACTGATGTGTTTTAGTTTTATGACGGTGTCATGCACATATGACTAGGATGACGTTGTATGGACCAAGCAAAGGTAATTCCACGCCAGGCCAGGGGATGGTGGGGTGCACTAAACCTTCTTCTGTTATCTCTGCAGACCACCCGCAGGAAAACCTGTCTGACTCAACGTTGATGATGTCATTTTCAGTTCCGCCGCCCAGGATTACGTCACTTCCTGTTCTGACACACAAAATGACATCAGAAGAGTATTACTTCCAGTTCCTATACATCACTTCCAGTTTGCTCCCTTAAAGCCGCCGTCTTTGCAAATCTTCAGCAGTTCAATTCTGGACTCCAACACAGAAACATCTCTTGTAAAAAATCAACCCATTGCAGCCAGGAATAATATACGGGTGGCTGCCCCAAACCTTTTCAAGTGTGTCGAGTCTGATCATTTTACAATAGTAATTTTCATTTAACTGTACTGTATGCTGTTGTGTGTTAACTCCACAGTAGTCACAATATCAACATAATCTGAATTTAAACTCAAATCACGTGTCTACTTTCTTTACTCTTGTACATATCTGTTAATAACATTTATTTTGGAATGCTTAATTAATGTTGACTAACATGTCAAATTTTGCGATCGCATTGAGAGGATGCCTAACCTGCACTTATCACTTTAATGGAGGAAGATTCGGACATTTAATTGTTGGTCTCACAGGATATTGCTCTTCGTTTCTTGACACCCCCATATGTGTTTTGATTGACTTGATCACAAGTAAATTTATGCCTTTTTTGAAAAATACATTAAAAAAAAAAATGCAGTCTTATTGTGTGTTCCATACGTTATGAGCCTGAATGAGGTGTTGCTAGTAATTCACCAAGTTGTTTTCTATGAATTGTGTAAAATTTGTACATTTTTGCATTATCATTGTTTTACCTTTAATTGTTTTTTAATGCTGCATGTTAGTCCTTGACTCATTTTGCTATAAATGAGACAAAATGTCATTCTCAGCATTTCATGTTGTTACATTCGTCCCATGACAGATCACATTCAGAACGCAAGTTAATTGCTTTAGGGTTCACTTGATATGGCACCGAGAACCACCCTTTCCAAAGGGTCTCAGTCCGGTTGTTTTGATTTGCACCCAATTTTACTTAAACGAGAAGGACTTTTAAGGAAATTGCCCTGGAGTTAAAAAAAAACTGGTTTAAGCAAACTAAGTGTGAAAACTCTGTAGCCTTTTTAGTATTACTTAATGTTAAGGCTTGCTTAGTATTGGCCTGTAGGGACTAGTTGCTTTGAAAAACCAAGTACTAGGAAGTACAACCAGGGTGGCCACATAGTCAGAAAGCATTTTGAGTTTTTCTGTAAAGCACTTTGTTATATGAAGGACATTTTTTTTCGTTTTGCATTATTCAAAATCTCCAATTAAACAAATGAGCAGTGCTATAAGTACTGGTGTAAAAAACTGTTTGCAATGTTTTGTGCCCTTTTTAACATTTATTTTCTTGCTTTTTTGCTCATAATTTCTCATTGTTTTCAAACATTCAAGATGACTGCCATCAAAGGTTGTGGTCATATTTGGAAAAGTTTGTGAGGTGACCTCGAAGCATAGTCAGATTGCCATCTTCTTTCTCACCAAATTACCTAAATATTTTAAAATACTTTCTCCATCTCTGTCCATACTTAGTATTTGGAGGACCTTTGTTTGTTCATGTCTGTTGCCTGTTCAATTTCTGTTCCACACCAAGGTGATTTAATGTTGTGTAGGAGTAGTGAATTAAGTAGTTGCTCACACCAACTGCCTGCGCTAAAGCAGTTAAGCAAGCTCTTATATGCTTCTCATAGTACCTTTCACTGTTTCAGACAAGTGATATGACCTTGTAGGGTTCTGCACCACATGCTGTTCCTGCATTTGCCTTGCCTACCTGTCACTGACAATACATAAGTGACCCTGTATCACATTATAAATATTATTTTTACATGGCTGCTGATTATGATAAATATCATAAGCTGTCTCTATGATTTGTGCTTCAGTGTTATTGATCTAGTGTCTATATACCTTAGAAGGTTTTTTTTTTAATTCTTTGAAATCAAAAAATATTAAGCATATAATTAAACTTAATACCATCACCACCACTTTACGTAAATTAATAATGACTATACCTTAGGTTGTAGATTACAGTTTTAAACATCTGGACCTGGTTAAAATTCCAATAATGATAAAAACTAGCATAGGAGGCAAGTCTTCAGATCCACTCCACTCAATCTTAGTGCTCTACCTTTAAATATAACAGAACACCACTAATCTCCTCTTTTAAATCAAGTTACAATGTTCATTACATTATCTCATTTCATTTTCAAACCTATTTAATTCAGGGTTGTGTGCCACAGCCTATCCCAGCATCACTGGACACAAGGCAGGAAAAACCCCTGACAGGGGAACCAGTTCATGACAGGACCCACACACCCAAAGTTCCAATTTGGAATTGCAGGTTAAGGGAACCTGCAAGTCTTTGGGAGTGTAGCAGGAAATCTGTACCCATACTGATACAGGAAGATATTGCAAACTCCAAATGGTTAATGTCCAGATGTAGGAGTTGCACCTGAAATGCTACATAGTTGTGCCAGAAGGTCTGTCCACTGTGCCATTCTCTGATAATCTGTATTCAACTAAAACTGCTGTGAAATGATTCCTATTCAAAAAAATGCAGACCTAGATGAAATGGAATTGAAAACCATGCACTATAAAATATTGCTTTTTGTGAATATTTCTCGACTATTCATACTACAGTTGTAATGATAGTAGTATTACTGCCATGTGTACAGAGAACAGTGAAATTGTTAAGCCCCGCCCCCACATCACATGGCTTTTCCTGTGTTTTTCAGTCATAGCCTTAATTTACATAACTTCAGTGAGTTGTAGAAATTTGGGACATGCATCCGTAACAACCACCCGTGTAGTGTGACCTCCTCAGTGATTCAGTTATACTGCTCTATAACTAGTCGTGACAAAATCATTATCAAAACATGATTATGTCTTAAGTCACAGTGGTGAGCTCCTATGTGTGCAAGAGTTGAAAACCAATAAAGTTAAATGCATACAGTTTATGCACAAGCAAAGAAGGAAAGAGGTTACTGTATTTTAGACCACATAAGCAATAAAAGAGGTTTGTTTGTCTAGTATGTCAAGTTTCTTGTGTCATGACAGAATAGGACAAAGAAAAACACAGGCCAAGATTAGAAAGCAGCCAGCACATTATTGGCTGTTAAAATGAAACAAGCTTGCAATACAATCATGAAACAATTGAAATTTTGAAACTGTGCTGAAATGTTGCACTGGAGCTGTGTTATTCATTATCTCTCATAATTTCTAGTCATGGAACCAGACATCCTCAAGGCAACAAGGTTTAGCACCTGGAGTTATTATGTGTGACATGCTCTCTGGCTTGAGATCATGTAGTGTTAACATTCAACATCTTCTCACTTTCTGTCACCAGGATAAACTAGAATGAATTAAAATAAATAACTTCATGTTATTTAGCTTGAAACACAAATTGGAATACCTGGCGTAGTTCTTACTCATGTTTCTATTCTATCATGTTCTGCGTAAATCCTGGTCAAGTTTATGTTAACTTTACATCTTGTTATGAAACTATGGTACATACAGTTAAACTATTGTATATACAGTAATATGCACTGGACCCTTCAGCAGAAGTGATTACTAAGGATGAATTCAATCAGAGATTGATAGTAGCAGCACCGTCAGAACAAAATTAATGTCTGAACCTGTTGTTCTGTTGTGAAAAATCTTGAAAACTGTTTATATTGCATTTTGCTCAAACAAACTAAGATTAACTGAATTTACAGGACATTCGGGCACTGCAAGAATCCTTTTGTATTTTACTAGTAATTTATGCATTTGTTCCAGACAGCTTTATTACCAGGGAATGGGAAAAAAGCACGTACCATAGAACCTGTTTTAATTAATTTATAATCTGTGAATAGATGGGTGCCGTAGGACTAGGAATTGCCAAATTAGTTTATAGCTTGGGAAAGGAAGGAGTGTGGAGGTACTTAAAAGACCAAACATTTTGATCAGAGTCATTCGTCATGAGGACAAGATGGCCAATCAAATGTGTGCAATGTCACATGTCTTAAAACTTCATGTGTGTATTTTAACTTAAATATGGCTTTTCTGATAAATCAAAAAGAGGAGAAAAGAAGAGAAAGTTAAAAAACTAGGCAAGGGCAGTGTCAGAGATTAAGAGATGTAAGATCATTTGAGTTGATAGTCAGAAAATATAACTATGATCAATAACGACCACTACGCCAAAAGCCTCTCAGAACATCCACCCTTTGACACTTCTGATTTTCAATAAACCTTTCTAAGACTGTTTATATCCAGACTTCACTCTGTATTTTATTTTCTATTATATGTTCATCTATTTGGTATCGTCATACATTAATAAATACCACATTGTTTTTATATTGTCTATAATTTTACTTTTATCTATAGAGATTGAAATAATAAATGGGTACCAAGTGTGAGTATGATGGCTACTGTCATATTCACAGGGATTATTAAGGCCATAAGGGTCGCTACTCAATAATTAGAACAACTGTGGTAAAAGCAAGACATAGTTTGGTTAATAAATATATATATATATATATATATATATATATATATATATATATATATATATATATATATATATATATATATATATATATATATAAAACCAAAAGAGTCGAGTTTTGCTGTGTGTTGCGACAACACCAGCAATTTTGTTATAGCAGGTGATAGTGAATCCCGATATCAAGAATAGTATGCACAATACTGCTGAGTGACTGGCAACTGGCACCACTCAAGACTATGTCTGGATGAAATATCTGTGTATGTGTGTGTAGCAGTGTTCTTTGTGGAATATTGCGGAGTGACTGGCAATTGGCACTACTAAAGACTTTGTCCAGATAGTATCGCTATGTGCATGTGTTTGTATACCTCTATGTGTGAGCATTAATTTTCAAGGGCAAGAGTAATGAAACCAATAAATGTTCCTGGTAAGTCTGACAAATTTCAGAGTAATAGTTGACTAGACTACTAAGATCAACAGCTAATGTCGTGTAAGTGTATAGAAGTATGTAGCGGTCCGGTGCCAGTAAGATTCACACCGTCGATAAAATGGTGATTTATTTCTTTTTTCAGTGGGGATTCCAGTAATGCACCCAGCCTTGGCCAAACCCACACACACTCACAGGCAGAGACACAAAACCAACAAATTAATAAATAATACATTTGCTGAAAAACACCTATACAAAACAACAACAATCAGACAAACCTCCCCTTTCCTACCATTTTAACATAACAATGAACCTAACAATAAACACGACAAACTCCTTATACAGTCCAATGCGGCAAAAGCGGATGAAATGGTTTGGTGTGAAGATGACAATCCCAGGAACAGCTTCTGTAAAAATGAATGAAATAGCCCTATTGGTCGTGAGTGGGTGAGGGGTGAGTTTTGCAGGAGCGCTCCTTCTGAAGACACACAACGATTAATCCACCACTATACACACAACAGGCAGGCATGAGGCAGTCCTTTTATCCTAACAGTGGAACGATCCAGGGCACAGTTGACTTTTCAGAAGTCACGTCGGACAGAATACACAAAAATAAAGACCTCTTGTTGCTCTGCACTAGCCTTCCTCGTTCCCAGCAGCCCCTGCTCCTGCTTCAGTCATCCAATGAGGGTAATCCCCTTTGGAGCTGCTGGGAAATGGAGTTCTTCCCGCGATAGCGCTGCTACAAATATATTTCTCAAAAAATAAGGAAAACACACAAGCATAACTTGACAAGAAAAGTGGATCTCCTGCTATAAGTAACTTTAGTAAATATGAATAGATCTTTAAAAATAACAGAAATAAATCAAAAATATTATTTACAAAAATAGTCATATGTAACCACATACAGAAATGCATTTTTCTATTTTAGAGCAGATTTATGGAAAAATCATAAGTAGAAAAAAATATACTGCTAGTGTTATCTGAGTGTATGAATTTTTAGTAACCATTTTCTTTTTGAACAAACTATGCAATTCTGACTTAGAATTCTGTTCATAGAAAACCAGTCACACATGCACACTCTGTACCTTCTGTTTGACAAGAAATAATACATTAAAGACATTTTTTTTAAAAGCTGACTGAATATTGGCTAATACATTCTCTAATAAAGGGAAAACATAGTGGAAGATCCTGGCATGTCTGCCTCAGTTGAGTTTTAAAAGCAGCTCTGTACTGGAGAGTGATTAAGTTTATGCTCTCGAGGCAAGTGTGATAAATGCCTATTTACAGGAAGAAGAGATGCAAATAGAGACAGTTTATTTGACTTTTCAGTTTTGCTTTGTTGCTCTTACTTCTCCCTTCGTTATGTGGTGAAAAATTCACATGTCCTCCTTGATATTTGAGACTTAAGTTTGTATTATTTTTGCATGTGGAGGGATGCTGGGGCCATTTTGTTGTTTTTTTTGAAGGACTTGCCTACTGTTTAAAAAAAAAAAAACCAGAAATTAAACTTTAAGTGTAAGCTGGTCTTGTATTTGTTAATTTGCTAAAGTAGATGTGCATAATATGTTATTCTTGTGATCCTGAAATATTTGTAACAATATGCATAAAAGCTTAGTTTTATTATCAAATTAACTTTAACCATTAAATGTTTGCTTACAAGGAAGAGGCACATTTTTGGTTAAATAAAAGGATGGTAATGATGGCCTCAACCATATTTTTATTTGAATGGCCTTGAAATAATTCTTTCTAGATTTTCCTTCCCATGAGGTTTTCCTTATAAAGTTACTCATACTTCAAGGTCAGATTCTGATGAATTGCATTTGTTGAGTCTCATTCTTACCACTGTAGTTGCCAACAATCTGATTCCAAATGTGAGCAAAGTGCTTAGGGAAGGGAGTAAAATGTTTTAAACAGAAATTCATTTGCAAATAGTCACTATATTAAAGAAATTCTATTGCACTGTATTCTTTTGACTTAACAGCTGGTATTGTTACATTGTTACACAGTAGTGAAATTGCATTTACTGTATGTTGATCAGAAGAATGGATAAATAGTAAACAGTGATGTTGTAATAATGTGCATGGTTGTCTTTGAAAACAGTCTTAATTTTGCACAAGAATAAATGGCAGCACTACCAACTATAAATATTAATGCACATTTATTGCATCCATTTTTAAAAGGGGGCTAGATAATAAGATATATATACTGTATATATATTTCAGATTCGATTTGCCGATGTGCTCGCATTGCTTGTGCATTAGCGGGTGGATGGCCAGTGACGTTGTCTTTCTTCTGAGGTTTCATTTTTGCTGACGTGCTGGCCTCGCTTGTGTTATTAGTGGCTAAGTGAGTTGTCTACTTCCTTGGAGGCGGAGCCCTTACCCCAACTCCACCTCTCACTTCCGGGCTGGGCAGACACACACACAAAGGAACTACAAAGGAAAAGCAACAATAAAAATGCAATACCATAGTTTAAGCACTTTATTGAGGAGTGGGCCTCACTTCACTTACAAAGGGTTACACTATTCCCTGGCTCCATGAGCTGAGCCAAAGCTAGGATCCATATCTGAACCTTATCGGCAGCCATACATCTGGGCCGATGGACTTTGGCAGTTGGGAAATGTGATCAAAGTGCTCTCTAAGTGCGTGTCTGTGCAACCCTATCTATTCAGTACTACACTAGAGTACATTTAGAGCACATTTCTCAGCTTGATCATGGGAATTTTACACACGATTGTCTTTGCATTTCTGAACATGTATTGTTTTGCATTACTGTTGCATTTTCAAAAATCTTTTTATTGTAGTTTTTCCCTTTACATTTTTAGCACTGAAGTGCTTTCACTCATTAAGGATTTATTAAAGTAGGCAGGTGCTCTCACAGACTGCAAAGAGTCAAGGGCTGAAGAAAGCTCTTGTGAGCTCAATATTTTTCTTTTGTTTAGCATACTATTTGTCAGGCTAGTAATAGGGCATGTTAGTACTTTCATACAACATGTTGTTTCTAGCATTATGTCTCACTATTACTGTTAAAATCTGTGTGATTTTGTGGCACATTTATACAAATGCATACTTTTGTTTTTTGAAATCCATCTAGTTGTGACATTCTTGAATAGGCTAAATTAGGTGAGTCTGGAAAGGTCCATCCATCCATCCATCCATCCATCCTCTTCCGCTTATCCGAGGTCGGGTCGCGGGTGCAGCAGCTTGAGCAGAGATACCCAGACTTCCCTCTCCCCAGCCACTTTTTCTAGCTCTTCCGGGAGAATCCCGAGGTTTTCCCAGGCCAGCCGGGAGACATAGTACCTCCAGCGTGTCCTGGGTCTTCCCCGGGGGAATCCTACCGGTTGGATGTGCCTGGAACACCTAACCAGGGAGGCGTCCAGGAGGCATCCTGATCAGATGCCCGAGACACCTCATCTGACTCCTCTCGATGCGGAGGAGCAGCGGCTCTACTCTGAGCCCCTCCCGGATGACTGAGCTTCTCACCCTATCTTTAAGGGAGAGCTCAGACACCCTGCGGAGGAAACTCATTTCAGCTGCTTATATTTGTGATCTCGTTCTTTCGGTCACTACCCATAGCTCATGACCATAGGTGAGGGTAGGAACATAGATTAACTGGTAAATTGAGAGCTTTGCCTTACGGCTCAGCTCCTTTTTCACCACAACAGACCGATGCAGAGCCCGCATCACTGCGGACGCCGCACCGATCCACCTGTCGATCTCACGCTCCATTCTTCCCTCACTCGTGAACAAGACCCCGAGATACTTGAACTCCTCCACTTGAGGCAGGATCTCGCTCCCAACCCTGAGAGGGCACTCCACCCTTTTCCGGCTGAGGACCATGGTCTCGGATTTGGAGGTGCTGATTCCCATCCCAGCCGCTTCACACTCAGCTGTGAACCGATCCAGAGAGAGCTGAAGATCACGGCCTGATGAAGCAAACAGGACAACATCATCTGCAAAAAGCAGTGACCCAATCCTGAGTCCACCAAACCGGACCCCCTCAACACCCTGGCTGCGCCTAGAAATTCTGTCCATAAAAGTTATGAACAGAATCGGTGACAAAGGGCAGCCCTGGCGGAGTCCAACACTCACTGGAAACGGGTTTGACTTACTGCCGGCAATGCGGACCAAGCTCTGACACCGGTTGTACAGGGACCGAACAGCCCTTATCCGGGGGTTCTGGTACCCTATACTCCCGGATCACCCCCCACAGGATTCCCCGAGGGACACGGTCGAACACCTTTTCCAAGTCCACAAAACACATGTAGACTGGTTGGGCGAACTCCCATTCACCCTCCAGGACTCCGCTAAGGGTGTAGAGCTGGTCCAGTTTCGCGACCAGGACGAAAACCACACTGTTCCTCCTGAATCCGAGGTTCGACTATCCGACGGACCCTCCTCTCCAGAACCTCCGAATAGACTTTTCCAGGGAGGCTGAAGAGTGTGATCCCTCTGTAGTTGGAACACACCCTCCGGTCCCCCTTCTTAAAGAGGGGGACCACCACCCCGGTCTGCCAATCCAGAGGCACTGTCCCTGATGTCCATGCGATGTTACAGAGACGTGTCAACCAAGACAGCCCTGCAACATCCAGATCCTTGAGGAACTCCGGGCGTATCTCATCCACCTCCGGGGCCCTGCCACCAAGGAGTTTTCTGACTACCTCGGTAACCTCAGTCCCAGAGATGGGGGAGCCCACCTCCGAGTCCCCAGGCTCTGCTTCCTCATTGGAAGGCATGTTATTGGGATTGAGGAGGTCTTCGAAGTACTCCCCCCACCGACTCACAACGTCCCAAGTCGAGGTCAGCAGTGCACCATCACCACCATATACAGTGTTGACACTGCACTGCTTCCCCCTCCTGAGACGCCGGACGGTGGACCAGAATCTTATTGAAGCTGTCCGAAAGTCATTCTCCATGGCCTCCCCAAACTCCTCCCATGCCTGAGTTTTTGCCTCAGCAACCACCGAAGCTGCATTCCACTTGGCCTGCCGGTATCTATTAGCTGCCACCAGAGTCCCACAGGACAAAAGGGACCGGTAGGACTCCTTCTTCAGCTTGACAGCATCCCTCACCGCCGGTGTCCACCAACGGGTTTGGGGATTGCCGCCACGACAGACACCGACCACCTTACGGCCACAGCTCCGGTCAGCCGCCTCAACAATAGAGGCACGGAACATGGTCCATTCGGACTCAATGTCCCCCACCTCCCTCGGTACATGGTCAAAGTTCTGCCGGAGGTGGGAGTTGAAGCTACTTCTGACAGGGGGCTCTGCCAGACGTTCCCAGCAGACCCTCACAACACGTTTGGGCCTACTAGGCCTGACCAGCATCCTCCCCCACCATCGAAGCCAACTCACCACCAGGTGGTGATCAGTTGACAGCTCCGCCCCTCTCTTCACCCGAGTGTCCAAGACATGTGGCCGCAAGTCCAACGACACAGCCACAAAGTCGATCATCGAACTGAGGCCTAGGGTGTCCTGGTGCCAAGTGCACATATGAACACCCTTCCAGGTCTCACTGTCATTGCCCATGTGAGCATTGAAGTCTCCCAGCAGTACGAGGGAGTCCCCAGAAGGTATGCCCTCTAGCACCCCCTCCAGGGACTCCAAAAAGGGTGGGTACTCCGAACTGCTGTTCGGTGCATACGCACAAACAACAGTTAGGACCCGTCCCCCCACCCGAAGGTGGAGGGAGGCTACCCTCTCGTCCACCGGGGTAAACCCCAATGTACAGGCTCCAAGTCGGGGGGCAATAAGTATGCCCACACCCGCTTGGTGCCTCTCACCGGGGGCAACTCCAGACTGGTACAGAGTCCAGCCCCTCTCAAGGAGATTGGTTCCAGGGTCCAAGCTGTGCGTCGAGGTGAGCCTGACTATATCTAGCCGGAACCTCCCGACCTCGCACACTAGCTCAGGCTCCTTCCCCTTCAGAGAGGTGACATTCCACGTCCCAAGATCCAGCTTCTGTAGCCAAGGATCAGACAGCCAAGGTCTCAGCCTTCGGCCACCACCCAACTCACACTGCACCTGACCTCCTTAGCCCCTCCCATAGGTGGTGAGCCCATGGGAAGGGGGACCCACGTTGCCTCTTCAGGCTGTGCCCGGAGTCTGGAAAGGTAAGTAAGAGTATTTTATAATTACTACTGAATCTACAGTATGTATAAGTAAATGTATTGATCTAACATTATGGACATTTGAAGTACCATGCATTAAGTTAGAATGCACTTCTGTGGATGAGCTGTGTATAGTATGTCACTTGGTGGGGATGCTCTGCTTACAGGGAATGGAAAAAAATGCCAGACACAGGCTGTCCTGTGTGAATAAAATAGTTTTTTTTATTGACAATTTAAACAAAGCAGTTCAAAACAATCTGCTCAAGCTGCTGCCCCCGCGACCTGACCTCGGATAAGCAGGAGACAATGGATGGATGGATGGAGTTCAAAACAATCCGACCAAGCTTTTTATAGCCCAACAAGGTAGTATTGATTTTTTTTCCAAAAATCTTATTTTTCAGTCTCATTTTGGGTCCAATGCCATCCTCAATAGGTTGATTCCCTTCTCTGTTTGCAGCTGGATGTGAACTGTTGTCTCCCTTTCCAGTTGGTCCTTTTAAAAGTCTCTCTTGGGTCATGTAGCTGGGCGGAGTTGTTATGGAGTGCAATTCTATGGACCGTCTGGGCCAAGTGTTTTTTTCCTGGATGTTTTCATGACCCTCCTGGATATAGTAGGTCAATTCACAGCAATTTCCAGACAGCAACTGAGGAAAAGTGAAAACACTATTGGAGGCATCGCATCTAGAGCTGTTTGATCTAGCACCTTGTTTTTTTGTGTTCCTAGTCTTAGCATCACACTGAGGAGTGCGCCGTGACAAGTTCTAAGATAATGTTAGTCTATGGGATAACACTATTATTAAAAGGCCTAAAAGCAAGGTTTTAATACCTGGTGCCAATTTCATACCTTCATTAATGCATACTTACTCCACTTTTTTTTTCTTTTTGGAGGACATGCTTTCACCTCTGCAAACAAACGGTTCCTTCCAGTCATTGTTCAGCTATTTATACTGCACCTCATTCTGGAATCAAAGGCAATGGAAAAATAATATAACCACTGTCATCCTTTCACAATGTCTCTAATCTCTCTGTTTAAATTATGCTGTTCTTACAGTGAAATTCATAATTTTGCAGAAATGTAGCAAAGACAAATCTGAGCTTTTATTTTCCCATTAGGTAGAATCCAACAAGCTTATTGATGTACACGTTCCTAATTTATTTCCCATTCGTTGTTTTCCTTCTATGTGGACCAAAGTTCACATAGAATGTTCACTAAGGATAGCTAGTTAAACTTCACATCAACCAGATACATTAAGGCTTTGGATATAGTTTTACTGTAAGTAGTAAATAGTTTTATTGTATATAAAAGTTTACCACATACAATGTTTTCAGAGGCAAGTTGGTATACCTATATTGACAAATGTGAATATAAATAATCTGAATTATAATCCCCTGACTGTGCTATCTCATCTTCTAATATTCATTAACCAGAGTAGAACACTAAGCTCATTTAGAAGCTCATTGCCCCAGAAATAAGTTAATTTCTAAGAGATTGTTTATATTTGTTAGACATGCTGCTTTACCATCTGATTTACCCATAAGAAGGCGACAAAGGACACCTAACAAACTCCAGACTGAAGTTTATAGCGGTTTTTAACTGTTGACAAATATGTACAATACAATTATGAAGCATAGAAAAAAAACAAAAAGCAATTAATGCCCTTAAGAAATTATTTACTTAACCCTTGTGATTAGTAGAACTATAGATAGCTCTAAATGATGATGTGGTAATAGATATTCTTAGTGGTTAAACTGACATTTGAATAGTGGTATTGTGGTAATTACAAATCATAAAAAATGTTCCTAATAAACAGCTAGAGATTAAATCCTAGACAGACAAGGCAATATTTCATTTCTGCATTTTTTTAGAAACCAGATGTAAAAATATAAACACAGATGCATTGCTTTACCAGCTTGATCAGCCTCCAGATACAGCTCTAGAGCCCACTGTCCCTCCAAAATAAATAGAACAAAAATTTCAGTGCCATTTATCATATGTGCATCATCCATTTATAATATATATAATGTTTTTCTTCTCTGCAGGGTTTCAGAAGATCCTATGAATACATTTTCTGTTTCATGCCTCTGAAATGTTCAATTACTGGACCACCACTTTTCAAGTATGTTCTAAAGCCTTTGTCTGCTTACTCATTTCAAGAAATAAATGTGCAATACATTTTAGAAATATGAGGTGTCTTGACTCTGCAGATACAAAAACTAATAAACAAAAAATTAAACACTTGAAAATGGATCAATCTGGTTTCTGTGATAAAAAGAAAACTCAACAAAGAAAAGCAGTAAAACCCATAACAAATACTAATGTTATACTGTAAAGAATCTAACAGGGAAGCACTTACTACAGGTTTCACAATGGCTTCCTTCATTTACTTAGCTTTATGAGGTCATAACATTACATCTTGCCTGAAGAAAGGGCCTGAGTTGCCTCGAAAGCTTGCATATTGTAATCTTTCTAGTTAGCCAATAAAAGGTGTCATTTTGCTTGGCTTTTCTCTGAGGTCATAACAGAGTGCCTACCAACACAAATAAGATCATACCGAGCAAAGAAATAACAACAATACTGGAGAAAAAGGGACAAATCAATACTCAAATCAGTGTGCAGATAAAAAGGTAAAGAGAAATACAATTACAAAAAAAAACAGATAACTTCAACAAATGTCAAACTGATGGTGTCTGGCTCTTTAAATAAATCAGCAAAGATGACCAAAGTTGAACTATTTTGAGTCAGTAGAATTTTTTTATGTTCCTTCTTCCTGGCTGCACTTGGGTCCTAATCTGGGATCTTGAGGTGGTTCGTTGAGTGGTGGGTGTAGCAATGTGCTCTATCATCGCATGCTCCTCTCTCTCTCTTCTTCTCATATAACCTTGTTTATATGAGTGATTAACCTGTTCATGAGATCATTCTCCTGCTGTTTCCTTTAAGGTTTTGTTCTCAGTATAATTCTCTTTGCATAGTGCTTCATAGCTATGCTCACTGTGAAAGGATATATTTAGAACAGTGGCCAAAGGCACACACAGGGATAAGGATTTAAAAGTCAGGCTGAGAAGTGATGTAGCCTTCAAATCTGGACCAAGGACAAATTTCCATTTTAATGGATCCCAGCAGGAACAACAGAGGAACCCAATTCTAAAAAGGTAGAGTGGGCAGACAGGGGGAATCAGTGGGGAGACAGAGAGAAAAAAAGACCTATTTCTAGCTAAAACAATGCTATTATGTCATTATTATCTCAGTTATAATTTTTTATAATGTCAATCTATCCATCCATTTGCTGAACTTATTGAATCAGTTTTCAGGATGTCTCACATTATAGCAAGTAACCACAGCTAAGATACAGGTCTGTTGCACTTTCTCACAAACTCACACTTGCTCATACTAGACCAATTTAGAGTTGGCCATCTGCCTAATACATGTCTTTGAGATAAGTTGAACAAAAAAATATACGACTATTAAAAAAAAAACACACATAGGCAGAAATATCTTACGTACTCCACAAAGATTCTGTAACAGCACCATGCCAGCCTGTTTAAATAATAATTGAATGTAATTTTTGAATATGACAGAATAGCTTTGAGGAAAAAAAAAACTCTGCTGTGTGCTGCAATAGGTTAACATTTAGACCTAGCTTTAGACATTAGGGAGTACTGAAGTTTGAACTGTGCCTGAGCTTTACAGATTATAGTTCTATTCAAGGGCAACACAGCTTCTTCTTGTTCCTTTTCAGGTCTTTTTATTTGAAGCACAGTACAGCATAGTTCAAATATCATTCAGCAACCCACACCTCCCTCTTGCATTCTTGGTGCCTGCTAAATAATCCATTGGCACCTATTTATTTTCCAGTTTTCAAGGAGTCATAATTCATTATGCACAGGCTACTAGCTAGTATCATAACTTCTGTACAATCTTATAATGATCAAAATCTTTTATTGGCAATACTAAATTATTATTTTATATAAAATTTTCGTTCTATGTCATGTAAGTTAACAAAGGTTTTGAAAGACAAGTTCATTTTCGTCCAGATTATATTGCAGTAGGTCCTTGGTATTTTATTGCTTTCCATTAAACCAAGGTTTAGTAAGAAGACAGATTTGTGATGAAGAGATAACTGTTCATTTACCTAGCTGTAAGTAAACATAGAATGTTTGGGTTATTATTAAATGAAGGTGTAACTAGTTGTTAGTTTTATCCGATAATATGAAAAATGTGTTAAATAGTTTGTGACTTGTGTGCAGACAGTTTGAGTGTATAAGCTGTGTTTTTTCTGATGTTTTGTTAGAATTGTATTAATCTGCTACTTCTTTGTCTGTATTGAAAAACCCCTTGACATATACTGCTCATTCACATTGATCAAATATTCTTATCAAATTAGGGGTTTTAGTCTAGGTAATCTTAAAATTAGAAAACCAGTCCCACATGAAGACAACTCATTGCAAGTTGAAATGATGAAAAATTACACTTTAAATGTGAGGTCTCTGCCAAACAAGACCTGCATTTTAAATAATTGTGTAACCTCTTTTAGGCAGGATTTTTTGTTTTGCTGAAACATGGTTGAGAAACACCAAGCACAGACAGATGTCTAAATTGTGTCCTACTGATTATAATTATATTAGTAAACAGTTATTGGTGAATTTTTTTCACTTACTTACTTCAATTACTCAGGGAGGGGACGCTGGCATGCGCATGCTGTTGCTGCTCCTCCCTGTTAACAATACTTTTCATATAATTTGCCTTAATCCTACACTTTCTTACGCTTGTTTTATTTCCTTTATTGTACGTATAGTTTGTGGATGCAGCTGACTCGAATTGTATGGATTTGGCTTAATTTTTACAGATTTTATAGACTCTACTTTGACTGGGAACAACTGAATCTGTGGATCACAGGACGAGACCTATGAACATTTCTTTGTACCTGGCAATCTAGGACCTTGGGATGATCTGTCTCCTTGATTATACAGTATTTACTTTGCTGGTCTGCTCTCGATTCACTTTACTATACTCTTCTACTAAGAACTGATCTGATGTTCATACCCACCTGGCTTGTGGCTCTGGTGCGATCACGCCTGTAATACCCAGCGCTACTGTTTATGGCTGTTTGTTGGAACCTCCAAATCCTGCTACCTCCTCCTGCTATGCTTTCTGCTGCTTTGCTATCGCCTCTCATCTATGCTACCGCACCAGCCTGTCCTACTGGTTCTGCTGTGCTGCTTCTCAACTGCTATCAGATAAGTATTGCTCAGTATCATGCTAAAATACTCTCATGACAAACTCCTTCATATTAAACAGTTTGTCCAGAGCAAATGGTCTGACTAGAACATCCTAAAATTCACCAGTATTTTGCAATTCCCGAAATATGTACATCGCGGGTCAGGTAGCCGCCACCACTAGGCTGCAAATAAAAAGACCACTGGTGGCATTTGCTCAGGAATACACTGTCCTACTCATGGCCCTGGAAATAGAAGTGTCAGTGTGCCAAATTTACATAATGTGAAAATAAACTCCGATCACAGCTCTGTGCAAAAAGAAGCCTCATTAACTAATATTGCACTGTTTAACTCGAGATCTCTTAATGGCAAAGCATTGGTGCTGTCAGAATTCATCACTGACATCAAACTTGATATACTGTGTTTAACAGAGACTTGGCAAAAACCGAACAAATTTACGTCTCTCACAGAGGTGACTCCACCTGGATTCACTTTCCACACAGAGCCTCGTAGCTCAAGACAAGGCGGTGGACTTGCAGTAATTGTCAGAGAAGATTTAAACATCAAAAGAATCCCAATTGATTGTCCATTGTCTTTTGAGTGCCTGGCTCTTAAACTAATAACGGAATCAGGTCCTGTCTCACTCATTGTTCTTTATCGTCCTCCAAAATACAACGCATCCTTCTTATCTGATCTGTCTGAACTTTTAACCCACTTAAGCTCTTACTCCCAGAGAATTATCCTTCTTGGTGATTTCAACATGCATATTGACATTACTACATCTAATCTGAGAAATTAATTCCTATCCTTACTGGACTGTTTTGACTTGACACAACATGTTGATTTTCCCACCCACTCTGGTGGTCATATATTGGATCTGATCTGTACTTCTGGACTATCTGTTGCCAACATTTACAGCACTGATTTGGGACTCTCTGACTATAAAGCAGTACTTTTCACTGTCTTATTACCTCTCCCTCCTCTTACCTGTAAATGACAAATTTCTTACAGGAATCTTAAAAATATCTGTCCCTCTATCCTTTCTTGATCCATTTCTGATCTTTTACTGTCTGCACCTATTCCATCAACACTAGATAGTCTTGTTGACTACTATAACTCAGCCCTTCATTCAGCATTAGATAAAACAGCTCCTTTAAAACATAAGGAGGTTTCCTTTAAGCATCCAGCTCCTTGGTATAACTCAGAATTGCGATCTATGAAAGCAGCTGGCTGACGCCTTGAGAGAATGTCACGTAAGACTGGCCTCACTGTTCATATCCAGGCTTTCTCTGACCATCAAAGAGCTTACAGAGAAGCACTAAGTGCAGCCAAGAACACCCATTATGGCAGAATAATAGAATGTGGCCACGATAACCCAAGAGTTTTGTTTCTGTAGTTAATAAACTATTCGAAACCACATCTGGCCCAACTACCTCTTCTACTGAAGTCTGTGAGGAATTCCTCCACTTTTTCCGTAACAAAATTAAAGATCTAAATAATTCAACTAACATAAACACATCATCTGTTTATATCTCTTCCTGTTTTCCCACTCCATCCAGCTCCTTCTCTAAGTTCTCACCAGTCACATCTGCGTTTGTTAATAACCTGCTTTGTAAGATGAGGCTGACTACTTGTGTACTGGACCCCATCACCAGCACACTACTTAAATCCTGCTTTCATGCCATAATCCGACTGTTACAACAATAATAAACTCATCCCTTGACACAGGCTCTGTACCACTCACTTTTAAAATCGCTTCTGTAACCGCAATGTGAAAAAAGTCTGGCCTTGATGCTGACAATCTTAACAATTTTCAGCCTATTTCCCACTTACCTTTTCTGTCAAACGTTCTTGAGCTTGTTGTAGCCTCCCAACTCACCAATTACTTAACCTCTAACAATTTGATGGAACCCTTTCAGTCTGGTTTCAGGGTGCAGCACAGCTGTGAAACTGCTCTGCTATGGGTAACCAATGATTTGCTTATGGCAGCAGACTCTGGACAAACCAGCATAATAATTCTGTTAGAACTCAGTGCAGCATTTGACACTGTCAGACATGACATTCTACTGTCCAGAATGGAGAACATGCTGGGTATCTCTGGCACTGCCCTCCAGCAGTTCAAGTCCTATCTGACTGATAGGCAAGAATTTGTTAGTCTTGGCAACAGCAGATCCACCTCAGCGCCAGTCACACAAGGAGTTCCTCAGGGCTCTGTCCTCGGCCCTCTTCTCTTCTGTATTTAGATGCTTCCCCTTGGCCATATTATTCGTAGCTTTGGACTGTGTTATCATTTTTATGCAGACGATACTCAACTCTATTTCAATGTTAAAAGTTGAACTTCATCAGAGCTCTCCCAGCTCACAACCTACCTCAGTGAAATTTATACCTGGATGGAGCAGAACTCTTTAAAATTAAATTGCAACAAATCTGAACTCCTGCAAATTGGGACTAAAGTGCAACTTATAAAATGAGCTCTTTCCCAGTCCATCTTGGCAGTGATCTCATCAGACCTGCCTCTACTGCAAAGAATCTTGGTGTCATTTTTGATTCCTCCCTTTCTTATTCCGTCCATATAAATCACATTAAGAAACTTTTTTACTTTCACCTCCGTAACATATCCCGTGTTCGCTCCTTCCTCTCCTTTTCTAATGCTGAGAAACTTGTCCATGCTTTTATCACATCCGCCATCAATTATTGTAACTCGCTGTTGGCAGGTGTCCCTTCTAATCTTATATCACAGCTCCAGCTTATTCAAAACTCGGCTGCAAGAGTCCTTACTCGAACCAGCAGCAGCGAGCACATAACACCCATCCTGCTCTGCCTTCACTGGCTCCCTGTGTCTTCCAGCATCGAATATAAAATCCTACTAATAACCTACAAAGCCTTAAACGACCTTGTGCCAAACTACATCAGTGACCTTCTCCATCACTATGTGGCTATCCACCCACTAAGGTCCTCTGATTATGGAAATCTTGTTGTGCCTCACACTAATCTACGCTCCATGGGTGACAAGGCCTTCAGCTGTATAGCGCCCAGACTCTGGAATGACCTACCGAAATTAATCAGGTCAGCTGACTCCATGAATTCTTTTAAAAAACAACTCAAAACTCATCTGTTCAGGAAGGTTTTTAGCTCTACTTGACTTTATTACCCTTTTCTCAGTTGACCTCTATGTCAAGATGCTCATGTTACCTGTATGTGTGTGTGCTATACAATCAATTATATTGTCTGTTGGGCTTTTTCTCTGAATTTACTGTCTTAATCTTCTTTATTTATTTATCTGGTTTGTACAATGCTATATACTGTAAACCCTGCCATTCTTTCTTAAATTCTGTGGAAGTGCATAATATATGCTATTTCCAGTTTGGTGATCATGAATACGATAATATTTTTGATATTTGATTCTTTATCGGTGGCCCTTGCCCTCTAAGAGGCACTTCCAGATGGTTAAAAATGCCAACTTCCAAACATAAGCACGCCGGGTATAGTTTTAGGCTATTTCAAGGTCAGTGATAAAGAATATGATGTTAATTTTGATTTTTGACCCTCTATTAGGGATCTAGCCCTCTATGGACTTCCATCAGAGAGTGAAAAATAAAACATTTCTATTCCAGTTGAGTATATCTAGATTTAAATTGAACCACACATTTTAATATTTCAAATATCTGACACAACTATTCTTGTTTAGTATGTACTACAACCACATGAAGTTAATCATTGCATTTGTTATGAACACCCTGAATTTGGAGCTTATGCCAATTCAGACTTATGTATGATATTGTTTTTTCCTGTTAATCATGTTTAAATAGAGTATACACAACATCATTTTGGACCAAAAATTTTAAGTACCTTAAAGACAGCCTTGGTGTCACAATCCCTCCTAACCCACTAATAGCTGTGTTTGGTGTTCTTCCAGATGGATTTGAAATGGATAAGGACAAGCAAACTGTGATTGCATTCACTACACTTTTGGCATGCAGACTGATTTTGTTAAATTGGAAGAATCCTAACTCTTCTCTAATAAGTCAGTGGGAAACCGATGTTTTATATTATTTGAAATTGGAAAAAATCAAATTCTCAGTTAGGGGATCTGTACAGAATTTTTTTCAAAACCTGGCAGGATTTAATTAATAATATTTTAGAATAAGAAGAAATAATTATTTCTGCATTTCTTTTCCTTCTCCATTTATCTTTTTTGCCCTATTAAACTCAATAATTTAGGCATGTTTACAAGCCTTAAGTATTACTCATTTGGCCATGCTCTCCTTCTCAGGGGTGGGGTTTGATTGCTTCCAATCCTATTTTTTGTAAAAATTGATCTATATGTATGGAATAATTACAATAAATCTAATAAATAAATAAATAGAGTATACACATTGCCTTTACTTAATTATCCCACACACTTCTTTAAAGTTTTCTTCCTTACTCAGGTGATGACAGGAAAATTGGGAGGTGTTTTCTTGCACAAATGCTCTTTTGTCAAAGTTCAATAATTTATGTTAGTCTATATTCTATGTCATTGCTCTTAAAAAATCAATTTTAAGTAATTTACAAAGAAGTCTGCTTTGATTGCCAAGGACATTTGTAATTTTAAAATAGATTGCTAAAGGCCTTTACAATACTGTACAATTAAGGATTCCTTACGATAACCTGAAGGGTCTTTTAAGAACGTAGAATAAGACGGTTAAGGGTGTAAGAACTAGATAGGTGATTAATTTATTTTAGTATTACTTGATTTAAATGCAGATTTTGATATCATTGAGTATCTCATTTTAATTAACAGAATAAGTTCACTAGGCTGTAAAATGTGAATGAGCTCTTGGGCGGTTCTTGGCTCTTGGCTTATCAGTCATAGAGAAAATGTTCAGTTTGGAAACATTTCATCATTAGTAGTGAGCACTTACAACTTGCATTATTCTGGTGCAGATATTTTTTCATTATAAAGTTTGCCACTTGGGTATGTAATTTGGTGGCATAATTAAAATTTCCATTGTTTTGTTGATTACATCTTGATATATCTTTCTGTCAAACCAAATGATTTTAGAAAGATGGCTAACTTCCATTACTATATTGCTGATTACAAGATTAGATAAACTTTATTGATTAAAAAAATAATAAAAAATTGAAAATCTAAAAATGTATGTCTTATTTCTTACAGCTAAATTTTGATAAAACAGTGATTTTGATTATCAGTAAGAATCAGGTTATCTATCAATTTCAGGTTTTGGAGTAATTTTGAATTCAGGATAAATGATCAATTTTGAATATCATGCCAAAAAAGTACACAAAAGAAACACTGATAATGTTAGTTATGTCCTTTCATTTAGGAATACAGAAAAGATAACACGTGACATGAATTCAGATCTAATACCATTTTTTTAAAGTTTTTTCTGATTTTTCTTCTGTCCTTGGTATGTTTTTCAATATGTAGAATTTATTTATCAGGTTCAAATCATTCATACGAAGCTGTTTTCAAAGGTTTAAAATTATAATGTTGCAATCATTTAGTTTACTGTAATGCTATTTTGTTTTGGGATGGGCACCACTGTATTGAGGCTTTGTTCGTACATGCAGCCTGAGGTTGCTAGGGGTGTGGCTTTAGAAGTTGCTATTGTAGTGACCTCTGTGATAATACAGAAGGTTGCCATTTTAGCTGAATCATTGTCCACCTTTGTGGATAACAAAAATAATTACTTGCTTATGTAGTTTTGAGTTTTCCGGCTTATAACTTTGCATGTTAATTAAACTTCAATGTTGTCCTCTCCCTTTTAGTTGCAATAATCTTTCACCCTTGTTTTTGTTAATGGGTGTGTCTTTTCTTCATAGCCCTTTTCCATCATTCTGTACATCGTTTACAGTGGCGGAACAATACATGTGTATATATAATTACAGATAGATCATTATAATACTTGTTTTCTATTCTTTTTAAACTTTTAACTCGGCTTCAAGCTAGTTCAGAATTTTGTTGCTATATTGCTTACCTGGACAGAACTTACTGCCCAGAGTAAACCCATACTTGCCTCCATATACTTGTTGTCAGCAAGATTTAGAATGAAGTTTATTAATTACATAGTTTAGCTCAAGAATAGATTTCAGAGATTTTAAGCTCCAGATGTTATGAGACCCAGAAATCACTCAGATGTTAAGATCAGACTTTATTCTATTATTAAGACTAGGGGGCTCTGCCCCCTGCTCACCTTGCTCGCCAACCCCTGGGGGCAGGCGCTGGGTGCCCACTATCTTGCGGCTGAGCCTCTCAAATGGTGTCAGGGTGCTCCTCCTTTAGAGAAAGAAATTCTATTTAAAAAGATGCTATATAAAGAAGAGTATGCAGGGTGCGGGAAGAAGACGGTTTGGTCCTTAGTCATTATACAGTAGATAGAAAATCAGTTACTTGAGTATTTCACTATAACTATTTTAAATACCAGTGAATAATAAAATGTAGTAAAAAGTAAAAGTAGGAGTAAAAAAGTTAAACAAAGTAAAAAGTAAATAAAAAATTAAATTACAATAACACCTCGTCAAAAACAATATTATGAATTACTTTATCCTCTAACTTACATTCTGTAAATGTTGCTTTTTTGCATTTCTGTTCACATATTGTTTCGGATATTTTTCACTTTTTTGTTTATTGGACGATTCTTTTTGTTCTTGATTTTTATTATATACAGCTCTTTTGTATTTTCTTTTTTTTGACTTTCATTACTAGTTCTTGTCACTCTTTCTATTGCGATCTAAAATTCAACATTCTTTAATAGATCATTTGCTTTTCTGCCTTGCCATTATAGCCGACTGCATGCAAGGGTGAGTTAGCACTAAGAGTCTCACTGGGTGGTAAGGAGAGAGATGTGCGCAATAGGAGTAATGATTGGGCAGTGTGGAGTAAGGTCCGATGGCCAAGGAGAACAGAAAAAACAAAAAAAACTTCAGAGGGCTGGAGAAAAAAAAATAAATTTAAGGCTTTGTATCACATAAGTAGTATTTTAAAGTCAATTCTAAATGGCACGGGTAACCAGTGTAGTGACATCAAAACTGGAGAGATGTGCTCAGATTTTCTTTTCCTAGTTAAGATTCTGGCAGCTGCATTCTGCACTAGTTGCAATCAATTGATGTCTTTTTTGGGTAGCCCTGAGAGGAGTGCGTTACTGTAATCTAGACGACTGAAAACAAAAGCGTCAACTAATTTTTCAGCATCTTGAAGAGTTATAAGGTATCTATCTTTTGCTATATTTCTTAAGTGAAAAAATGCTGTCCTAGTAATCTGATTAATATGTGATTTAAAATTTAGGTCAGAGTCAATAATTACCCCTAAATTCTTTACCTCTGTCTTGACTTTTAAGCCTAATGGATCAATTTTATTTCTAATACCCTAATTATATCCATTTTTGCCAATCACTAAGATTTCTGTTTTCTCCTTATTTAGTTTGAGAAAATTACTACTCCCAGTGGTGGGCTGGCATCCTGCCCAGGGTTTGTTTCCTGCCTTGTGCCCTGTGTTGGCTGGGATTGGCTCCAGCAGACCCCCGTGACCCTGTAGTTAGGATATAGCGGGTTGGATGATGGATGGATGAAAATTACCACTCCAGTCAGAAACACAAGTAAGACATTGGGTCATTGAACGAAGAGAATCGGGGTCATCAGGCACTACTGATAAATACAATTGTGTGTCGTCAGCATAGCTGTGGTAGTTCATGTTATGCTTTGAGATAATCTGACCTAATGGAAGCATGTAGATCAACAAGAGCAGTGGACCCAGGATATATCCTTGTTGAACACCATATAGAATATCAAGTGTCTTTGAAGTATAATTACCATAACTAATAAAGAATTTTCTACTTGTCAAGTAAGACTCAAACCAATTTAAGACACTGCCAGAGAGGCCCACCGATTGTCTAAGGCGATTTCTAAGAATATTGTGATCAATGGTATCAAATGCAGAACTCAGATCTAAGAGGATGAGTACTGATAAACGGACTCTGCCAGCATTTACCCACAAGTCATTTACTCCTTTAACTAGAACTGTTTCTGCACTGTGATTTTTCCTAAAACCTGACCAAAACTTGTGAAGAACAGAATGTTTATTCAGGTGATCATTTAGCTGCATAGTGACTGCCTTTTCTACCATTTTACTTAAGAAAGGCAGGTTAGAAATAGGTCTGAAATTTTCAAAAACAGAGGAGTCAAGATTATTTTTCTTGAGCAGGGGTTTAACAACAGCAGTCTTAAGACAGTCTGGGAAGACCCCAATATCTAATGACAAATTTACTATGTCAAGAACACTCTCAGTTAGCACATCAGATACTTCTTTGAAAAAATTTGTTGGTATTGGCTCAAGGACGCAGGTGGAGGGTCTCAATTGAGAAATTATTTTATATAAATCAGGTAAATCTATCCGGGTGAAAGAATTTAATTCACTTAAAATGGAATACCAGGGTTTAACAGAATCAGTATTGGGGGGATTACTATATTATTTCTAATATCAGTAATTTTGTAATTAAAAAATATAGGAAAAGCCTCACAAGTTTCACTGGAGATTTTTTGGAGGCATTCCATTGAGTGACCTGGGTTTACCAAACAATCAATTGTAGAATAAAAAAAAAAAAAAAGTATTGCTGAAATTAAATCCTGGTTTTCTTCGAATTTTCTTAAATTAAACAGTGACAAAACTGAGGTTCTCCTCATTGGTTCAAAATCTTCATTATCCAAAACCAATAATCTTTCTCTTATTATTGATGACTTTGTTGTTTCCCCATCATCTCAGGTCAAGAGTCTGGGTGTCATCCTCGACAGTACTCTATCCTTCCAATCTCACATTAATAACATCACCCGGTCTGCTTACTTCCACCTACCTAATATTAATCGTATTCGCCCCTCCCTCACTCCTCACACCACTGCCATTCTTGTTCATAGTCTTGTCACTTCTCGGCTGGACTACTGCAATTCACTCCTCTTTGGTCTCCCGAATAAATCTCTTCATAAGCTTCAGTTAGTCCAGAATTCTGCAGCACGTATCATCACTCAAATCCCATCTATTCACCATATTACTCCGGTCTTGCAGCAGCTTCATTGGCTCCCGATTAAGTTTCGTATTGATTTTAAGATTCTACTATTAACATTTAAGGCCATCCATAACCTCGCCCCTCCATATCTGTCTGACCTTCTTCATGTTGCCATTCCACCCCGTAACCTTAGATCCTCTTCCTCCACCCATCTGACTGTTCCTCCCGCCCGTCTAACCACCATGGGGAGCAGAGCTTCCAGCCGTTCTGCTCCCAAGCTCTGGAATTCATTGCCTGCGGATCTCCGAAATATCAAATCATATTCATCCTTCAAATGTAAACTTAAAACGCATCTGTTTAAAATGGCTTTTTCTTTTTCCTCCTGATTATAATGATTTTGTTTGGTTTTAATTTCTAGATTTTCTGATGTTTTAAGTTTTTTATAATTGTGTCTTTTATTTAATTATTTATCTATTTATTTATTTATTGTTGTTCGGTGTCCTTGAGTTCCCTGAAAGGCGCCTTGTATAAATAAAATGTATTATTATTATTATTATTAAAACTCTTGGATTACTAGCATTATTAGTTATAATTTTCGAGAAATAGCACCACCTCTCAAGACGGACTATGTTGTTGTGTTCTGTTATTTTAGCCTTCAATATTTCATAGTGGACAATAAATTTAGTTTTTCTCTATTTACGCTCAGATCTCCAGCATGTTTTCTTTAAATCAGACACTCTTTGAGTATTCCATGGTGTAACAGTGTTGGAGGATTTTTTAATTGTCTTTTCAGGAGCGACTATATGTCAGTGGCAGCTCTTACTTTAGCACAAGGAAGGGCAGCCAATTTGGAGAGCAGGGAAGCAATGTCCAAGTACAAAGTACAAAATACACTCCCAAGTCAGATTGTAACTCACCAATACATACTGCCAACACTAATTTGTGTATCAAACAGGAATAAAACTGATTCTGATGTCAACATATTCAGTCCAGTACATTTTATTTTATATTTATGCCATATATTTTCTGATAGTATAGTTAATGCAATCTGCGACTGGTGAGTACTTATTTTTTTGAGAGAAGATTGGGATTTTTTGTAATGACATTCACACTTCTGCCTCTTCAAATGTTTGAAAATATGAGAGAACAGAGAGCAGCATTGATGCTGGTTCAGGTGTCAATTTTCCATGAAGTCGTGAAGATTGTGTTTTCATTTTCATGCTATTTAATTCACTTTCAGATGCTTTTAAAATAATTATTTTCTTTCTTTTTACAGGGATAAATATGTAATAGTAGTAAGTGAACACAAACATTGTTTTTACATTGAGTTTGAGCAATATTTTATTTTATATCTGAGAAAGTCTAGTACAGTTTCATTATTCCACCATACAGGCTTTTGGAAATACAACAAAAAAATTTAAATACAGAATTAATATGATCTTTAGGGTACAGGTGCAATTCGCATAGATGGATGCTACACTGTTTTCATTTCCATATTTATTTCTGTAGTATATGTAGAATGAACGATGGATGCAGGTTTAATTGTTGGGGGAATGAGCTGGTGATCCCCATTTAAAAAAACAGATGTATTCGGCCACCGCTATTAACAGTTCTATAGCCGCTGCAGTGAAGTGCATCTCTGCAGCACTCTCACTTTCTGGCATACCTCATTATCAGTGCAAACACAAAAGATCCCAACATCAGTCATGTGGCTCTTTATATATCTCTTGGCTTTCTTCAGTTACACCCAAGTCCAGCATTCTACTGACCTCCAACATCTTTAGGTCCATGTAATCATCTGTGACCCCCTCATCAAAATCAAAATATGATGGGACCATTCCAGCAATAGTGGGTGGTTTTCTAGAAAATGAGGAGGTAAAGCCTCTGTGTTGTCCCTGGGATTCAGAGGCATAAGCAGTTATGAGGGACCATGTGCATGGTCCTTGCACAGTACAACTTTGGTGGTCCAACATACCTCAACTTCCACATATTTCCTGTACTTGGCCCTGACCTGTATCTACAGCTGTTGTGCCTTCTCTTCCAAAGAATGTTTCATCATGTGTGACAGCCAGCCTGACCACAGACAGACAGACACTGTCTTAAGTCCACCACACACGATTTATTTACAATTATTTACAATGCCCACAGTCCCGCACAGCACACAGTCCTTCCAGCACCAAACACCTCTCTCTCAACCTTTCTCTGTTCCTCTTCGGGCCGCCTTCTCTCCACTCTCCAAAGCCTTGTCTTCTTCCGCCCGGCACCAGCTCCCCGACTGTTGGAAGGCGGCCCCTATTATGCTTCCCCGGATATGCTCCAGGTGCCCCTTGATGAACTTCCACTGGCACTTCTTGGTGTGGCAGAAGTGCCGGATGAGCACCTGGAAGCACTCTGGGTGACCCTGGAATACCTTCCTTCCAGGGCTCCAGTATCCAGTACACAGCCCCTGGCAGTGGCCATGGGCCCCTATAGGGTTGAGCTTCCCAGCTCGGTTCCCGTGACCCCCGTAGCAACCAGGGCGGCTGTCCTCTCATGGCAAAGGTGCTATATAGGCATCCCTATCCATTATCATGGTGTGCTTGTGATACATGATAAAGACCAAAGACGCAGACATGTCCCCTGTAGATCCTGCCAAATATGCCAATGTAAAATGAAGGATGGGTGCCGGTTCAAGGGTATTAGAAGAACAAACTTAAATTATAGAAACAAAAATACTCAGCCACTGTCATTAACGGTTCTATCGCTGCTTCAGTGAAGTGTATCTCTGTAGAACTCTCGTGCTCTGAATTGCCTTGATGTCAGTAGAGAACAAAAGGCCCCAACTTTACTCTTTATTTTATATATCCCTTGGCCCAGTAGGGGAGGGGTTTGGGTGAATTGCAGTGCATGGTTAGGCCTCTGATCGCAGTCCTTCAGAACTGCAGAGGAAAAGAAAATGTGGTCAGTGACAGCGCTTCTCTTTCCTGTAGCCAGTACCACTTACCTTATCACAGCCATGGAGGTATCTCTTATATGCATGTGTGCCACAAACACTATATCTAAATAACAGTTTTCATTGAAGGTGGACAAAATTATGCAAACTGAGACACATTAAAAAAAATGCTTATACGGAGCAAAAAGTCTTTTAAACTGTCATGGATCGCCAGGTTTTCAAAGAACTAAACTACTGTACTTTTATAACAAAATCACTTAATATGGTCCTAGTCCTATTTTTTACTAATGCAGCACCATTTTCCTGGCAGTGTCAAACTCACAGAAGCATTTCCTTCTTAGATGATGGCGTTGCATAATCCATATCCCAATGTAAAATTTCCTTTTAGAAACAGGGAGAAGTGACCAATTTCAGCCAGCATATGTTCTCACTTACTGTGGACATTTTTTAATCCTTAAATCAAGACAAAGCTAAATGCTTTCCCTAGTTAATATGAAAATGTTAATGGAATTCTTATGAGGCTAGGAATCTTCACTTGGGTTACAGTTAATTTAGGTTTGGAACTCTTTCCTTCACTATTTTAGTGGTTTAGATTGATTTTATCTTTTTACCCTCACTTCAATAATGACTCTCAAATCCATCGCTCCCTGATTGCAATTTCACAGCTATGGCATGTCAACTTATGAAAGAAATTATTGCCATTTAAGAGAACTTTATTTTATTTTATGATCTACAGAACGCTATCAATAGTGTGCTTTATATAAGAGGGTATGTCCATTTCATTCCACAGATGCTTCTAATCAATTTAAATAATCATGAGGATTCAAGCAACTCCTTCATTACATGCACTACTAGAGGTAACATGCAAAAAGGTGATGAAATAATGGCAAAATCCTTTGAGAATGCATATGTTAAAAAAGGACATGAAAGCCCTGTGAAAACAGGAATATGCACAACTCACAGAAATTCAAAAGTAAAAATGTCACATATTTAATTAATTATATTTAATTAATTTATTTAATATATATATGCCTGAGTTAACATGAGAGTTACCATTATGGCTCTAATCCATAACAGTACAAAACAGTACAGTACAGTAATTACAGACCACTAAGACTAACTTCTATCCTGTGTGAAATTATGTAAAATATAATCACAAATTTAAAATAATATTAAAATAATACACATTACAAAACAGCAAGCAGGGGTTCATTAGAGGAAGACCCAGATGTACAAATCTATAGGACATTTTTGAAAATGCATCTGAAGTAGCAGACAAGAGCAAACCATTCAAAATAATTTACTTTGGCTTTCAGAAGTCTTTTCATATAGTTCTGTACTAAAGATTTATTCTGAAACTAGAACCTACTGGCTTTAGAAGCGGCTGGCTTTAGAGGTAAGTTATTACAAAGCCATAGACAACTTTTTAAAACAGAACAGAATTATCCACATGCTGGTAGCGTAGAGCAATCTCTGGTGCCCTTAAGGCATATGTACTTACACTTTTATTCTTCATAATTTACCTTAAAAATTCATATTTTGATATAGTTGGCAAACTTGCAAAATTCATTAAAACAAGGAACAAAAAAAATTCAAATACACCTAACATTTATTTGCGAATTATAGTTTAAAGTATAGAACTGTAAAGTGCTGCACACAGGAAAAGGTAATAATTATAAATGTAAGATGTGAGAAGCTGACTTACAGAAAGCAAACTCTGAAAAAGATTTGGAGTTTAGCTTGAGACAACATTTTATAGTCTAGACAGTGTACAGAAGAAATAAAATGGCAAATACATTTTTTGCAAATATTGTAAAATGGCTGAATTTAAGTCAAAATGACATTAGATTGTAAAATGCACTAGTGATACCACATCTGGAGTACTATGTACAGTTCTACAAAAAAGACAAAGTTCCAGAAGCTGTGAAAAGGATGGCAATAAAGTGCATCCATTGTCTAAAGGACATGTCCTACTCTGACTAAGTGAACTAAATGTTTTTAGTCTTGAGCAATAAGGGTTGTGTGAGATGTTACTCCACGGCTGCAATATTATCAAAGACATTGACAAAAAAGATGTGTGTTGCTTAATGGAAATTAAAGCCCACAAGCACTTTGAAGATCTGGATAAGAAGAATAGAAGAAACATGCATGATATCCAGTCAGCAAGTGTAAAATGTGATTGATGTATAGTTAGATGTGATTGATAATGTATTATCACACCTGTTTAATATATACTACTTAAAATGTAGTCAGGTTCCCCAATTTGGATTTTATTAATGCTGTCAATTCCACCATTTTTTTTACAATAAAGCTAGTCTTTCTGAAGTTAGATATACTGTATATATACATCTGGAGACAACCATTGAGTGAATTGTGCTTCAAACTGGCTGGTAATAATTACACAGCTCACTAAATATCACATTTCTAAACCAAATGAATGCCTCATGAAGGTTAAGTAATGGTAGTGATTTTAAACTGCAAAGATCAGAGGTGCTCTTGTTAACCTGGTCCGACAGAGAGCAAGCTTCGGTTTACAATGAACTGTCCACAGTCGAGCAGTCTTTATTTATAATACGCTAGTGTGGCTGTTCATTTGTCTGTCCAGGATTTTAAATCACCTGTAGCCTACAAACCGTTTGACCTATTGACCTGAAATTTGGTACACATATACTACGTGATGTCTGCTTTCGGGGTGATGATTGACCTCCAAGGTTATTCCTCTTTTTATTTTTATTTTATTTTACTGTAGAAACAACTCTTGGCAGTGGGTAGCAGGGCGGCCAAGGGGCGCATATCTATGGGTGCCGTTCTCATCCCTACCACCTTCGCTGTCACTTCCCCTACCTCTTCATATCTTAAATTATTCTTGAGGCAGATTGAAGACTTAAGTGCCAGCTTAAGTGAAAAATGAAAGAAAACGTACTAAGCAATTGCAACACAAACACTGACTTAATCAGTTTTAACACAAAAAGATGCAGATGAAAGAAGAGAAGATGCGGGCTGCTAGGGTGGAGAAAAGAAGAGCTGCTCAGGAAGCAGCAAGCGCATCAGCCTCTGAGCAAACGAATGCTAAATGTACAGAGAAAGAGGATGAAAACTATGAATGCTCAAGTTAAGTGTATTCACTGCAAGTTATCATGGTGTACCGTTACTGATATAATATAATATAATATAATATAATATAATATAATATAATATAATATAATATAATATAATATAATATAATATAATATAATATGATGCACTGGCTCCTTGTATCATATAAATGTGTGTCATGTGTGCAGAGAGAGTATTGCACATTTTAAAAATAAACAGAATCAGATTAAACATTGGCATTCAAAGACATCAATGGACGAATGATAATGAGAACGATTTGTTGTTGCAAGTGCTTTGTGTTCTCTCTGTTATTCTGTGTTGCGACAATAGCATAGGAGTCAATGTATGCATGAAAAAATTAACAGCTATGTTTGGGATATATGAACTGCCAAATATGCATTTCAAGTAAATGGTGTGTCACATCCCATCAAAAGAACTGCAGTTAAGAAAGCTAATAACAAAGAGCCCCAGGAAATGCTGATTTCATACTCAAAATACCTGAATCAACAAATCTGCCTAACAACACAAGTAAAATCAGGAAGATGGCTGTACAACATTAACATTCGGACTGCATGTCTAAACGAATAACTGAAGAAATGTAATATTACTGTCAAATTGGAAGTGTAAACATGCCATGACAAAATAGCCGCAGAAATTAACATGTTGCATATCCATAGACCAAAATACTTCTCTAAGCTGTATTTGCTGTTGTTATGTTATATCATGATGCAATAGCTAAAATTACAGAAAGATACTGAAGCAGACAGATGCATTTCTCAAATATGTGCAACCCAGTGGCAGCTATGGTTTACATGTGTGTATGTCTGTCTGTTTCCACTGTCTCAGCATTCATTATAACATGCAAATTAATTATTAAGTTTCAGTTATCTTGTGCTACTGAAGTCTTGAATTGATAACAGTAATTTTTACTTTTTATTTTTCCTCAAGGTCAAGTGTTTTGTTCAGTATCTCTTCCTCTCTCCCTGATACCCTGGCAGCGGTTTAAAATGCGCGGACTGTAGGAATTGATGGTGGGTGTTTTAGGAAGAAGCCCTGTGGCTGTAGCCTTTGCAGTGCAGGATTTCACAGCTATTAACTAAATACTTTTTAATGGATTGTCCGCAGGTGTGTATTCTCATTTGAGAATCCTGTCTGGCCCTGCGAGACTGCAGTAAAGCAAACATTTATAATAGATCAGATTCATTTAAAAGCACGTTCTCAGCCTTCCATGTGTGTGTCCTGCTTTGAGTCATGGTTAGGCAACCTTCTGCGTGGGATTCCTTCAGGAACTAAATTTTCTCACACATTCTAAATGTGGTTAGGCAGAAATGTAACTCTAGTGTGAATGCACTATCTATTGCAATAAGCTGATCTTTCATTCAGATATGTTTTTGCTAGGAAAGGTTGAAACTTTTCAAATCTATATTATCATAAAATAGACAGATGGTTTTAGTTTGTGAATAACCTTTTGTAGTCTACATGCAAGGATCCTGGCAATTATCATTTTATTATTTTTCATTAATAATTGTCTGTAAGTTTTGGAGTTTTAATTTTTTTCTTCAACAATTACTATAAGGTAACTGTTAGGCCTCAAATATTAATTAGAAATGTAGGATTGAAGGATCTGAGATAAGAATTCTGACAGTTGTATCGAAATTATTGGAAACAGGTAAATGGTACATTATCAGATTAATGGTTATAGGATCATCTTCACTTTCACAAACAGATAAGACAGATTGTGACCACCATGAAAAATATCAGCATAATCGGGGAAGTGGAGGATTCTTTGAAAAATGTTGGATTTATTTTGAATAATTTTTATGATCATCATATTTTTCCCTTTATTCTGTATAAAAGGAGCACATCAATGGAAGCACAAACTTAACAGAACCCACAACACCACAGTTTTGATTGTCAGAGTCCAAGTTATCTATCCAAGAATGGACTCTGTAAGGCTAAAATGTAGCCATATGCACTTTTACTCAAAGCACTCCTTTACCTGACCAAGTGTTACCTCAAGTAGATACTCCTGAAAAAAATGAAAGAATCAGTCTATTTCATTCTGTAGCTTGGCAGTTTTCAACTCAACACAACTCTTCAAATATGATGTTGTGTACATTCTCTCATTTCATATTCATAACATTTGCTACATCACACCTTAACCTTAATATCTTGTCTGAGTTGAATACACCTACACTTAAGTTGACGCAGTACCACATTGTTTTTTCTAAATCGTGCAATAACTCCAGTGTATGGAGATTAGCTTACTATGTGCTGCACAAGAAGATCAGTATCTGTAGATTTCAAAATGTTGCCCTTTGTTAATTAATCATGCTAAACCATTGCTAAAGATTTTAATTCTTCAATATCTTAGAGTGATAATTTTAAAGTAAGCTGCCTTCTTTCTCTTCTGTTTGGAGCAGTAGGAAAGGAGATATCTAATGTCTCTAATTTAGAGACACACATTTATTTGTTTTTACATCATATTTCTGGAATTGTTGCTTTTATATTTCTACACAATGTTGCTTTTTCAATCCCATAACAGTAAAATTAATGAGTAAAAATGAAATTGTTAATTTAAACATATCCTTAAAACATCTGTGAAAAGAGCATGTCCATGTCATTTGCAGGCATTAACTTGGCACCCCATCAACAAATATCTTCTGCATCCCACTGTCCTTATTCATAGAGTGCACTGTAATGATCTGCCTGGTAATATAAGAGATTGTCCTTCAGTCTCAGCTTTTAAATCCTTGGTGAAGACTTGCTACTTTATTCAAGCATACCCTGACTAGAGCTGCTGATTAACTGAGCGTACTGCATTTCTTTTTGTTATTCATTTGCACAGAAATGCAACAATATTTTAAAACTGTTACTAACTCCATTCTAATCTGTTTCTCTTTTTAGTACCTGGATGTGGCACATGGTGCCACTGATGTACTGCCAGAGTGCTACATGTGAGAAAGTCATTATGGATAAACAAGCGCTGGAACCAATGGATGGAAAGATTCTCTCATCAGATTGGACTGCCAGCACAGACTCCACTATAGACAACCCAGAAGTAGGAAGGAATCCAGTTGGCGGAGATCTCCAGGACTGTGACTTTATTATTGACTTTATCATATACAATTTTAATCTCCTCTGTTGTTAACTGGCCATAGTTCATCAAATAATTAATGAACAGATATTGTTGGTTTTCATTTATGTTTGATTAGTTCTACCTTGTTCTTTGTATGCTTTAACAAATCTGCCTTTATATGTGTGATAGTTCTGTATTTAGCTATTAGTATAATCTATACTTGTATTTTAACTGGGACTTGTTCACAGTGCACTGCATCTGTACTCAGTGAAGACCGCTATACAAAAATAAATTGTATTGTATTGTAAGTTGTACCTTTCAAAAATTTAGCAGTAAACTAAAGTTTGCAGAGGTGATGAAGGTTTACAGTTCTTTGAGCTTCTTTTTCCTTATTTATTATGTCATGATGACTTGAAATCTATCCAGATGTAAGGTAGTAACAACTTGTTAAAGGGATTTCAGTCCCATGCATTGTCCTGAGCAATGGTCCACTTCAATAATACACAAGAAAAGCTTGAGTAGAAACTATGCATGAAAATAGCTCATAAGTGGTGATATTAAAAAAAATAGCATAGGTCATGTCTGCAAATGCTTTGAATTTGAGGCGTGAGAGTCATGCAATCATCCCTATTATTATTACAAAAAAGGAAAAACACACGCACAGAGGGTTTTTTTATTGTCACTGGTATCTCTTTACGGACTTAGTGCAAAAAAAGATTTCTGCATACTTTAAAAGAGCATCAATGTGACACATCAGATGTGAGTTGTAATCGTTCAACTTATAGTGTCATGAAGTTGTAAGAGGAGACAAGATAATGGTAGAATAAATCAACTTTCAATACTATGTCCTACACGGTCCATAAAAAGGAAAGGAGACTTCATATTCATTCATTGATTGCACTGTGCATATCTGCAGATGTCTGTTTAAGTATTTAACCACTTTCTATCTGATTTATACAGTTCAAGGTTGCAGGGAAAATATTTTGCATATAGGACTGTGCACATTGGCTATTATGACAGTAACAGCAAGTAAAAATAGAGGGAAGTTTCAGATGAAGTGGGTATTTTGCGTTGTCTATACTGGCAATGAAATAAGCTGCTCCATTTGTTAATTCCAAAATAAAATGTATTGAATGCTTTGCAGCACAGTGCCAGTTAGCATGACAGGCAAAACAGCTTATTCCATTGCTAATTATGAATGATCTGCAAAAGTTAAATTTGTGTTGTGCATTCGGTATAACCAATAAAATGTAACAAACATGATGAAAGCACATGTCGTATATTTGAGAGGTATGCTGGCGAATGCAATGCAGTCTATCAGTTACAATACAGATCCAGTTAACATTCTCTTTCCTGGATTTATACACAGACTAAGCAATAACAAAGTCTGATCATTCATCTAAGATACTTAGGAAAACAGCTTAACAAAGGTTGTTTTTACAGGAGTTCTGAAACAATGGATTAATGTAAAACTGACAAGATTGGGTTCATGTAAGAAATTAAAGTTTTGAGAAGTGTAAAAAAAATAAAAGTAAAATAAATAAAATAAGGAGCAACAGATTTGGAAAATGAATGCACCATTTGACATTTGAAAACTGAATCAATTTGACTTTATCCATTTCATCATAATAAAACTGACTTTTCTTTTTTTTCTGCTTAGTCCTTTACTGAAATGTGACTGAATGACTCTGTTCCCGTCTCTGCATTGGACTTATCAGTCTTCACGCTGTACACAGTGGACTGTTTTATTTGCAACAAAAAAAGGCCAGAGGAGTGTGTTTCTACATTAATTAAGGTAGGTGTAATGATGTGAGTTCTTTTTAAACCATGTTCTCCCAACCTTGAATTACTTATTATAAACTGTACATCATTTTACTTACTACAAGAGTTTTCCTGTGTAATTATCACCTGTGTTTACATTTGCCCTCATGCTAACAAAGTGCAGTAGCAACTCACTGATGTAACAAATGAGACTGAAAAAGACAACCCGGATTCACAAATCATTATTTTGGATTATTTTAACAATGTCAGTTTTAATCAGGTCCTTCCTAAATATCAACAGCAAATAAAATACCCTACCAGAGATGGAGATATTCTATATTACTGCAATGCAGCTATTAAGGAGGATGCTTATCATGCCTTCTCCTGTGATAATTCTGACCATTTTATAATTCACCTCATTCCTACTTACAAACAAAAGCTGAAAACTGAACAGTTAGAAAATGGACCAGAAAGGCAATAGAGGAGCTTCAGGACTGCTTTGCCTGTATAGACTGGAGTGCCTTCAAAACTGCCACCTCCAACATACACGAATACACTGATGCTGTAAATTCATATATTAGTTTTTGTGAAGATGTTTGCATTCCAAAAAAAAAAATTGTGAAGCTTAGTAATGATAAGCCTTGGTTCATCCGAGAGATCAGACAACTGCACCAGGAAAAAGAATGTGCATTCAGATCTGGCAATCATGAGGAATACAGAAAAGCCAAGCATATCTTGGAGAAAGAGATCAAAGGTGTGAAAAGAAACAATTGTCTGCAGGTCACTAACTAAAAGAAACAAACATCAAACAGTTCTAGTGATCCCAGTCTGGCTAATCAGTTAAATCAGTTTTACGGACAATGGGACATAAATCTGCCTGATGGTCTCACTGTTACAACTCTACACTCCTTTTCGTCTCAGCTTGCCCCTCTTGTCATCACTGCAAAAGATGTCTGCAGCTTATTCACAAAGTAATATATTTAAAAAGCAGCAGGCCCAGACCTTATTTCCCCTTCTACACTCCAGCACAGCACAGACCAGTTGTCTACACTATTTGCAAACATTATGAACCAATCTGTGCACTGTTCCTGCCTGCTTCATGTCCTCCACCATCATTGCAGTAGCAAAATAAAAATCATAGGTCACAGGCCTAAATCACCACAGACCAGTAGCTTTAACCTTTGTAGAAATGAAGACATTTGAATGCCTTATTCTGAATTACCTCAAGAATGCTACAAATGACTTCCTGGACCCATTTCAGTTTGGATACACAGCCAACCGGTCTGTGGACAATGCAGTGAATTTAGGTCTGTGCATATGTGAGGATCTTGTTCGTGGAGTTTAGCTCTGCTTTCAATACAATCACCCCGGAGCCCCTAGATAAGAAACTCATCCGGTTCAACCTACCTAGCTCAATCTGCCATTGGATCACAAACTTTCTTACAGATAGGAAACAGTATGTATGGTTGGACACAAATGTCTGACCCATTAACCCTTAGAATAATTTCTGAGCGCTGTGCTGTCACAAAAAATTAAAGTGGCACAATAACATCACATGCATTATTAAAAAAGCCCATCAAAGAATGTTCCTTTTCTGTCAGCTGAGGAAATTCAATCTCCCTCAAGCAATATCGGCCCAATTCTACACAGTCATTACTGAGTCCATTCTGACCTCAGTTATAACTGTCTATTTTGGTGCTGCCTCGGTTCAGGCTAAGGCCAATCTGCAACGCATCATCAAAGCCTGTAAACGGATCATAGACTGTAACTTAAGGCATATTGAAGTCCTGTAGGAGCCCAGGGTAAGGAAGAGGGCTGTAAAGATCATTGCTGATCCAACTCACCAATGGCATCATCTGTTCTTAAGACTTCCCTCTGGCAAACGTCTTTGTGCGGTGAAAGTTAAAACAACACGTCACTTAAACAGAAGTTTTCCCCACATGCAGTTACTCTTACTAACCAGGTCTGAGTGTCTATGCTGTATCTATGTATACCTGCATACTAGACTGCCTGGACATTTTAATCCTATTCTCTCTTTATTTTTTTTGTATTGCCCTTGCATACTGCATCATATTTTATTTTATGTGCTTATATTTATCTGTTGTATTCTCTGTTCTCCTTATATGTTGCACCAACACTATCAAGTCATATTCCTAGTACACATTAGTATATCTGGCCAATAAAGTGAATTCTGATTCTGATCTTATAAGTCTTACAACAGCAAACGTTACAAACCTAATAGAAGGGATTCTCTAATACACCAGGTTTTAAAAGTATGTTAAAGTATAAAAGTATGTTATGTATGAAAACAGCTTTTAAGAGTTTGCTGAAATTAAATTATACTAAATTATCTTGAAACAGTATAGATATAATGATGTTTGAATTTTTACCTTCAGAATTGATTGTAAGCAGTATTTTTCAGTTGCTGGAGAGAAAATGTCAGAGATTAGATTTTGGAAAGTGCACATGGTAAGATATACAGTGGAACTTCGGTTCACAACCATAATTCGCTCCAAAACTCTGGTCGTAACCCGATTTGGTCGTGAACCGAAGCAATTTCCCCCATAGGATTGTATGTAAATACAATTAACCTGTTCCAGACCATACGAACTGTATGTAAATATATATATTTTTTTTAGTTTTTAAGCACAAATACTGTATAGTTAATTAAACCATAGAATGCACAGCGTAATAGTAAACTAAATGTAAAAACATTGAATAACACTGAGAAAACCTTGAACAAAGAGAAAACTAACACTGCAATAGTTCGCGCTATAGCGCTACCAATCGCTGGCTAAAAACACTTTTTTAAGCACAGGGAAAAAAATGAACATTTGAAAAAATCCGTAATTTAATAAACCACCAAGAAAAGTAACATTGCAATAATGCACGCTACGAACCGATCACTGTAAACAGAAGTGAAAACAAAAACAAGATCAGTGCATTCTTTAACTGCCTTCCTACCTTATGCGTCCAGCCCTCTCTCTCGCGCTGCCTGTGTGTCTCTCTCTCTCGCGCGCCTCTGTGTGTGTGTCTCTCTTTCGCGCGCACGCCTGTGTGTGTGTCTCTCTCTCGCACACCTGTGTGTGTGTGTGTGTTTCTCTCTCGCGCGCCTGTGTGTGTGTGTCTCTCTCTCTCTCGTGCGCCTGTGTGTGTGTCTCTCTCTCGCACGCCTGTGTGCGTGTGTGTGTCTCTCTCCCGCACCTGTGTGTGTGTCTCTCTCTTGTGTGTGGCGCTCTCTCTCTCTTGCTCGCTGCACAGGAAATGCACAGGGAGAGACTGAACACGTACAAACCGAAAGGGAAACTGGCTTTTTCGTATACCGAGTGTGTGGTCGTGAACAGATGCAAAAGTTTGGTAAACTTTTTGGTCGTAAACGTGTTCTGAGACGTTCGTGAACCGAGGTTCCACTGTACTAGGTAGTCCATAATGATATCATCTTTTATAAATCCTGTGCTGAAATCCTTTCAAGATTAATACACCCAACACACACACACACACACACTTGTTATTACACTAGATAAATCCTTATGTCTATAACACATTAAAATTCAAGTACTACATTATATTTTGATATTTATGAAGGCCAATGTTAGTTTATGTGAATGATAGTTGGGTGCCTACTTGAATGATATACCACTAATTTAAATCTGTTTTTACTGTTAGAATTTATATAGGGCCAGCTCAAGGTCTAGGCCGTGTAGGCAACGGCCTACGGGAACATATGCCATCCATGCACTGGGGGTGTCAAGTTGTTGTTTCATATGGTAACACGAGGGTGTTGATTTCCAAGGGCAAACTCATCGATTTCATAGGCAATTGGGGGACATACCCCTCTCCCACTCATCAATTTCAAATTTGATCTTGTAGGCCCAGATCTCCAAGAGGTCCTCCCTTCCATTTTTGTTGATTTCAGTAATGTATCTAGCAAGGTGGATCTAAAAGTACTCTCTTTTTTGCACACTTGAAACTAACTCTGCCTAGGGTCAAAATGTACCCTTAAGCTGGCCCTTTCTTTATATATTTATATTGTATTACAGAAAAAGGCAAAATATTGTTCACTTAAATAATGGAGGTACATTTCATAAAAAGCCTTTGAACGGGATTTCTGTTTTTGCTGTGGTATTAAGAACTGCAAAATTTCACTGTTATTGGTATCAAATACAAAACTTCTGGTATACTGTAAGGTTTGGGGGAGGAAGGATAATGGTCTGGAGCAGTTTTTTATGGTTTGAGCTAAGTCCCTTGATCATAATGAAAGGTACTGTTAATGCTTCAACTTGCAAAGACATTTTAGACTATTGTGTACTTCCAAATTTGTGGCAACAGTTTAGGGAAATCTCTTTTCTGTCCAGCATAACTGTACCTCTGTGCACAAAGCCAGATCCGTGAAGACATGGTTTAATAATTTTGGTGTGGTGGTAAAAGTGGCCTGCACCTAGCACTTAAACATTTTAAATGCTGTTATATACCTTTTCTTATGAAATAACAAGAAAAATGTAAGAATACAGCCTATGAAATGGATTGCTAAATTACAAAAAGGTAAATCAATACACTTGAAAAAAAAAATCTTTTTAATTGTTGGCAAACACAAGAAAATAATATGGAAAAATACTGAAGGAAAGGTCTGTTTGGACCTTAAATCCACATTTTCCATAGTTAATAAATCTAAAGCATCTGTTGTCTGTTTTGATTTGCTGTGCATAGAACTAGAGCCAATCAATTATCAATTATGTAGGGTAATGTATATCCTCATATTGCCTGCTTTTTCTAATGTCCTAGGATTCGCTACATGTACAGTAACACATGTGCTATACTAATTACAAATCCATTTTTGCCCTGACCCATCATGGGATAGGCTTGTAAAGCATTGCAGCTGTCCTAAAATGTTTCAAAATGGGTCTTACCATGAATTATTGTTGGGAACACTTCAAACTTTTAACTTCACATCTTTAACAGGAACCAACTAAAAGTCTGAGAAAACCATATTGATACAAAAATAACAAAAGTAATATGAACATTAGCATTTTTCAATTTAGTTCCACCCAGTGAGAAGAAAAAAGCTCATCCTTTTAGAAGTACAGTAACAATTGTTATAATAACACTAATATTGTCTGAGAAATAGTTTATTGAGACTTTTATATTCTGTAATGTTTGTGTGTATCACACACACCTGTGTTTGAGCCTAATTTTGCCCCAGTACTATCTAGAACATGTTAGAGTTTTCATTTTTGTTTTATTATTTGCATGTCATTTTATCAATATGACAGTGAAATCATTTTTGTTTGGAGTATATGTTCCCACATAGCAAAGAACCTAAGGTTTAGGGTCTGTGTGTCTGTCAGAATAAGAAAGAGATGAAATTGCAGTTACAAGCTTAAGATCAAAGTCCTTCTGGTCGTCTCTTGGTCTGACAAAAATGCAAGCTGATCTTTTATTAACACCTGTAGTTATCAGATGAAAGCCTAACACAATGGTGCAATGTCCACTATTTCCTATTATTTTTGGTACATCTGATAGCATCTTTAGCAAGCACCCCACAAACACCAAATCAAAATATATAAGGGGGAAAAATATATATATATAACAAATGCCCGTAATGAAGCATGTAATGTGTGACACTACATGGATCTATTATATGTTGATGTTCTTCCAAGAAGAGTGAGTTTTGCTGTCAAACAGCTATCCTTTTATTAGATTTATTACTGTCCTATGTATTCATCATCAAAATGGATTAGAATTCCAAAAAGAATTAGGGCTGGATTGTGGTTATTATAGATTTCAATTGAGAGTCCAGTTAAAATCACAGAAATCTGTTACAAATTTTGTTTAACACTTAGCCTTTAAAGACTTTTTTTAATCGGGTGTTTACATAAATGATAAAAAAGGTCTGAAAAATATGTTAATAATGAAACATTGATATGTTTGGCCCCCTTCCTTAAATTCCTTCATTATTACTTTAAGAACTAGTGCCAAATTAACCTAGGGAAAAAAACAGTTCTATAGTCAATGCCTGACAAAAACATTATTTATTGAGCCTAATCCACAAAAAAAAGTATTATTAAAAGGGGAACACCAAGAATCAATCAAGACAAAACAAAAAATAAACCCTAAATATCCCATCGATCAGGTCTTCAGGGGTGGAACTTTGGATGTGGTCTCCAAGCAAGATAAGAGTTAGAATTTGGACCTCCATTTAGATCAGCTTGCCAGAGGTAATCACCCCAGGATCAAAACCTGGAGCAATCAAGGATTTCACAGCTATAAGGATCCTGGGAAGATTTGGTCACATTATAATATATTTAAAACAGGCAAATATTTTTTCTCATTTTAACATTGTTGAGACAGCAATAACTCTACAACCTAGTATATTTAAATGACACATAAAATACAATAATAATAATACATTTGTTTGATGCCTTTACCCAAGGTGCATTGCAAGGTCAGGATATATTACAACTGTTTACAGCCATGTTTCATTGTTGGAGCACTGGCAGGTAAAATTACTTACTCAGGGTCACAGAGCGAGGCAGAGGCAGGGTCTTAAAGATCAGTGCCATAGCACCATACTATACTGATGATAACTTAAAGAACAGTGTTGTTTTTAAGCTAATTGATTTTAGTTTCATTAGTGTTTTTTTAGTGACATCATTAATTCAGAGCCTGGTTTGAGCAGAACGTATTGTAGGCACTGTACAATATAAACTTTAAATATGCAGTTATTATGTTCATTACAGTAGTTGATGGAATACAATACACATATTCTACAGTAGCTTTAAAACTTACTCATTGACTATGATTTATTCCTATTCGTTTCCACTATTAAAAGTATTTTGATTATGTTGAAATACAGTGAAGCTAATTTTACCCCAGGTAAAATTCTACTGATGTGCACATACATTGCAGCTTTTCCAAGCACCTGAAACAGCATACACAAATCAAGGGCCTAATGGGGGATTTAGTTGTATCAATAAAACTACCTTTATATTTACAAAGGCTAAAATGTTTATGGAAGTGAGCATACAATTGGTTTTAGCACAAACTGGGCATTCAATTGCTTTATAAAAGAGCCCACAGGTGTTTCAAAGAAGAACATAAAACAGGCATTGCCTTTGAAGATTTGAAACATTCTCAGGAGATGCTGCAGATATCAACTGATTCAGAAAATAAAAACACAACAAATCAGGAAAGTGAGGTTTGGATAAAGACACAGGTTGAGACTACGCAGACCGAGTCAGTGAATGGAAAATCAGCTGAGAAAAAATATTGTTCAGAAAGTAAAAATCAACACAGCTTTAAGGATAATAGTAATATAAGACTTTACTGAAGCAAACACATGTTCAGAATGGCCAAGAAGAATGATATGTGCCAGAGTACAACATTTTAGAACTGATTAAACTGTATATCTAGCAGGTTTGGAGTTTGCCAGGCATAATAAATATGAATGGTTAATACCAGTGACTTAACTACAGAAAATTAATGAAATAAAACTACTATTAATCTCTTTCATTATTGGTAGGGCGGTGGGCATGCTTTGTTTACTTCCTTTTCTCCTTGGCACAGAGAATTGGCTAATCATTGTTTGATGGTTGTCCAAAAGCTCTCTAAATATTGAGTGGGGTGGGAGCTTCTGACAAACAGGAAAGTAGCAACAGTTATGTAGTTTGGCTTTTTTAACTGCACATATTGAATGAATTTAGTGGAGAGGGAGAAAATCCAGCTAGGGTAATACAAAATGTGTTTTTTAGCAGATAGCACACAAAATATTAATTACTACTACCAGTCCTGGCCAAATGGTAAAAATGGATAAAAATGGCTCCATATATCAGTGGATTCAAATACTGATTTATTTTTTGTTATTGCTTAATTACTGTAATGTGCAGTCATAAGGGGTGATGATAGTAGAGATATTAGAAGGCTTCACGTTTAGTAATTAGAGGAGTCTAACCTGTTCTAGAGATGTGGCATTTGTGATCATACAGTAGATAGTAAGCTTTATGTCCCATGTGTGACAAAGAAACGTGGAGAATATTTTGCTTCGGATATGTCTCTGACAAAAATCACATACTAATCTACTTAAAGAAAACAAAGATGAAAGTCTCAGGAATATTGATCTGCTCAGGTCCCCAAATCACTTTAACAGTGCTCTTAGAAAAGGGAAATTCAACAATTTCGGAAATGTATGCTATTACACAGTGAGAGCAGCAACAAGCCATGGAATTAAAGAAAGAATTTAATGAACAACAACAATCGGCGCCGAAATAAGCAACTGGTTGGAGTGAAATTGGTTGGAGTATGAGGCCCTAAGTTTGTCGGTCTTCTGTTGGCTCACTCACTTCACATTTCATTTCTGTTTGGGTGCCATTTAAAGAAAGAAGCAATTCAGAGGAACGATGAAGAAATTCAGGGGAACAAATCTTAAAAAACAAGTCAATTACAATTAATTCAAAAGATGTTGATTAGCAGCAAAAACAGATCACTAATTAAGAAAAGTGTTAGAAATAAAAACTGCAGCCACTGGGGTCCATCAAGAATGGAGTTAGGGACCCCTGATTTAAAACAATGACTACAGATAAGCATTTATTTCATGTCAATTATAACATTTAGTGTGATGTGTTACAATACAAATGTAACTGTAACATGACAAACAATATACCAACTGTATTCAATGGCAGTAAATATAACATGTAGAAAACAAAATAATTTTATAATGTAATTTTAGTTGTCAAAGAAAATAAATATTCAAAATTTAAAAGGAATTCCAAAAACGTTCTTGTTAGGACTGATTATCGTTTATCAGGTGTACAATAAGTATATGGATAAGTTGTTTTATGGCATTCCCATTTTGACATAAAGTGTAAAAATCAGATCTTCTGAAAGCAGCTGAGTTTCCTCATTCCTCGTCTAGTATATTTTTGTAACCTGTAGTTACATATTGTTGCGTTTCATTCCCTATTATCTTTAGACAATTGGTATTTTCTGTCCAATGTATGTCTAACCTGTGTAACAAAGGCATTAACAGCATTGTAAAGCCAGTAATAACACCTTACAAAAGAGGTCAACTCCTGAAAGTATCCACCATTTACTATTGTGTTTGAGCATCTAGCACTCATGACAGGCAGAACCTTTGTGGTCCAAAACAGTTAATATTAAAACACATATAGTAGGTAAAGTGGCAAAAGGATAGAAGCTAGAGATCTGGTAAAAACAAAAGCTTAGTCTATACAAGCATAGATACATTTGAAAACACATTGTTTTTTATTCATTTTGGCCATCCATACATACTAAAGCAACGTTTTCAACTAATGAAAATGGATCTTTGGGAAAATGCTGCCCAAAGTGTATACATTTGAAAGTGCCATGTCTTGCATATAAGTGTGGATAGGGAATATTATCTATATATATATAAAATCCCTATGTGCGTCCAGGTGTCCGTGTGTGGGTGTCTTCTGATGAAGTGCGCATGCGCGGGGCACGGTGCGATGCGCGATATTACTGTCAGAGAAAGTTAGAGGTGTTTTACGGAAATACAAACCAGTATTACAAACCAGAGGAAATTAAAGGTACACAATACAGTGACGCATATTACAGCCACATACAAAGCCAGTATTACTGTCAGAGGAGATTAAAGGCATATTACCGACGCGCACGCCTGTATTACCGCCAGAGAAAATTAAAGGTATATTACGGATGTACAAGACGGTATCCTTCAATAAGGGCGCGCACAAAAAGGCGAGCCTCAAAAGGGCGACCTCAATTGGGTGCAGCGAATAAAGGCGCGCTCAATTGAGGTCGCCTTTTTGAAGCTCGCCTTTTTGTGCGTGCCCTTATTGAATAGAGCCGTACAAGACAGTATTACTGTCACAGAAAATTAAAGGCACACAATACACGGCGGCAGCCCACGAAGAACGGTCAGCTCAGCAAGTAAACATCAACAAAAGAAAGGCTGAAAGAAAGAAAAATACGACCAACAAAAAGAATGAGGTCAAGGTCCCTTGCCATTTAATATAGACTGTTCCTACTAATGTTTATGCACTACTGTTCTAGCGCCCGTTATTGTAACGGGCTAAATGACTAGTTATGTATAATTGTCATGTGAGTGGACACCACCTTGAGTTTTGTTACGATAATGATATCATCTTTACTGTGTGAGTAGTCCATTTCTAGTTTCTCTGTGTCAGTCAACAGGTACTGCACCTTGAAACACTCAAATATTTGGCTGTATTTATTTTGTCAGGACTTTCAGTGCATATTTTCCAATGGTTTGACAAATATGTATTTGTTTGTAGTATTTAAAAACAGTTGTACTGTCCACACAAACACGTCCAAGGTAGTTTTCCTCGTTCTTTGTTGACAAAGTGTGCACACCCTAAAGATTTATGCTTTTTTCTCATTTCACAATGGATGAGAAATGTTTCGAAATTGACCATAAAATACTAATGTGGATGGAAAAATATTAAATTGAAAAGGTTTACAAATTTGCCTGTTCTAGTGAGGACTAAACCTAAATCATAACACCAAATAGTTGCAAATAAGGCAGTTTCATGACCAACCAAGACGTGTGAAATGATTACTTGCTGAAATAAGGCCTAAAGTTGCAAATTGGTTATGGTACAGTTTCTATGAAATATACATTGTTTAAAGCATGCATAAAGCAAGAATTGCATTCTCACAAGGCATAAAATCTGCACATAGTTCTCACTTTTATCCAGAAAATATCTGCAAACATGTTACAGTGCCACCTTTGAGGGAATCAAAAACTAGTCAATATATATAAAAAATCTAAAAGCTCTATCCTTTTATCACTCGATTAGTTGAGAACTACAGAGGCTAGAGAGAACCTTGAATTTGGTCTTGATCAAAAGCTTATGACCCAATATGTTCAGGTCAGTCAAAAAATTTGAGGTAGAAAATTCGGCAAACTGACATGTGCTTGTGAGTTTCTTTCGGCAAAGTGATAGGCAAACAGAGTGTCACAGCAGAAAGAAAAAGAACACTAGTGACATCTGCTGAGTGTAAAGTAAATCACACAGGATGACGACATGACAAAAAGCACCATTATTGGAAGAAAAAGAAGAAGAGCAGCGGCATCTGCTGAGCATCAAGTGTGGGATAAATAATGCAAGAACAACAAAGATGGAAAGTACTTGTGGCCAAAGGTCCACATGTATCACTAGTACTATACAGTTTCACAAAAGTGATCGGGAACATCCCATCCAGCATGTACCGTGAGCTTGTACTATATACCAAAATCATTATCAATGAAAAATGAAATATCTTTAACAAAGTATTTCAGGCAGGGTGAGCTAGGTAAAATAAATTAAGTTCAAAGCTATGGAAAGTTTTCTTGCCAACATATTGGCAGTAGCTTAGTTTAGAGCACCGGTAACTCCAATCTGAGTCTGTTTCAAACAGCTGGCCAAACTATTATAACTATTCCTCCATGGGTAAAAGAGTGTCAGGCTGGTTTGTCCTACAATCATTTTAATGAATCTTAAACAAAGTAAAATGACACAATGTGGAACATGTTCAAGTTTTCAGTAAAGATTTAAATGTTATTTACTGCTTTTAAGTTTAATTGAAAAGCCAGCTGACAAGGCTAGGAAAAATGTAATACTTAAATTACAAAAAATAAAGACCTTTAACATGCAATATAATTAAGTTAAAACATGTATTCTTTAGTGAACATAAATTGAGCTTATATTTGAAACAAAACTCTTATTTCTTCATTTCTAATACATGCAATCAGTAAACCTTAGTGCTGAATTTGGAGTCTCAACTTTGCTACTATGACTAAAAGTTTATTAACAGGAATCTATATTTATATTTCTGGAGTATTTTGCTTTATCCTAATTTATAAACTGATAAGAGTACAGATAAATTGGCCCGCACATTATTTATAGAAAAAAGAAAATAAATTTAGGGTTTTAGTGAAATATTATTGTTCAATTGAAAAGTGGCATGTGGTTTACCTTCTGTGTAACTGCAGACTTATATGTGAATGTTAGGCTCACAAATCATCATTCTAATTACAGTACATAACAACAGATGATTCCAAAAATGCTTCTGTGGTCTCTGTATTAAACCTCATTCCCTGCCCAGCTCTAGCACTAATTCTCACTCCAGACCAAATTCCTGTGGCCTCTGATGTTTCACAATTCCTTCTTGCCTGGCATAAATGCAAAAATATGTTCAGTCACGAATCAAATGCTGATACTTTAGCAAATGCAGATACTAAATCCAAGAGCTGCCGTCTGCTTTTTCATCCTTGAGCCCTGGAATGTGAATTCTAAATTCCTCTGTAGTTTGCTTCTGTATGCCAAAATGTGAATATTTAAGTAAATAATAATACATTCCATCAGAGTTTTAATCATGCTTTTAGATTGCCTTAGGAAAGATTTATTGCTCATGTTTATAATTGACCAAATGCACGTCATACTTAGCCAGGTAAAGGCTTGACTTATGCTTCTGGTGTTACTTTAGATTAATTTATATGAACATCCCCCAATATTGATATGCAATATACATATGAAATCCCCCAATATACATAGCTGTATAATGTATGAATGTTAACACCTATTTCATCAGGCTTTAGCATGCATGTTTGAGCTGTTGCCTTTTTTAAAAATCATTGTTCCATTTATCAAATCTACTTTGTCTATTTTTATGGTTTGAAGAGATGGAGATCATCCTGGCAGAACTAGGTGAGCATGCCAGTCTATCACAGAGCACTCCTATACAAGCACCATACTCACGCGTGTGAGCACATGTGCAAGTTTGAGATGTGGTAGAAAAACTTGATTACCTAATGAAAAACTCACACATAGCAGAGAATGTACAAACTCCATGCAGTTAGAGGGTCAGACAAAAATGTGTTCATATCATTCTATTGCCTTATGTCACTACCCTTGAATTTGCTGTGAGTAGCCCTCAAGGGAAAGTCAAAACCTAATAAAAACCCACCTACAAAATGGATAGTAGATCAAATGAAGTTTTGAAGGTTAGACTACACAAAAAAAAAATATCAAATTCCAGAATCAAATAATTCTCAACTAGTAATATACCAAACCACACTATGAGTCAAGGCAAAGTGAAAGTGGAAATGTTACTTTACCTTTATATAGTCCAAAAGTAAAGCCTAAGGGAGTAACTTAAATCAAAACGAAATGACAAACTGAGAAACCAAACCAGAAATTCCAATTCTGCACAACTAAGATTTTGCTCTCAATAAAAGAGCTACTCCTGGGACAGAAGGAGACCACTAAGGGAAATGTCACTGTGAGGAACTGTGGCCCAAGCCACCCCTTAAATCCTCCTGAAATGACTGCATTCCTAATTACCTTGCTCCAGTTCAATATTATGTAAGATCAAATTAATAAACATTATTGTTCAAATTTTACTACTCAAAACTCTACAGTAGTCACTCTTAAATCTTGTATATACAGGAAAAGTCAGAGTTCAAGATTAAGGATTACAGGTTGGAGGAATAATGGACATTTTTTTATATTAAAATCTTTATGGAGATTTTGCCTATTCGCAGCTTTCTACTAATGTACTTTCAAAATATGTTTCCACTCTGGGATATCCTTGCCATAAAAATAAGATTTCATTTTTTTTTCTCAAAGAGGAGGAACTCAATTTTTTTTCCTTCGGATTATGCTCACAATTTTTTGCATGTTCTGCTTCTCTTTGCTTTTTACATTTTCCACTGGGTCAGAACAACAGAGTTTTATGTGGATGTTAATGAAATACAGAACACCATAAAGATCACACCATGATGCATCTTAACCATGTGTAAGTTTACTTTTCACATCAAATACATCAATGTCTTGATGACAGAAATTATTTTATTTAACTATGAGGAAAAAAACAGCTTCTAGAATGATTTATAGCACAACTGGAAATATTTGACATTTTTATCTTGATTTCAAAATCCTGTTAACGTTAAGAATATAATGCCTACATTATTCATTCAATTTCTAAAACTGCTAAGCCCAATACAGCATTGTAGGGGGTTTCGGCGCAAAGCATATCTCAGTAGCATAGGGCACAATGCAGCAATTAATCCCAGACAACACCACATACTTACCCTGAAGCGGCCAATTAAAAGACAACAAATAACCTGCATGCCCGTTGTGCCACGTGTTTTATATGAAATTATAATCCTTATTTACTTCACCTCACCTACTAAGGGTGACAGTGGGAACAGCCAGAGCTAGACTGAAAGTTTCAGAAGGAGTTCATTATGGGTGATGCTACAGACTTGGGAATTCAGAATTGAAGTATGCATTATGAGAGCTATTGGTTATAACAGCATCAGTAGATAAGTATCTACTTATCTTGGGGAAAGCAAGTATTAGAAGTGCACTGTGGAGCCAAGGAAGGGAAACGAATGGGGTAACTACTACTGGTCACAGAAAGCTTTGCTTCCTGCACACTAGCAAATTTCATTAGTTCTGAGCTGATTTATCAATTTCACATGATTCTTTAGTAGGTGATATTGCTTTTTGTCTTCAAAGTAACCACGTGCCAAGGTTAGTTGCATTTAATTTGTAACAACCTTGAGAATTCTAGGAGCATTGAAGCCGTCACAGGTTTGCGTAACTGTAAAAGGATACGCTTAGTCGCAAAGGGAAGGATTCAAAGGCCAAGATAAACTAAATACTAAAATCACACCATCCTAACTACATGATAGCACAGACGAAAAATGCATAAATCTGGATTATATTCTCATAGTAACACTAAATATTTAGAACACCCCCCTGACAAATAAGAAATATACAAATACAGTCTGTTTAAGGTCTCCTTGGCAGAAGGCATGGGACCAAGTCAGCATCAAGTCGGATATCATTGTTCACCACTTTGTTGATCTTCAGGTCTGCAGATAAAGTGCAGGAGAGGCAGTAAGTGAAAGCACCGACCCGTGGCTTGGGGTGAAATTACCAACAAATGAGTGCTGAAGTTGTCTCCCAAACATTTGTGTATGACAGGTGTTATGAATCTCAGTTTTGTATCCTTAGATACAATTTTGTCACAGTTTTTTTATTTTAATTGAGTAATTCATATTGCACTTAGTTTCAATTTGTTTATGTAAAGGACTTTCTGGTAGGTAGGGCCTTTTGTTTTATGTAACGGCTACTGATGTTTTTGTCTTGCATTCTAAAACTTTGATAACTGATTCTTTTGACTTCCTGTTTAGGAACCCTAGCTGTTTTAGTGACTGTTCTCTGTCTCATCCTTTTTGTTACTTTCATTTCACAGTTCTTGGATTAAAAATTTAGTCCTTGGGAATGAGCAACACAACACATGGCAGAAAAAGGCACACCCAATGGCAAGTTAATGTGGTCAAAAACAAGCAGAGGTGAAAACTGGAAGATCAGAAGTACCAAACTCCTAAGCCAAAAGAGGATCCTATAATCAAAGTCAAAACGTATGCAACACGTTCTTAATGCCAACTCAAAATGTTTAGCCCTAACTATACTACACTGACAACAATACATTTTGTATGCACAAACATGGATATTAAGAATAGCGTACCACCATCTTGAACAGTGGCGACTTAAGGATGTGGTTATGGAAAGCAAAAGGAACATTTAGAAATCTCTCAAAATTAATTTCAGATATCTTAAAATGCAGTTAAAAGGTCAATTTAACTGTGATCAAAGATTGTTTTTCAAGGCACTGCCACTGCCTAAATCAGACAAGCATACCAGCACTCAACGTGTCCTTAAACAGAAGAAGACTAGTTTCATGTTAAGAGTTTATGGATGACAGGCTTTGCAGATCTGCTGTCTGGAGCCTATATCAGATGGCTGCATGGAAGATATATAATGATGGCACCTACTGCTTAGGTTAAGAATCATTTGACTGCAGAGACAAAACAGAAATACAATCATATAAGGTTTGGGCAAATAGACAGATTTTAGCCACAGCTGTTTTCTAGCAGATTGGATAACTACAGAGAAACAAGATAGCAAGCAACTTACTAGATTGTTGTTCTACTAAAAACAGGACATTTGATACTCAGTGCCATGCTTCTGGCTTAGCATGACAAGATGGGAATAGCCCTGTAAGAACACAGACAAAAACTAAACAAAAGCAAAATCCCTTCTACTTCAGGAATTAAAATCAGCTTGATAACATCTGGAACTCAATATATAAGCAAGAACACTAACAAGGTATTGCTTTTACTTACATTAATTAGACCAAATGTAAGCAATCAGCATTAAAAGATGTGAGTATATAGAGGATTTTGAAGAAATGTTTTCTATTTTTGCAGCTTTTTAGATGGAGCAGGTAGACAGAAAAGAGAAAATGAAGTTGATGCTTAGGGATGGCTTTTTTGCAGAAAACAAGGTTGAGGCACATGGCAATGTGTGCCTGCAGACTTTACAGAAAAGTCAACTGATAGGATTAATCAGGGTTTCCAGGTCACTTCTCTGTTTTGGGATTAAGTCTTCAGTGTTATCATGTAGTTCTGGATTTCTTTCTTTTGAAGTTCTGAGGAATACCATTTCTACTTCAGTGATACCTAAGCATTTAAGCCTGTACCCGTATATATCAAGCGCCTCAGAATTAATCATAGGAATGCACTAAAAAAATCTGACTAGGGAATTAATTTGTCCTACTGCATAGCAGAACATGACAATGAGTTAGGAAGCATCCTACACCTACTCTCAGTGAGGACTAGTAGTTCACATTTGAAAATCAATGGTGTCACAAGCCGCAAAATGGCACTCATGAAGGTGTTTTGTAGTTTCCTTGGAAATCATGATGACATTTTATAGATTTATGATACTAATGAAAAGACTTCACCACAAAGATGGAAATAATTATAATATTCAATGTAGTAGGAGAAGCAAAATATAATAAGGTAGGATATTGTGCTAAGCTACACTTAATTGTTTCCACTTCACAACAACATCAAGAACAATTTTGTTGCATCCATGACCACCTGTGAGTTGATACTGTGATATCACTTGTGCCCATCCACACTTGAAACAATGATCTTTATGTGCATGCCATCAATCACACCAACACTTCCAGGAAAACCTACAATTTGCATAAATGCAGTTTGCTTTAACATTACCTCAATTGGAGTGTTGGAGAAATGCATAAATCTGCGTATTACCTCACATTCTGTAACAACATTCAAGTCTGGTGTAAAATTAGAGAAATTGCTGGTTGTAACATACCCAAATCATATCTAGTACAAAGATTTTCTGTGTTGCCAAAAAATGTAAAGTTACTAACACCTTTACTATGGCTGACAACACTTGGCTTTTCCGCATTGATGGAGCAATCAAACAACATACAAGGTTTGTTATGAATATTATTACATCTCTGTCAAATGGATATCTTCTTATGAGCTCATTGTTGTCCAGTATTTCCAAAACATTCCACCCTTCCTGGAATGTGTGTGCCAGTCTTTGACTGAACGGCATCTACTGGCAGCCCCTAGCAAGTGAGGACAGCTTACAAGCTCCCTTAAATCCTGTTGAAGTCAGGAGTAGTTTCATATATTATGAAAATTGATAAAATGTTATTACTCATACTCCTAAGTGTTGGACCAAATTTGTGTGACTCTTAGATTTTTAGGCCATTTAAAACTGCTTCCCTTCTCTAAGACACTTGGTAAATGCGGGTACTGGTCATCAAAACTGCAACAGACTTCAATAAAGTTAATCCAGTACAATCCTTCTGAGTAAATACTGACCCACATACTCAAGGACACTTTTATTTAGGGGAGGTGTATGTAAGAGTGAAGCCAAAAACTCCCACCTTGTACGAACCATTATGGGAATCTGGATAAAAATATCGAGTAAGGCATTTGAAGCAGAAGTCTTGACCACTGTTAAAAAATATCTGGATGAGATATTAGAAAAATGTAGCTATTAAGTGACCAAATGAGTCAGATTCACAGAATGGATTCCTTTAAATTCTCCAACTTTCATATTTTTTGCTGTATTTGGAAATGTCTCCAACATACTGAGCTTGGAAATGGGAAGTTGGTCATATAAAGTAAATAGAAGGAATTTTTAAAAATCTACATAGATAGGTTATATATGAATTTAACCCTAACTCCAGTTTTCTTTATTTTTTGTTTCTAAGTCAACCCTTTTACAACACAAGACAAAAGCATTTATGGAAGACTTTTAATATTTTAAAAACAATTGCTCAGTAAATGCACGTTTGATGTTGCCAAAGCACATCACTTTTCTTCTACAAAATGTGTAATCAATGTGACATACAATTATTCATAAACAACACATTAGTTCAAGCTTTAACTTTATTTCCATCAAAAAGAAAAACTGCAGTTAGGCAAGGAAGTTTGCAGTGTGCATAATGCTTGCTTATAATGTAGAGTAGAAAGAAAATATTGATTTGATATGAGTGTAAAGAATATATTCAACAGTTTGAACAACCCTCATATATTCCTAAAACAAATTATGCAAGCACAGCTTAAGTATTTAGCCAGCCAGTCAGTCATTATCCATCCATTGTCCAACCCGCTGAATCCGAACACAGGGTCACGGGGGTCTGCTGGAGCCAATCCCAGCCAGCACAGGGCGCAAGGCAGGAACAAATCCCGAGCAGGGCACCAGCCCATTGCAGGGCACACACACACACACCAAGCACACACTAGGGACAATTTAGGATCACCAATGTACCTAACCTTCATGTCTTTGGACTGTGGGAGGAATCCCACGCAGACACGGGGAGAACATGCAAACTCCACGCAGGGAGGACCTGGGAAGCGAACCCAGTTCTCCTTACTGCGAGGCAGCAGAGCTACCACTGCGCCACCATGCTGCCCAGCTTAAGTATTAATTTATCTTAATACACATTTGTTTAAAAATACATAGTTTGGCTGTTGCTCAGTACTATTTGAGTGCCTCTACTCGATTGTGTCAAATAAATAACTGCAGATGGCTGTGTTGTGGACAAAAGAATAGATGGAGGAACAAAGCAAAAATAAAGAGAAGTTCTACCATGTTTATGCAGTCTACGGTATGCTAATTACTTTTTTTAATTTGGCCTTTTAAATTACTTAATCTTCATAATTGTAATGTCATGCAGACTAGAATTAAGACTATGATACAGCAAGGTAGAAGGTAGATGGCAATTTGCTGACAAAGAAGACTTCTTGCGGATGTTTAATTTTAGTTCATGTTTAGCTTGCATTTAGAAATTGCATCAAACGGAAAAGCAAACTTCAGCATTCTTGTTCTTGTTCCAACTGGTATTTTAGTTTTACAATTGCAAATTTAAGCAAACAGTTTGTACTATTTAGTGATTAAGGATTAAGTGGAAATGAAATTCATGAGGAAATGGTTTCCTGTATGTCCAGGATTGAGAAACACTGCTTTATTTCTGTCTGTTTTAACAGCACTGTTTTAATAATGCACTGTCGTTTTTGATGTTTTCAAGGTTTTTAAGTATCTAATGCAATCTAATTGCAGGACAAGTCATGTACATAATGAATCTGTTCATAAGGAGCCTGGGATGCATGAACCTAAAAAATTTATTGATACATGTTAATGATAATGACACTGACAGATTCTCAATAAAATTATAAACAGCTAAATTCATTCTTACAATATTTCAAAGAATGTACTGCCAAGCTTCCAGTGCAAACCAGTCAACTGATATTTTAATAGTCTTAAAAACACAAAACAGACTCAGACAGGTGCTATTTTTAATGACCAGCTGGTTCCTTTACTTATTTTATAATAATGTTCTAAAGCCCTTTATGAAATAAATTGAATTGAAATCTTTATTTGTCATTATACTTGTATACAGTGAAATCTGGAATAAAAACATGAATATCTCAGAGGAAAATAACTTTCAATTTACGTATAAGCAAAATAAAGAGCAGTAAAATAAAAATCTAGCAATAAATAAATAGATTCAACCTTTAGAGGCTGAATTTTGTGCATGAGTGTGTGTATATAATAACAGTCCAAGATGGGCTTTAAATGAGTTCTCAGCAGTTGCTCAGCAGTTATTTTTTCATCTGTTTGAGTGGGATTGGATCAACCTATAGAACCAACCAGTAGGTAGTGGATCAGACTGGGAATGCCAGGGGTGTGTTGTGTCTCTGCTGATGCTATCCAGTCCAATGATTCGCTAAGCCACCTTACCCACATGATGCATCTCCTTCCACTCAGTGGTCATGCAGCTGCTGTACCACACAGTCATGCAATGGCTGAGGTTGGTCTCAATGGTGCTATGATAGAGCCTGTTTCAGTTCCCTAAGGAAGTCTCTGTTAGGTCTTACTCACCAAGTACAAGGTGTTAAGGGACCACATCACCTGCTTTGTTATTTAAACTCCAAAGAACTTGACATTCAGCACATATTCCACTTCTCTATAAATGTGGAGAAGAAGGTGATCTGTCTTTTTAGTTTTCCTTAAGTCTATGACGGTCTATGACTGTTTCCTTTGTTTTGGTGGTGTTTAGGACTAGGTTGTTCTCGCTACACCACTCAGCCAGGTGTTCTACCTCATCCCTGTAGGCTATTTCTTTCCTGTCTGAAATTCGTCCAACTATTGTGGTGTCATTAGGGAGTTTAATTATGGTACTGGATGGGAGAATGGAAGGAGGTAAGTCATGGGCAAATAGAGTGAAGGGCATTGAGCTCAACATGCAGCCCTGCAGGGTTCCCATTTTCAGGGTGAGGGGAGAAGTGTGGTGCCCAATCCTGAAACACTGTGGTTTGTTTGTTCGTTCAGGAAAAGGTCCATGTCCAAGGAGTAGCGAAAAGTGTCCAAATCTAAGTCACCCAATTTACTGACATGTTTGTGGGCAATTATCTTATTAAATACAGAGCTAAAATCCATAAATAGCATCATCACATAGGTAATTGGCAGTTCTAGCTGTGTCAGTACTGTAGGAAGTGCAATTGAGGCTGTATCCTTTGTAGATCGGTTTGTACAGTAGGCAAGCTGATAGTGATCCAGACCTGGTGGGATGATGGTTGTGATGTGTGACAGCACCAACCTCTTAAAGCACTTTGTAATTGCTATTGGTGTGAGAACAACTGTATGATAGTCATTTAAACACTAATACACAGTATTTTGGACACTGGAATGATGGTGGAGGGTTTAAGGCATGTTGGAACAACAACTTGTAATGAAAGGTTAAATATGTTAGTAAACACCCCTGCTACCTGATTTGAACATACATTTAATGTCCATCCAAGAATTCCATCTGGACCCACTGCTTTACAGAGATTAATTTTCTGCTGTGTGAAACTTACCTAGTGGCGTTGCAGAACCAGTATCTTCACTGCCGTAGATCATGCAATGCAAGGGCCAGTTTCCCTGTTTTGAGTATCAAAATGGACAAAAACATGGTTGATGTTTTTACTACACTGCAGAATGCTGACCTTGTAATCTGTCAGTTATTTAATTCCATTCCATATATTGCAGAGTTAGTTGTTCTCAAAGTGTTACTTAATAAGGTGCTTATATTTGTACTTGGCATCATTGATGCCTCTCTTAAGGTTCCTTGCGCTTCATTCTAAGCCTGTTTGTCACCCAATCTGAAAGCCATGTCTTGTTCTTTAAGCAGTGCCCACATGCTGTGGTTTATCCATGGCTTTTGACTAGGAAATATTCTTATTAACTTTTGTGCAAGAACATTCCTAGTACAAAAGTTTATATATCCAAGGACTGATGAGGCATACTGTATTCCTTAAGATTCCTTAAGTTTGCTCCCTGTGCAAACAAATCTGTGCAATCAAAGCATTCTTAAAGCATAAAGTTAATTCTTTTTAATTTCCCTTCAAAACAAGGAGGTGCATCGAGTAACACCCCTCACCACCCTAAAACAACCAGGCATCCTGCAGCAGCCAGTCTAACTGGCATTTATGAAAAATTCACTTCAAACTCTTAGTATATGACATGGCAGGTGAGAATGTCATAATATTCATTAATCATTGAAGAACCAACTGAAATAGTTTCAGGAATCTGTAAGTTACTAATAATTTAAATTTCATGCTATTACTAGCCATCAATTGCCATAAAGTTGGTCTTTATCATGATAACCAGAGTTAAGTAAACCAAGTCATCCTTTTAAAATGATCATTGAACCATTGACATAAAACAATTTCAAAAATAAACAAATTTCAGTAAAATATCTCAGACATGCAGCAGAACACATTGCAAAAAAAAATCACATGCTATCTTTTTTTCCTAGTATTTATTGGCTAGCTTTAGAATTTTGAACTATGTCAGTTAATCTTGCTCACTGAAGTTGTTAGACTAAAGTCTTATTGAAACATATCGGATTCTTTTTTCATTCCTGAATATATTGTAATATTATTGGGTTTAATAAAAGTAAATATTCTGATAAAAAAACATTGATACCTTAAACTTTCAAAGTAACAGCTATATAATTGTTAATACATACTGTAGTTTTCACAAATATATTATGCAAGATGAATTTCTGTCTTCATTGTGCGTGTGTTAGCATTGAATGTTATTTTTACATAACACTCCATACTTTCCATCAAAATTAGGGGAATCTCTGTGCATTTTTAATTTTCAAAGAACAGCAAAGAGTAATAGAAGGAATAACTAAATGAAATAGTTGGTTTAGTTTAGTTCTGTTTCATAGTCTATAATGAAAATAGATATGTAAAAAGGTTTGGGGCACCAGGGTGAACCCCATATATTGTGATAGCCAAAAAAGCAATTTTCAAAATGAAAAATAATAAATTATGTCTTATTCATATGGGAGCATTCTTCAGACTGATCCAAGATGGTAGTTAAGTCAGTTATCAATGTTACAACCCGGAAGGAGCGGACTCAGGAGTTTGGGAATGGGAAGTGATGTCAGAGGTGGATGGCGCATCAATTATTCATTCTGCAGAGGGAGCAAGCGAAAAGGCATTAGACAACAACGCCACTGTCTGGTGTGGAGTACAAAAACTATTACATGAGCTGTAAGGTTGTTTCCCAAATGTGCGTGTGTGACAAGTCTTAACTCTAGGGGAAGAAAAGAAAAAAAATCTAGTAATGGAAGCTTTTGTTTTGCTTTGCTCTTTGGTGGCTCTGAGGCTAAGGATCTGCGCTGGTATCCCGAAGGTTGTCGGTTCGAATCCCCGTCAGTGCCAAAAGAGATCCTACTCTGCTGGGCCCTTGAGCAAGGCCCTTAACCTGTAATTGCTCCAGGGGGTGCTGTACAATGGCTGACCCTGCGCTCTGACCCCAAGGGGTATGCGAAAAAAACTAACAAACACTGTTGTAAGTCGCTCTGGATAAGAGCGTCTGCTAAATGATGTAAATGTAAATGTACTAGTTGGGTGACTGTTTGACACGTCCTATCAGGATCATAACCCATTTTGTGTGTTTGAGACCATGTGTTAGTTTTCGGAACACACCAGTGAGAAGGTCTTAGAACAGTGAGAAGAGATTTTGAGACATTCACTGGCTTCAAAGAGAAGAGTGAAGCATCCAATTGCACATGAGAATCGGTGTATACTGAACACCTCAAGAGGTAGTGGTCATTTTATCATATGCAGTGCTCTTAAAAAAAACATTATTCAACAGGGGGGATAATGTACTATAGAAGAGAATGAATGACAAAAACATTTTTAAAATATATGATGATAAAGTAAACGAGATGAAAATAGTAAAAATATATATTTTTTTAAATTGAAAGATTTACATGGCAATCCTCTGTTAAAGGGCAAACAAGACAGAGTTGGTTTCGTCCATTGTATGGAAATGGGTGTGTAGGGGGTGCTCTGTTGGCAGCAGTGTTATTTTACCCTTTTTTAAAAATACCTGTATTTACTAATCCCGAGATGCTCTAATAATACCACATGCAAGTACAAATAAGTATCAACAGCAAACAAAGGGCTCAGATAGAAAAGGAAAAGGATAAGGCAACAAGTATCCCATCAGAGACTAAACTGGCCTCAAGTTCACGGTGCAGCCTACCACAGTCAGACCTGGAACAGTCAGGCGAAGGTACGGACCTGCCAGGACCCAACGCTACAGCATCAGCTCCAGCCAAGAGCACTAGTGGGAGCGAAACTGCAGGTGAGGAAGGCAAGGAGTAATCGTCAATGCCAGGATGACTACTGGAGCAAAGCATTGGCCTTTTCATCCCCAAGTTCAACTTTAGCTAATACCCCCTATGAGTCTACCGCATCCTCCCACTCTGGACTCGCAACTCCGCCTATGGAGACTGAGGAAGATCAAATTCACTTCACTCAAGGCCTTGTTTGGGGGGGTTGGGACATAAACAATATAAAGCAAGCTATTAAGACAGACAATTAGGAAATAAAGAAATAAGGGTTCTAAATGAGAAACAGCATCAGAATATAAAAGACCTGAAAATACTTTTAAGTACAAAGTTTACTACAACTCTTGTCTAAAATAACTAGAGAGGACATTAAATTGGACATCGAGATCGCAGCAGCGCAAGTATATGTGGATCGAATGCTTCCCAACCGAAAATCCTAATTGTCTTTAAACTACAGGCCAGACAAAACTTCATGTCCCTTATCAGACAGAAAGACAAGATTATATTTGAAAGCAACCGCATTCATATTTTCCAAGATTTTTCCCCTGCAACAGCTACGAAACACGTAGTGCTGAAATCAGATACAGCCTCTTCTACCCTGCCAAACTGAAAGTGGCTATTGAAGATCAGTTTTACATTTTTAGTTCTCCGGAATGAAGCAGATAAAGAGCTAAAAAAACTGATCCAGACACATGACCATGAGTTACCATGAGTTACACCATATTCCGGCAAGGCAAAGAAGATTCTACTTGAAGCTTGCAATCTGGACCATTTGTAATGTGACTTTATTGCCATAATTACATATTATATTCTATATATTTTATACTTTTTTCTTTTTCGGCCATCCCTTTCCTTTTTTTTTTCTTAAGCAGCCATTATTATATTAATAGCTCTTTCATTAATTATGTGCACATTTTGGATACTTATGGCTACACCTTGGTAATTGGTTACCAAAATGTAAACAGCTATTGACAGTATGTTTTAGTTATTATATTGAAATTTCTTCCATTAATTATATGCACACTTTAGCTTCCACAAAGTAACCAGCTATTGACTTTTTGTTAAACTTTAATTACCGGCTTTTTACAGTGTATTTCCAAAGTGTGTGTGTGTTTCTTTTTTAAATCAACCCTTGGTTAACTATATTTGGAATGTTTAAGATCATATCTTTACCTTATTGTATCTGGACTGTATCTTCACAATATAGCTCAGTTTTTAACCTTCCCTACACCACTACTGGAAGGTTTGATTTGCTCTACACATGGTATGTCACTTGGCATGTCAGAGAACCAGGACTTTGTGAAGTGCTGTTTGCCTGCCTCACTCGCTAAGGCCCAACAGTGGTTGGGGGGGCGAAAGAGAGCAATGCTATTTCTTCCTCCCCCACCCCTTTTATCCCAATAACCGCTGTTTCACTTGGCAATAATATGAAATCTACTTTAAAACTATCATATGTAAAAATGTACTAGCTTAACCTAAGACTACAAAATGCCAACAAAAGTTCAGAAGCAAAATTACTATGACCAAATAGTGAACTTTGTTAGCTGGAATGTTAAGGGTCTCAATCATAAATTAAACAGAAAGAAAGTACTCTCACACTTAACAAGCCAAATGCCAAGATATAATTTTTAAATGAGACCCACTTATTAAGCAAAGACCGGTTTTGGTTGCGAAGAGAGTGGTTTGGCTAAATTTTTCAGACCAGCTATACAAAGAAAACCAGTGGTGTGGGAATCTTAATATACAGAACTATTCCATTTGTAGTGTCAATGATTCTGAAGGGAAATATGTCAGGGTGATGGGCAATCTATCCAATGCTAAAATGATTTTGATTAATATCTTTGCACCTAATGTCGGTGATAGAGCGCTCTTCCAAAATGTATTTATATGTATCCCTAATGCAAAAACACTTAAAATGATAAATGGTTGGAGATTTCGTGTTTTAAATCCAGATCTCGAAAGATCCTCAGCTACAACTGTGATATCATCTAATACTGCAAAAATAATTACACAGTTTGTAACAGATAATAACTTATCAAACCTACAGAGGTCTTTAAATCCTAACGTAAGAGCATGCTACTTTTTTTTCACCCATACATCATTGTTACTCAAGAACTGATTATTTTCTCATATACAGTAATTTTTTGCCTATTATCAAATCTTGTAAGGACGACACTATTATTATTTGCGACCAGGATCATGGAGCTTAAATTACTGCGTCCTACACACTCATTTCATAGTTGACATCCTAATCCTGTGTCATTAGCTGATGAGGATTCATATCCAAGCAAACTGATTATTTTCTTGTGACAAATACATCCTCAGAGCTCTCAGCAGGTACACTCTGGGAAACTCTGAAGGCATTTTTAAGAGGACAGATTATTTCAAATCTTTCTCAAAAAAATAAATAAGAAAACAAGAAGGCATCCAATTTAATCAGCAAAATTACTAGAACAGATCTAGAATACGCCAGGTCTCTAAATGAGGCACCTTATAGGAAAATATAAGTTTTGCGATCAGAATTTAACCTCTTGACTATTAAAGAAACAGAACAGCTCATCTTTAAATCACGGCATCATTATTATGAACATGGAGAAAAGGTCAACAAGATCTTAGCCCAACAAATCCACAAGTATGAAGTCTGCAATAACAGCAGTTAACAACATAGACAGAGAAAAAAATGACCATAAAAATACAACCTATACATTTAGAGAGTACTAAGTCCTTATATTCTACTCAGTTTAAAGAAGATAAGACAAAATGTAATGAGTTTCTTGATTCATTACAGATACCACAGCTAGATACTCTTAGTGGTGTGGACCTGGATAAACTTCAGAAAAACTAGATGCTATAAACTCACCTCAAAGTGGGAAGCAGCAGGCCCTGATGGCAACCCAGTGGAATTTTGTAAAAAATTTTCCAAATAAGTTAGCTCAATTATTAATATAATATATTCACACATTAAGTATTATTATCTTTAGAAAAAGCATTTGATATGGTTGAAAAGGACTACCTATTCACCACATTGCACATATTTGGAAACAGCACAAACATATGTGCAAGGATCTTTATACTAGTCCAGAAGCCTCAGTTTGTGTTAACAGCATTATTTCAGACTACTTCAAACTAGAATGTGGTACTCAATCACCTTTGCTCTTTGCAGTTGCCATTGAACCACTGGCAGTCTGCTTTTGAAATGCATCAGAGATAAATGGGACTTTTAGAGAAGGACTTGAACAGAAAATATCACTTTATGCAGATAATATAGTAGTGTATATATCTGACCCACAACATCCTGTGTCAGCAGTCCTAAAAGAATTAGTAGATTTTCAAAAGATATCTGGACTCAAAATCAATTTGAATAAAAGTGTTCTCTTTCTAGTAAATTCTCTAGCTCTGTGGTATAGTGGGTCCACAGCTCCTGTTAAAAAGGCCAGTTTTAAAAAATATTCACCGTACTCGCGGCTTAGCGATTGGGCGTGGTGCTGTGTGGCCGAAGCGATTCCTGAGGAGTTCGTGGTGTGGGCGTTTCTCACCTAAGTGCACAGGTGAGAGGCGGACTACATCCGTAATTGTTCCCAGGAGCTGCTAATTGCTGCGACTACCACATTCCCCTTCAGAAATAGAAGCGCGAGTTGGCTAAGGGGGGAGAAGAAAGAAAGACTTAAAGAAACAGAGGTTGCAGGAGAAGGCAGGAAGAGAAACAAGGAAAGAAAGAAACGGAGATTGTAGAAGGAAGCAGTGGAGAGAGAGAGAGAAAGCCAGTGTGGGAGAGCGAGTGAGTGCACGCTCGCGTGCAGCTGAACTGGGAGCCTGGGTGTTGGGCCAACACCCGGGGGGTAGTCATAGTGGTCGCTCCCGCTGAGTTTATTTCGAAAAGCGGGAGTGACTGGAAGGCGGATGACTCTCTACATAAGGCCGCGGAAGGCAGCGGGAATCGGGACTTGGGGTGTGCATTCCCCAGTGTGGGCGCCCTGGTCTCTGTGGAACCCAAGTCGCTGTCTGGAGGAGCCTACTGGAGCCAGGGGTTGGTGAGGCGATCCGATCAGCTGAAGCAGGTAGACAGGAGGTCAGCTGCAGGTAGGGCGACTCCCCTATTGAGAAGCCCAAACGGGAGAAGCACGGGAGTTGCCAGAGGAAAGAAGACACCGGGCTTGTTTTGGTTTTAAAGGATTGCTTCCTGCGTTATTTTAACCTCGTTGTTTTAAAGATTTTTTCTAATGGATTTTAACCTCCACGTTTGTTTTTCACTTGCTTTTAATGGATTATTTATTTATGACTTTTGAATCACTGCACTTTATTTAACTTGAACATTGTTTTGATTATTGTTTTAATAAAAGCACTTGGCACTTTTATACACAATCCCTTTGATCCATTGTTGTGCCTCACTGCGAGCTCATCGGTGACATTATCGACAGTGTTGGGTTCAAGGGCTCCTGGACAGAAGATGGGAGCATGGAGTTAAAACACTTAGAGACTTGTACAAAGATAACAGCTTTGCATCCTATGAGCAATTATGCTTCAAATATAACCTTTCATCAACACAATTCTTCCACTACTTTCAAGCTAGAAACTTTGTTAAACAGAATCTGCCCAATTTTCCTCGTGCCCCACCTTGTAATTTCCTCTACTACACTACTAGCATGTAGGCTTATCTTGCTCAACTAGAAGAACCCTACCCCTACCTCCTTAATTCAGTGGGTAACTGATGTTCTGTACTACTTGAAATTGGAAAAAAATCTAATTCTCACTTAGAGGATCTGTTCAAAACTTTTTTAAAACATGGCAGGATATAATCAATAACATTTTAGATTCACTTCGGGAAAAAGGTTACTCCTCCTCTCTTGTTTCCTTTTATAGAATAGCTCTGAATACTGGCTCTCCTCTCTTTCCCTTGGCTGGGGGTTGAATTTTGCTTTGTTTGTTTGCTTTGTAAGTTTGACTTAATTGTTCGAGTGGTGTCACCATGCAACATACACCTGGGCCTGATCAACCAGGGGTGGGCCAACCCCGGCAGAGGGTGTCTTGTGATAAGCGGCCGTAACACCCAATGAAGTCGGGGCACACAACTGAAGATGTGTCGCATTGGTTTCACCACGCAATTCTGTGGCAAATTCCACTACATTCAAGATGACTTCTGTTTTCAACTGTTGTGCTGAATAATTAGGGATAGTAACACCTAGTCCTAGTAAGAATCCTATGGAATGTTATCTGTTTCTAATTAAATTTAAAATCAATTAATAAAAAGGCAAACAAGAAGGCAATACCCTCTGAGCAAAAAGTGCAAGTTTTAGGTTCTCTAAATGATGCCTTGCTAGAGGCACTTTTGGAATGTCCTGGGAGATGTACTTAATAAACAGTTTCACAGTAAGCTCTCTGTGTATTGCCCAGGCATTTACTGCATCACAGTATGTAACATGGCCCTCAGACAGTCAAAGCAAGGTTTCATTCAGTTTGTGGGTTTCCAGTCATGACTGGTTTTATTGAATTGAGATTAAAATTCCCATCAGCAAGCCTCAAAAATGTTAGAGAAATTCTTTTTTGAGAAAATGTGCAGATTTTTAATTTCCCTTTGGGATAAATTAAGTATTATCTATCTGTAACTCCAAGTGCATACTATATATGAAACACAGTGGCCAAGTTGCCAGGAGTTACACAAGATACAGCAATGTGGGTGAACTGAGATGCTAAATGTCTGGCAGAAAAAGGTGAGTGCTATGGCGTGTGGTGCTTAGAAGACAATGGTGATCTCCTATCTCTCTACTTCTTGACTTTTGGGAAACATGTGTCTTCCTCAGTCAAACCACTGAGATTTGTATTGGTTTGGTAAAAGGTTGTTTTAAATAAATAGTGCTCTACAATGTTCTCCTAAAAATGTGTCATGACATCCACTTTTATTTATTTTGCCTAATGTCAACTAATCAGTCTGCCACCACCAGCTACAGTAATTTTCTCATCTATTTCTACCCACTCCTCTTTGCTATTGCTTCAACCTTTCTTTCCCTGGACCTTTTCAATTTTGTCAGTAGTACAGAAATTGCATGTTCCTCATGCAGTTGTTTTGGGGCATATCCTTCCTCCCCTACTTGAATTTATTTATACACTCCTAACAATGTGTTGCTAGTGGTTTGATTTCACCAGTTTGAAGTTCTCTCTTCTCACTGATCTTCCTGCAAGCCATTGAGAAAATGACATAAGAGCTTGGTGAGAAACTAGTGAGAAGATCGTAATTGAATCTCTCATTGTTCATTATCAAGAAACTAGGTCCATTTCTTTTGTCACTGAACTCATGATTTAAAAAAATACCCATGGAGATAAGATTTCTGATTTGATGAATGCATTTTATTCATCTTGGTTGCTTAAGTTGCATACCAGAGGAAAATCTAAAATAAAACGAAAAATAAAAAAACAAATTATTAGATGTTATAAAAAGAAACCCATAAAAATCTAGTTAATTATGAAACCCAAAAACATAATAATTGACCTGCTATCCTGGGGCATCAGTAATAGAAGGATGGAAATCTAGAAGAATATCGATCATTATTATGCAGTGCAAAAGCAAAAACTGTGGAAAAAATAGATTAAAAAGAGAAAAACCAGGTTGCAATAAAACATTAGTAGTTCAGGCCCAACCATTGTATGGATCAGTATTACACTCAAAAGAAATACAGTGACAAAACTGTATCATTTGCAATAACAAAAATTAATTCAATGACAATATATATGAGATAACTATGTAAGAGGGGACGATTCTGCAAAACGTTTAGACTTCTTTAAACACATAAGTAGTACACCAAAGCTCTTTGATCCGCCTTTACGCCAAAGATTAATCCTAAAGCTAGAAGTTATTGACATCACAGAAAATTTATAAAGTTGTACTGTGATATACAGCAGACAACATTGTCCATACTGTGCACATTCATCAGTGGAGTCCCTCAAGTTTTGCATGAAGGCTGGTAATTATTTTCTCATTTTTATTAACATTGCATATGTAAAGGACTATTGCAGAAGATAGCACTTATGGCTCACATCTCCAGGAGACCACTTTATAACTACTCTTCCATCAATGAACACTAGTGGAAAAATTTATTAAACTGATTTAATGATCACATCCAGGATTGGTTTCTGCCTTCTAAATAATTGGGACAGGCTACTACTCCCCCAAACCTTAATACTGTATTAGGTGGGTTCAGTCAGAATGAACATTAAAGAAAATTGTACATTTTTAAACAATTTCAAAAGTGACTGCCTAGTTACCTTATCTAAGTTTTATTTGTTCCACTTGTTTACTTTCTTTGTATACAGCAGTGCCACCTGAAGCCCATATTGGGTCCTAGGTTTGGGGGTTTAGGCAAAGGGAAGGATTTGCCAAAACAGCGCCCGTCAGTGTTCAAAGTGCGAACTTATTCAGTGATGGTCTGGACTGTACGCCACTTGACTTACACAAATGGTGCCTCTCAGAGTCCATACACAAGGATGTAAGTGAAACACCACCCCTTTACTTTCATAAACAGCATCCCTGGGGTGACTGTGTCATAAATGGCTGCCTGTGTTGCCTAAGGGATTGACCGGGAGTGGTATAAAGTAGTTAAAAACAATAGGTATCTTAAATAACAGTAACATTTATTTTAAAGCACATGTTCATACACAGAAGGTAGCTCAAAGCGCTTTAGAAGATGTTAAAGAAATAGTTGCAAGAAAAAAAAGAATTTAAAATTAGGCAAGAATAATGATGAATAAGTAATTAAAAATAAATCAATACAAGCTTATTTAAATGATTAGTAGAAAAGTAGAGTCCTTAGAATACAATATTATATATAAGGTATGTATGATAAGGTCAGAGGCTAGTAGGACAGAAAAAAAAACAAACAAAAAAAATTCCAGTTAAGATGGAGAAAAGAAAAGCAAGCTCTTTTCTAGAGTTATATTAAAGTGCATATTGTAAAGTAAACTTCTGCTCACATAACTTACACAATTTTTCATTTCTGCAAAATTCTGTAAAGACTGACAGTGATTCATTATTTTATACTAGCCGACACCCGCCGTAGCATACGGCAGTGTAATAACAACCCCAAAAAGATGTTGTTGTAGAATGTCTCTAACTAATTCCTGCAGCTTAATCCAAAAGACTCGTACTACAATATCAGGTGTGGGGAACAGCCCGGACACAGACAGGCAGACACGATGGTTTCACCACACACACGTTTATTATACATTATTTACAGTGCACAATCCCAGTGCCGCAGCACCAATCACCCCTTAAGTCCTTGGCCACACTCACAATGCCTTCAGTCTCTTGGTCCGCCCCCACTCCTCTCCACTGAGCTTCGTCTTCTACCACCCGAATCTTGCCAATGACTGGAGGGAGCGGCCCCTTTTATACACCCCGGATGGACTCCAGGTGCATCCTGAGGAGCTTCTGTAACCACACCCCTGTGTGACGGTAGCTCTGGCGGTGTATCCAGAAGTCCTCCGGGTGTCCCCAATCCTCATCCCCCCAGCACTTCCGGGTGTGGCGGAAGTGCTGAGGTCCAGGGCTCCCAAGGCATCGGGGGCGCCCCCTGGCGGTGACCACGGGCCCCTACAGGGTTGAGCTTCCAAGCTCTGTACCCGTGGCCCCCACAGTAACCAGGGCGGGCTCCCCCTCGTGTTCTGGAGGAGGCACAAGCACTCCTCCTGTCCTCCAGGGCATCCCGGCCGGGCATGAACCTCAGCCAGGTACCACACAGGTCTGTGCTCCGGTCTTTGGGTATGCGACAGTGCATGTAGAATTTCCGGCCAAGCAGGATTACATGTGAAAGTGATAAATAAATAAGGCTTTCCGAATTTATGTACTATAGCCATGGCATCCTGATAGTTTTGTTGCATGCAACTTGGACTTCCTAGAAATGTGGATGGTAATATGATCATTTTGCCTACATGTACGTTGTTATTTTCAGCGTTTGCTTGCAGTGCGTCTGATAGTCCTTTGTATTGTTCCACGCGCAGATCTTGTTGATGTAATCTGAGATAGTTGAGATGCGCGCCCTCTGTTTTAACATATGCATCTACGATGTACTGTTGGAATAGTTTGCCGCTGGAGTGCAAAATACTAAATGTATTCCTCATTGCTAATCTGTACGCGTAAAATTGGCATTGAGTAAGCCTTATTCGCTTGGTGGTTCTTTGATTGGGAATATGTTGTAAATCTTTGTGCCAGCCAATGTCTCTGTAAGGGAATAAAAGTGGGTAAACCATAGGATCGCAATTCATATTGAGCGTGGAAATCTGTTTACAGGAGTTGCCTATGGGATAGATACAAATGTCCCTTTCAGCAGGCGGTTTGCCATCTTCTCCGAAGAAAATCGCTGCAACATCGGTGTGACATGTCGGGGCATTGTATCGTCGTAAATCCTGCCTAGGGTTTTCCTTGAAAACCATTCGTACAGATGCTGTTGGATTGGACTGAGCGATTTCATGCATGCACTTGTATGATTTAGCTGGAGAAGTAAATTTTTGCTGCATGCAGAGTTTGCTTTATTTTGTAAGCGTACTTCAGTAGCTTGCGCTGTGTCAAAAACATACAACTGTCCATATCCTGGAGAGGTAGAAGTGTTAGCGTATAGTGGAGAGATTTGGTGATAAATTTGCCCGTGTATTTTAAAACAGTATGGTCCGTGGCCAGGAGGTTGAGTTATCTGTGCACCCATTGAAGCAAACGCTAGAGAAGAGTTGTATTCTCGAATGTGTTCACGATAATTTTTAGTTTCTGCTGTTTGCTGTGTAAGAAGCTGTTGTAAAGACACAGGTGGCTCCCGCTAAGGTGGTAAAGCTACTTTACCATTGTGGCAGCACCTTGAGTACTTGTTGGATGTATTACACTCAGCAGGTCAATATAGTGCATGACAGTGTTTGCACTGCTGGTCTGGAGTCCCAATGCAGTGTGGGGAAGGTTTTGGAAGACAATGAATAGGAATCGAGAAATGCCGTGTCGGCTGCGTGTGGGCGGGACCGGTTTTGAAGTGGAAGCAGGACGAACCAGAAGAGAAATATATATAAGAGATACTAGAGCGGCTGCTGCTTCACCACCTAAGGCCACAGGTCCGCCCCGCCCTCGACCCTCTACAGTTCGCATACCAGGAGAAGGTGGGAGCGGAGGATGCCATCATCTACATGCTACACCGATCCCTCTCCCACTTGGACAGAGGCAGTGGTGCTGTTTCTAGACTTCTCTAGTGCCTTCAACATCATCCAACCTATGCTCTTTAGGGACAAGCTGACAGAGATGGGAGTAGATTCATACCTGGTGGCATGGATTGTGGACTATCTTACACACAGACCTCAGTATGTGTGTCTTGGGAACTGCAGGTCTGACATTGTGGTCAGCAACACAGGAGCGCCGCAGGGGACTGTACTTTCGCCGGTCCTGTTCAGCCTATATACGGACTTCCAATACAACTCGGAGTTCTGCCACGTGCAAAAGTTCGCTGACGACACTGCTATCGTGGGCTGCATCAGGAATGGGCAGGAAGAGGAGTATAGGAACCTAATCAAAGACTTTGTGAAATGGTGTGACTCAAACCACCTACAAACTGAACACCAGCAAAACCAAGGAGCTGGTGGTAGATTTTAGGAGGACCAGGCCATCATGGACCCTGTGATCATCAGAGGTGACTGTGTGCAGAGGGTGCAAACCTATAAATACCTGGGAGTGCAGCTGGATGATAAATTGGACTGGACTGCCAAGAAAGGACAGAGCCATCTAAACTTCCTTAGAAGGCTGGCGTCCTTCAACATCTGCAATAAGATGCTGCAGATGTTCTATCAGACGGTTGTGGCGAGAGCCCTCTTCTACGCAGTGGTGTGCTGGGGAAGCAGCATATAGAAGAGGGACGCCTCACTGGAGAAACTGGTGAGGCTCATTTGTAGGCACGGAGCTGGACAGTTTGACATCCGTGGCAGAGCAACGGGCACTGAGCAGGCTCCTGTCAATAATGGAGAATCCACTGCATCCACTGAACAGTATCATCTCCAGAGAGAGAAGCAGCTTCAGCGATAGACTGCTGTCAATGTCCTGCTCCACTGACAGACTGAGGAGATTGTTCCTCCCCCACACTATGCGACTCTTCAATTCCACCCGGGGGGGGTAAACGTTAAAATTATACAAAGTTATTGTCTGTCTGTATACCTGCATTGTTATCACTCTTTAATTTAATATTGTTCTTTATCAGTATGCTGCTGCTGGAGTATGTGAATTTCCCCTCCTCCATTTTCATAATGAATATAATTGTTTTCACCCCAACATAAAGCTGAAGCTGAATCACTCAAAAACAGAAGTCAGCTTCCTTGACACCACCGTTCAACTGAAAGACAACACCCTTGTAACTTCTGTTTTTCACAAACCGACAGACAGACTGACCTACCTGAAAAGTGATAGCTTCCACCCCAAGCATATAAGGCGCTCCATTATTTTCAGCCAAGCAATACGGTACAATCATATTTGCTCAGACCCGACAGACCGGGATCAACAACTGCAGGAGCTCAGACAAGATTTCATGAGACAAGTTTACACCCCCAAAACAACAGACACTCAAATAAGAAGAGCTACTGCCATACCCAGAGACAACCATCTGGAATATAAAAACAAAGACAACAAGAACCGCATCCCCCTTGTTGTCACCTACAACCCACATCTTGATACACTTCGAAAAATTATAAAAGAACTTCAGCCAATACTCAACAATGACCAAACACTGAAAAATGTATTTCCTGAACGTCCCCTCCTGGCAACCACCAAACCTTCAACAACTAATTGTCCGAAGCTCCCTAAGTGAACCAACAGAAAATGGCACATCTCCATGCCTACAGAAAAGATGCAAAACATGTGCCCACATCTATGATACAGACCGTATAGTTACACCACACTGCCAACTTGAACATCACATAAAGGGATCAGTTTCCTGCAGATCATCTAATGCAGTCTACCTAATTTTCTGCATAAAATGTCCTGACACTACACTCTATGTGGGAGAAACTGGACAAACACTCCGCCAGAGAATGAATTTACACAGGTTCCACATTAAACATGGCAACACAGATGTTCCTGTAGCAGCCCACTTCAACAGCCATGGACACTGTGAGAGGGACTTTAAAGTCACAGTGCTTATGGGCAACTTCAAAACACAGCAAGAGAGAAAAAAATGGGAAGTTAAACTCATGCTAAAATTTAATACATTACAACATGGATTGAATAGAGTCAAGAGTTTTATGGCCAGATATGAGGATTGTTTACATCTCTCAGAATGACAGACAACCTGTCTACAGATCCACATTGTTTTGAAAAAACTCATTACAAACTTCAAAAGACTTTGTTGGACAGTTATCTTATCCAGAGATCTTGACAATACATTGTTCTTTTCTCTCTTGTTAAATTAACCCTAGCCTGAATGAATCGATTAGTTTTTTACATTTAAAATTTCTCATTTAAAGATTTACCGATGTTGTTTCTTGTCCTGGGCAGCACGGTGGCGCAGTGGGTAGCACTGCTGCCTCGCAGTTGGGACCCCTGGGGACCTGGGCTTGCTTCTCGGGTCCTCCCTGCGTGGAGTTTGCATGTTCTCCCCGTGTCTGCGTGGGTTTCCTCCAGGCGCTCCGGTTTCCTCCCACACTCCAAAGACATGCAGGTTAGGTGGACTGGCAATTCTAAATTGGCCCTAGTGTGTGCTTGGTGTGTGGGTGTGTTGTGTTGGCACCCTGCCCGGGATTGGTTCCTGCCTTATTGGCTGGGATTGGCTCCAGCAGACACCTGTGACCCTGTGTTCCGATTCAGCGGGTTGGAAAATGGATGGATGGATGTTTCTTGTCCTAGAGTGTGTATATAAACATAGGGAACTCCAGTCTGTATTACATCTTGCCTGAAGAAGGGGCCTGAGTTGCCCCGAAAGCTTGCATATTGTAATCTTTTTAGTTAGCCAATAAAAGGTATCATTTTTGCTTGGCTTTTCTCTACCCTTGGGATTAATAAAGTATCTATCTATCTATCTATCTATCTATCTATCTATCTATCTATCTATCTATCTATCTATCTATCTATCTATCTATCTATCTATCTATCTGTCTGTCTAGTGTAAATAGTACAGTAAACACCCTAGCATACTACATAACAGGGCAACTTATCATATTGAACCAAATACTGTATTGACCATTTTAATAATAATAATACTTTGCATTTATATAGTGCTTTTCTCACTACTCAAAGCGCTCAGCAATTGCAGGTTAAGGGCCTTACTCAAGGTACCCAACAGAGCAGAGTCCCTACTGGCATTTATGGGATTCTGATTGCCAGTGCAGATCTCTAGCCTCAGAGCCACCACTCTGCCATTTTGAAAGGGTGTAATTTAAAATATATCTTAGCAAAAAAAACTGACAATTATATTTCATTTTATTTTACCCATGTCCTTAAGCAAATTAATTGTACAAATATATGTTTTTGTATTTTTATTACTATTTACCTTAAACCTTGACCTACCATGATTGTGACATAATCTGTTTATAACATTTTCCTTTATTAATAATAACAATTCTTTACATTTATATAGCACTTTCTCACTACTCAAAGCGCTCTCCATACAGGGAGGACCCGGGAAGCGAACCCACAATTTCCTTACTGCAAAGGAGCAGCACTACCACTGAGCCACCTGTGATGAGTAAATAGACATTGTAGCAGTTGACGCTCGTGTCCACCTCTCGAACCCTCAGGTACCACTCTTGAGACCAGGTGAAAGTATAATAATAATTATTTTTATTATACAGTAGTGCACCAAGCACTCTCCTCACCACACTCATATAAATCACAATTCTCTCTCTATAATAACAATCCTCCTCTCCCAGACACTTAGCCCACCTTCCTCCCAGCTCAGCTCAGTGTCTGGGCTTACCCAGAGTTCTTTTATAGCCCCTGACCCGGAAGTGGCTCCAAGCCAAACCCACAAGTCCGTTTTCCTTCCGGGTCAGGGCAAAGTCCTTTTCTTCATCCCGGGAGCACATCGCTTCTTCCAGTCACATGACTGGGATGCACTCCCGGGTTAAATGGCATGCCAGAGCCCACTAGCCCCCCTACAGCGACTCCTGGCGGCCCCCAAGGTATCCAGCAGGGCTGTGTCAAAACACTACAAAGTCCATAAGGCCCTGCTGGAACTCGGGGCACAAATATGCTGTCCGGAGGGCTCCTCCTAGCGGCCTGGGGGTGATGACCAGAGTCCATAGCCGGTCGTCTGTCACAACATGCAAATATATATTTTAAGTTATAACTATAAACTTGTAACAGATTAACTTTAACACAAAGGAATTTTCATTGCACATTACAGAACTAATAGTAGTGCTAATCTTTTTCTTGATAGCAATCATGCTAAATAACCAGATTTTAGGATTATATTGTCTTTAATACACTAAAAGCAACCCATGGTGTCTACACTTACACAGGTTTGTAGCAACCAGCCAGATGACATGTCAACAGAATACTGTTTGCGACAACTGTAATACATTTGCTTTGCTTCTGTTCATGCTGCATGCCCTTATATTTTAGGAAAAATTGATTATATGGTACTTGGGTTTGCTTATGTGTAGTCAAATCTCTAAGACACACTTTGTAACCCTTATGAACTGCTGAGAAACAGAACCTGTCAGCATGTATGGTACAAGATTTATGCTTAATGTACAAATGACTTTAGCATTTATATTTCACAGTTTAGAAAAAGCTTTACGTATCAACTATTCCACTTAAAGAATCTGTATCTTTTAACTTAAGCTGCTTAAAAACTTTTAGGACTTTTTTTCAGGAGTAATCCAAAGAGTATTTCAGGGAATGTACAAGGGAATGTAGAAGTGTGTTTTGTAGTAGAGTTTGAGTTTTTGCTTTAAATAGTCTTCTTCTTCTTTCAACTGCTGACATTAGAGGCTGCCACAGTGGATCATCTTCTTCCATATCTTCCTGTCCTCTGCATCTTGTTCTGTTATACCCATCACCTGTATGTCCCCTCTCACCACATCCTCTTACCTGGCAGTTCTATCCTTAGCATCCTTCATCCAACATATTCAGCATCTCTCCTCTGCACATGTCCAAAACAATACAATCTCGCCTCTCTGACTTTGTCTTCCAACCGTCCAACTTGAGTTGACCCTCTAATGAACTAATTTCTAATCCTATCCATCCTTGTCACACCCAGTGCAAATTGTAGCATCTTTAACTCTGCCACCTCCAGCTCTGTCTCCCGCTTTCTCGTCAGTGCCACCGTTTACAACTCATATAACATAGCTGGTCTCACTATTCCTGACACTCTTCTCCACCCATTCCAGAGAGCCTGCACTCTCTTTTGCACCTCTCTTCCACAATCCCCATTACTCTGTACTGTTGATCCCAAGTATTTAAACTCATCCACCTTCGCCAACTCTACTCCTTGCATCCTCACCATTCCACTGACCTCCCTCTCATTTACACACATGTATTCTGTCCTGTTCCTACTGACCTTCATTCCTCTCCTCTCTAGAGCATATCTCCACCTCTCCAGGGTCTCCTCAACCTGCTCCCTACTATCGCTACAGACCACAATGTCATTAGCAAACATCATGTCCACGTGGACTCCTGTCTAATCTCGTCTGTCAACCTGTCCATCACCATTGCAAATAAGAAAGGGCTCAGAGCCGATCCCTGATGCAATCCCACCTACACCTTGAATGCATCCATCACTTCTACCCCAGACCTCATCATTGTCATACTTCCCTTGTACATATCCTGTACCACTCTTACATACTTCTCTACCACTCCCGACTTCCTCATACAATACCACAGCTCCTCTCGAGGCACCCTGTCCTATGCTTTCTCCAGGTTCACAAAGACACAATGCAACTCCTTGTGGCCTTCTCTAGACATATGAAATGAATAAATGCAAAATTGTATTGTGGCATTTGAAATAAGTAATGAATAAATCAACATAAAATAAAGATTCATATGTAAGTAAAATTTTTTGAAGTATTTATTCTTAATAGTAGGATTTATATTTTGGTGGTTACCAAGCAATAAATAAATAAAAATGCATTTTTATATCTACTATTTATGTTGTGTTTTTGAGTGGTAATTCTGTAGCATACACATAAGACAATTAGAAGTATGACAAACAAGAGGAGACCATTTAGGCCATCAGTCTCTTCTGGCGAGCCAACAGCTAAGTTATCCCAACTTCTCATCCAGATACTTTTATAGGTTGTGTTGCTTTTGCATTAACCATATGACTTAGTAGTTTGTTCCAGATTCACATAAAACGTAAGGGCACGCATACAAATATATGATTTTTTGACACCACATCAGACATTGACAGAGTGAAAAACATGGAACTTCAGAGCTTATTGATGCAGGTCTTTAAATATTATGTTTTGAGTTACTGACATAGTTTTGCATTTTGGTATAACCATTTTTTCCCAATTACTGAAAAAAATGCTTGAAGATCAGCAATGTGAAATATGCATTCATTAAACAACATCTTGAGTGCATTATGACACAAATACTGAAATGAAATAAAACTAACCGGATGTCGAGTCTCTGTCCTGTTTTAAACTTTTATATAACCTTTAATTATCCTATAAACTTGTGAAAGAATGGAATACATTTTACTCTGTAGAATTCACTTACCCATTTACAGTTTACTCTGTGATTAATATTTTTTCTCAACTAATTTTGGGATAACTAGGTGGTAACAGCATAACGACTTTTCTGGCAGATTTAGTATATGTCAGGTCAGTTGAAATACAATGAAATACTGTACAAGGTAAAGAAAATGTTAGTGAAAAGTGACTGCGGAGATAAAAGAAGGCTGAAGAAGATTTTGAGAATTTTCCCACATCATTAGTCCACATTACTGAGAACTATTCAATGGAAAGGGAAAGAACAATACAGCAGCTCTTGAGTCCTGGTTCAACTCTCAGCACATTAATGTATCTACAGTATTTCTTTTTGGATTTTACTCAACAATCAAAAACAGTCCACCCCCTCAATTTTGACAGATGAAAATGACAGTTTTAATTTCAAGGTGTACTTCACGTGTAATGTGGCCTCACTGAAATAAATATATAAAGACATAATTAAATAAATACATGAAGAGATAAGCAACAAAATGTATATATACATGACATTATTTATCATTTTGTTATTAATTTGTCACATTTCACAATACATTATTTATTAGCATATTTACATATTTATGTATTTGACTTTGTCTGATATTCTTTCACTTGGTTCTGTTTTGCATCAAGTGCTAAAATAAGTTCTGAATTGAGTTAAAAATGGATGAACGTATATGAATGTTTTTATGAATGTTTTTATATATACATACTGTATATATTTAACATTAGTGTCAGGTAAATAGCACAGCTTCTAATGTGTCAGGTTTGCAGGTTAAAATTAATCTTGGTTTATTATGGTAAATTTTCCATATTTTAAATACCAAATGTTACAGACTCTGCATGTTATATAAAATGAATAAAACTTCTCTTAATATAAAAAACGAATACAAGTAAATATTTCTGGGTAAGCCTCTTATTGTTTGCTCTCTTGAAAGTAATTTCTAATTTAGTCAGAAAGTCTGTTTTACTGTTCTGACTCCAGTGTATGCATTCATAAGCACCTTGAGCCTCTGAAGACGCTAAATAAATGTATTATTATATTAGTATTATAGAAATTTTTTTATCATTATTATTATAATTATTATTTCCTCTGCCAAACATTAATTTATTTTAAGTACTTGCAACATGTTCTTTTATTATGGAAAGATGTTCTTGAGGGTCACAAAGCGTATAACACAAGTGGAAATGTCAGTCTAATGCACTTTTCATATTGTGTGCCTATAAGCTGGTAAGTTTGTCATATGGCAACCTTATTTTAAATTATTATCTACAATAAGTTATGTGTACCTATTTCTGAGAAAAATTCATGATCAACGCTGTAAGGAAAAAAAAGTAAACATTTACCAACCTTATTATGCATATGTGTGCTTTACTGCAAGGTTTATTTCTCCTAAGACCTATTTATTAATGGATTATGCACCATTAAATCTGACAAACAATATATTAAATTACATTATACATTTTGACCATTTCTAAGATTCAATGACATTGTTGGATGAGCCATGCAACAGTTAACTTATGCAGCCAGACTGGCTTTCAGAAACTGAAAATGGCACATATCAAGTAATATTTCATTGATATGAATAATTATCTTTTTTGAGTAAATGTACTATTTGTTATTCTATATTATTTCATGACAGAACAAATTGAATGAAGGCAAATTATTTTCAGGTTCAACACAGGTAAACCCATGCAAAATTAAGAGAAGAAATGTGAAAAGACTTTACATTTAAAAAAATACTGGCTTCTTTCCAAATGTGCATATCTTGCTCTTATCTGCCAACAGCTGACATTGCCTAGTACTTTGATGGCACAGATAAGGTGAAGATCAAAAGACAGCACACTGTTAAAAACAAAAAAGTTTAATGAAGTACATTTTTAAGACAGAAAAAGGGAAGTCAACTTTGAAAAATCTATTGAGTTATTCAATGAGGCTTGTGTTTTAAGTATACAGTAGTCCACAACTGAATAAATGAAAGTTTTGTCATTTACTAAGATATTACTATTACAGTTCACAAACACTAATACATACAGTTTCTTAAATTTGGTAAAATTTACATTCAACAAATATACAGTATTGTATCATGCCTGTGTTTATCGCTACAAGTGTACTCTAAACAAGCTGTAGAAAAATCTCATTATGTCCAATAGAATGGGAAACATCTGCTCTAAAATTTAGCTCTCGCAGCAAAGGGTCTGAGTACTTGTATCACTGTGATATTTCAGTTTTTATTTCTCTATTATAAAAAAAAAAAATCCTGTGGGAGGGAATGACTAGGAGATGATACATGATCTTCACGTTAAGATCACGGAAGACAAATAAAAGACCCGCGAGACGAAACAGAATGGCCACGGAGCGTCTCGCGGGGATATAGAACATGAGATTCTTGCAAGACACGCCCTACTTACAAGCAATATCAGAGCACGGCCAGCAAAAAAAATCAGTAGTGTAAAGGCACGCAGCACACACAGATCCAGGGGTCTCAGTGCATATAAAGCGTATAAAGGACAATACGTTATAAATGAAATGTCAACGACAAAAAGATCGCATTAGCGCAAACAAAAGGAAATTAATCATCAGGACCAGGTGTAATTGAAAAAATAGGACAAAGCAAGGTCAGAAATAAAAGGCAAAGAGCAGAAAACAATGTCTTTTTGCATTCGCATCATTCAATGCGCAAAACGTAGATTTACACAACAATGGAAAATGCGCTATGAGAATCCGTGGTCCCGCAACAGTTAAAGCAACGACAACTTTAATTTCTAAGAATACACAATTCGGTCAGGTATATATTTATGATCACGGAGTAGTGATCACAACGCGAGCAGCAGAGACACGAAGTGGCAGAAAGGACAGCGGCTGTACAGGCTTTAAAATGATCGAACCCCTTCACAATGCGAGCAGCGTTATATGTCCTGCAAGAAAGAGATTTAACCATGCCGGAAATAAAGGACAATTATTGTTTTTACAACGTCATGCGAGACAAGGCAGTGAGCCATCATTTAAAACAAGTCCACAGACATCTAACCTAGCAGTTGTTGGATTGCTTTTAGCAGACAAGCATCATGTGCTCCCAGCTCTTAAAACAATGACATGTGACAAGCAGAACAGGCAGCTCACAAGCAGCAAAAAGACAGCAGATGATCCGACGGCATATCCTTAGCGTGCGTTCAGCTCCAGCCCACCCCATGGAACCATGCACGGGGCCGGAAATAAAGGACAAATATTGTTTTTACAAAAGTTTTTAAAATAAAAGTGAAAATAATGCATATGTAACAATTTCCATGAAAATAACAATCTCTTTAAATTGTGTATCCGGTAAACCAAACACGGGGGTGGGTGAGCAAAGCCAGCAGAGGGCAGAGCCCCTAGTTTTTAATAAAACTGAAAAAAATTCACTTTGTCATACTAGGGTATTGAGTATTGCTTGATGTGGGAAAAAAATAAATTAAATGATTTTAGCACAAGGCTAAAATAACAAAATGAGAAAAAAGTGAAGGGGACTGAAAACTCTCTGAATCCACTGTAGAAGAAGTCACTCTGCATCTGGAGAAGAAATCATGTGAGCAGGAATAATGAATGGAATCATTCTCTAGTCCCTAAATGTGCAAAGCAGGATTGCTAATCAGAATAATTATTGATTCTTTCTTCATTAATATCTTCATTCTACAGTCAAGTACAGTACTGTTGAACTGCCTGTGCACACATTTAATGTTGGGAAACTGGCACACATCCCATTTTATAAACAGGAACATGATGAAAGTCAATTGAAAATAAAAGGAAGGATTATAAACAAAATTCAGTATTACACTGTACATTTGAGTAAGTGATTTAGCAAACATTAATGTGCATTTATATGTGTTAGTGCATTCAAATATATTCTAAAATTCCACATAAAATAGTATTATCTTGATTTTTAAAAAGTTTTGAATGAGATCCTTCAAGAGATGCTATTCATCAAACTGGGAATATTGATCAAATTGATCAAATGAGAATTTAAGATGCAATATGCTGGTTTGGGCGGCATTGTGGCACAGTGGGTAGTGCTGCTGCCTTGCAGTTAGGAGACCTGGGTTCACTTTCCGGGTTCTCCCTGCGTGGAGTTTGCATGTTCTCCCTGTGTCTGCGTGGGTTTCCTCTGGGTACTCTGGTTTCCTCCCAAAGTCCAAAGACATGCAGGATAGGTGCATTGGCGATTCTAAATTGTCCCTAGTGTGTGCTTGGTGTGTGTGTGTGTGTGTGTGCGTGCGCACTGCAGTGGGCTGACGCCTTGCCTGGGGTTTGTTTCCTGCCTTGCACCCTGTGTTGGCTGGGATTGGCTCCAGCAGACCCCGTGACCCTGTAGTTAGGATATAGCGGGATGGATAATGGATGGATGGATATGCTGGTTTATGTCAAGGAGAGGAATGAAGAAGGTCAGATGATAGTGCATTTTGCCAAAAGGATGGGCATGGCTGTGGTGAATATATATTTTAAGAAGAGGGAGGAACATAGGGTGACATACAAGAGTGGAGGTAGATGCACACATGTAGATTACATCCTATGCAGAAGAGTCAATCAGAAGGAGATTAAAGACTGCAAAGTGGTAGCAGAGGAAAGTGTAGTTAAGCAGCATAGGATGGTGGTCTGTATTATGATGTTGGAGATCAAGAAGAGGAAGAGAGCGAGGGCAGAGCCAAGGATCAAATGGTGGAAGTTGGAAAAGGAAGACTGCAAGGTTGAGTTTAGGGAGGAGGTGAGACAGGCACTGGGTGGCAGTGAAGAGTTACGAGACAGTTGGGCAACTACAGCAGATGTAGTAAGGGTGACAGCAAGAAGGATGCTTGGTGTGACATCTGGACAAAGGATGGAGTGGAATGGGGAAGTACAAGAGAGTATACAGAGGAAGTGGATGGCAAAGAAGAAGTCGGATAGTCAGAGATGGAGAAAGTAGACAAGAGTACAAGGAGATAAGGTGCAAGGAGAAGAGACAGGTGGCGAAGGCTAAAGAAAAGGCGTGTGATGTGTTGTATGAGAGGTTGGACACTAAGGAGGGAGGCTCTGAGCCCTTTCTTATTTGCAATGGTGATGGGCAGGTTGACAGATCAGATTAGAAAGGAGTCCCCATGGAATATGATGTTTGCTGATGATATTGTGGTCTGTAGCTACAGTATGGAGCAGATTAAGGAGACCCTGGAGAGGTGGAGATATGCTCTGGAGAGGAGAAGAATGAAGGTCAGTAGGAACAATACAGAATACATGTGTGTAAATGAGAGGGATGTCAGTGGAATAGTGAGGATGCAAGGAGTAGAGTTGTTGAAGGTGGATGAGTTTAAATACTTGGGATCAACAATACAGTGCAATGGGGATTGTGGAAGAGAGGTGAAAAAAAGAGTGCAGGCAGGGTGGAATGGGGGGAATAGAGTGTCAGGAGTGATTTGTGACAGACGGTAGTGAGACCAGCTTTGTTATATGGGTTGGAGATGGTGGCACTGACCAGAAAGCAGGAGACAGAGCTGGAGGTAGCAGAGTTAAAGATGCTAAGATTTGCACTGGGTGTGATGAGGATGGATATGATTAGAAATGAGGACATTAGAGGGTCAGCTCAAGTTGGATGGTTGGGAGACAAAGTCAGAGAGGTGAGATTGCATTGGTTTGGACATGTGCAGAGGAGAGATGCTGTGTTTATTGGGAGAAGGATGCTGAGGATAGAGCTGCAAGGGAAGAGGAAAAGAGGAAAGCCTAAGAGAAGGTTTATAGATGTGGTGAGAGGGGACATGCAGGTGATGGGTGTAACAGAGCAAGATGTAGAGGACAGAAGATATGGAAAAAGATATGGCAACCCATAATGGGAGAAACCAAAAAAAGAAGAAGAAGCTGCAGTTGTATGCAAAATTTGCTTAAATATAAAGGAAACCATTATAGTGCAAGGAGATTTTTTCCATTTTATTTTATATACAAATTGGGTCTCATAGTAGTTATGCTCTTATGGAATGATATGCATGTTTAAATATGAATACGATTAATCTGGTTCAAGAATATTTAGTATATTACTATATGGATTGCTATATGGATAAAAATTGTTACAATTACAAAAGTTACTTGGGTGACTGCTAGCAGTTACTTAAAAATGGTTTTTTAGAATACAGGTGCACAGACATGACCTGTTTAATGGTAAATTTTGTAAAGTTGTTGAAAAGATTTCTTCATACAGAATAAAAAGAACAAGTTAAAAAGCAGTAGATTGTTGCACGTTTAGTACTTTAAAATATCAGATTTATGATACTAGCTAAACAATAAATTGATGAGTTATGCTGGAGTGATTGGTTCGTTATTATTAAAACCTTCATCTACTTGTGTGGCAGTGAGGAACATTTGTCTGCTTACATCTCCCAAAGATTAAATCTATTCCCGAGTCCATTTTGAAAGGTCCAAGTTTTTTTTTTTTTAAATAAAGTAAAAACGGACATTTAATTATCTTATACCTAGTATGATTTAAAGTTGACAGGATTCTAAGTGCAGTAGCATTCCACTCTTTATAAACCAAGACAGTTAAGTCCAGCACTCATTACAGTTTTATGAACTCTAGTGAGGAAATTTCTTGTTATTAGGCGAGTTTAGACATTGCTTTTTCATGTAAGATAGGTTCTTTTAAAAGAAAGGGGGTAGTTTTAGGAAATGGAAATAGTATGAACATAATATTATCTATTTTTAAAAAAAAAAAAAAATAGATAATATTATGTTCATACTATTTCCATTTCCTAAAACTACCCCCTTTCTTTTAAAAGAACAGAAGTGGCCGGGGAGAGGGAAATCTGGGCATCTCTGCTCAAGCTGCTGCCCCCGCGACCCGACCTCGGATAAGCGGAAGAGAATGGATGGATGGATGGATAATATTATCTAATTAACTTGTCTTGTTTAAATGATGCAAAGATGTTGTTGTTCAAATCTTTAAATTATAGGAAATTGCAAATACTATAAGTGTGTTAGAAAATACTACAAAAATGTAAAAAAACACATACATTGATGTAATCAGTCTAATTGATAAAAAAATAAATAGAATACAAAACCTACAGTAAAAGAAAATTTTCAGTGATTTCCACGTTTTTGAATTTCTGGTATAATTCAATGATTGGTCAAGAGAGTGTACATACAGAAATAATTAAATACTAGGCTTCATTTTCATTCCAATAAATACAGACATAAGAAGAATGACAATTAGCTATACAATAATTTGACTAAATATAAAAGAGCATCATGCGTCTTGACATTTAATTTTTGCTTTTCCAAATTAAGGATGTTGTCATTTTATCTGGAGTTTAAAACATGGAGCTTAATGTGTGAAAAACTTTACAAAATGTTTTCCTTTTGGTCATGTTAATTTTTCCTGCTAATGAAATAATTTTGGAATATACTTTTAAAATGCGGTAAAAATGCAATTATGATTTAACAAATATATTGGAACCTTGTGTGATTGTAAGGCCCATGCACATTTTTAAAGTCAACTACGTAAGACTTTTTTTTTTTTCAACTACATTGCTTCTAGCCTTGTTTAAAATAAAGCATACTATGCCAAAATAAACATACAAAAGTGACATAATTTCATGAATAATTTAAATTGATGGTTTAGATTATGCCATATTCTTTTATTGGGATTTATATTACTTCCTAAAATAAATAGTTTTATTGGGTCAATGTTGTTCTAATCAACATGTAATACTTTGCCAATTTTCCAGTTTCCGGTGCCATGAGTAGTGAGAATATTTACTATTTTTCAAATTATCCTTTAGAAAAAAGATTATATTACTTGTTAATGCTCCATTGCTTTTTTCACTGCACAGAAGCATCCTTAAGAAAAGAAGCTTTAAGTTGTAATTTGGTCTTTAACATAAAAAATACCCTGTACTGTATCTGCATTAAAGGGTAACTGATTAAGTGATGCTGTTTTGAGCACTACTTCGAAAATAATTTGAACAGACAGGTGATACCTGCTATCTTTACTCACAGCTACCACTTATAGACTTGTGATCCTAAAATATCAAGAGCCAAGCTGTCTGAATTGTGGGACTGAATTGTGTCTAAATTGTGGGACTCTGCCATGAAATGGCTGGAACAGAGGATGATATCTGTAGAGAAGGCTGTTGAAATGGTTGTATTTGACTAAGTGTAAATCTTTTAAGAATGTCGAGAAAGTGTCTGAACTGATGAACAAGCACTGCAGACAACTGCAAGGCCTGGTGACTTAACTGTGAGCCTCATAAATCATATACCTCACAAAAGAACAACTAACTCAGATTGTTGATGTCTGAAAAAAGCAAGAGGAAGCCCATCTTCTGAGAACTAATACTCTGTTACTATTGTGGATGAGTAGGACTTTCTAAAGCTAAATGCCCAAAGACAGATGAGGAAACAGACTAGCTTGACAAGGTGTAGCACAGGAGCATCCAACTCCAGTCTTAGGGGCGCCACAGTGGCTGTTGGTTTTCATTCTAACCGTTTTCTTAATTAGTGACCAGTTATTGTTGGTAATTAATTTCTTTTGCCTTCATTCTAATTAACTTGCTATTTAAGACTCGGATCCTTTATTTCTTTCTTCCTTAATTAGCAGCCAAATCATACGATACAAAAACAAGTCAAAACATGACCAGCAAACTGAATCCATCATACAACAACCAAAAATAAAAAGGTGAAGGTCTCAGTAATGTTGATTTGCTTAGGTCACCAAAACATCTTGACAGTGCTGTTAAGAAAAAAGAAAACCAATAGTTTTGGAAATGCCTACTATTGTTTCTCTTATTCTCCCACAAGCCATGGAATTAAATAATGGGTTTAATTAACAAGAAGAATCAACTTCTAATCAAAGGTTATGGTTAAAATGAAATTTGGTTGGAAATTGAGGTCCTGACTTAGTCATCTGTTTGCTCACTTCATATCTCATTTCTGTTTGTTTGACATTTAAGGTAAAATAATGTAAGTTAAGAAGCCAGTCTTAAAAAAACAAAACAAAAAAAAAAAACGCATTTATAATGAAGGGAAAGAAGTCAATTAATAACAGAAATTGGCCAGTGATTAAGAAGAGGCAAAAAGGAAAACCTGCAGCCACCGTGGCTCTCCAGGGTCAGAGTTGAACACCCCTGGTGTAGAAGGTATGGTGTGTTCTGTAAACACCAGAAGTAACTCTACTCCATTGGGCCCTTGAGCAAGGCCCTTAACCTGCAATTGCTTCATCCTTGGTATGACATTCATCTGCATCCAGTTTTGCTGCTGAAAAAGTTAAGTGAAAGCATTTTGCTGCACAACATGATTTTTTAGTGGCATGCAAAAATTCTCTACATCTCCCAATGGTGACAATAGAGTCTTTGTGGGTCCTTGCACTGTTCGATGACCAAAGGGAGTTTGAACTATATTTTATAAAGAGAACAAGAACATCCTAAAGCATACACAAAATGCTACAGCTTTGGTTAATAATGTTACAGAATCTGTTTTTTTTTTTGCTCTTGTGTTGTTAATGATAATGAAGATATACAGTATGAAAGCATCTTGGTTCCACATCCATGTTGTGGTAAATTGCTACGTTTAGCACAAATGCACATGAATGAGGCCACTTGAGGACAGAGAAAACAGTAAAGTGCACATGGGATTGTTTTTATTGGCTTGGTTTCTTGACTTTTGCAAAGAATATACATTTTTTTTAGTGCTTTCTCTTTTTTGATCCATTCTGCATATTACTTATTTTCTCTTATGATAGATACAGTTAGATCCATAAATATTTGGACAGAGACAACTTTTTTCTAATTTTGGTTCTGTTAGTTACCACAATGAATTTTAAATGAAACAACCCAGATGCAGTTGAAGTGCAGACTTTCAGCTTTAATTCAGTGAGGTGAATAAAACGATTGCATAAAAATGTGAGGCAACTAAAGCATTTTTTAACACAATCCCTTCATTTCAGGGGCTCAAAAGTAATTGGGCAATTGACTCAAAGGCTATTTCATGGGCAGGTGTGGGCAAGTCCGTCATTATGTCATTATCAATTAAGCAGATAAAAGGCCTGGAGTTGATTTGAGGTGTGGTGCGTGCATGTGGAAGATTTTGTTGTGAACAGACAACATGTGGTCAAAGGAGCTCTCCATGCAGGTGAAAGAAGCCATCCTTAAGCTGCGAAAACAGAAAAAACCCATCTGAGAAATTGCTACAATATTACGAGTGGCAAAATCTACAGTTTGGTACATCCTGAGAAAGAAAGCAAGCACTGGTGAACTCAGCAACGCAAAAAGACCTGGACGTCCACGGAAGACAACAGTGGTGGATGATCGCAGAATCATTTCCATGGTGAAGAGAAACCCCTTCACAAGAGCCAACCAAGTGAACAACACTCTCCAGGGGGTAGGCGTATCGATATCCAAGTCTACCATAAAGAGAAGACTGCATGAAAATAAATACAGAGGGTGCACTGCAAGGTGCAAGCCACTCATAAGCCTCAAGAACAGAAAGGCTAGATTGGACTTTGCTAAAGAACATCTAAAAAAGCCAGCACAGTTCTGGAAAAACATTCTTTGGACAGATGAAACCAAGATCAACCTCTACCAGAATGATGGCAAGAAAAAAGTATGGAGAAGGCGTGGAACAGCTCATTATCCAAAACATACCACATTATCTGTAAAACACGGTGGAGGCAGTGTGATGGCTTGGGCGTGCATGGCTGCCAGTGGCACTGGGACACTAGTGTTTATTGATGATGTGACACAGGACAGAAGCAGCCGAATGAATTCTGAGGTGTTCAGAGACATACTGTCTGCTCAAATCCAGCTAAATGCAGTCAAATTGATTGGGCGGCGTTTCATGATACAGATGGAAAATGACCCAAAACATACAGCCAAAGCAACCCAGGAGTTTATTAAAGCAAAGAAGTGGAAAATTCTTGAATGGCCAAGTCAGTCACCTGATCTTAACCCAATTGAGTATGCATTTCACTTGTTGAAGACTAAACGTCGGACAGAAAGGCCCACAAACAAACAACAACTGAAAGCCACTGCAGTAAAGGCCTGGAAGAGCATTAAAAAGGAGGAAACCCAGCATCTGGTGATGTCCATGAGTTCAAGACTTCAGGCTGTCATTGCCAGCAAAGGGTTTTCAACCAAGTATTAGAAATGAACATTTTATTTCCAGTTATTTAATTTGTCCAATTACTTTTGAGCCCCTGAAATGAAGGGATTGTGTTAAAAAAATGCTTTAGTTGCCTCACATTTTTATGCAATCGTTTTGTTCACCCCACTGAATTAAAGCTGAAAGTCTGCACTTCAACTGCATCTGAGTTGTTTCATTTAAAATTCATTGTGGTAATGTACAGAACCAAAATTAGAAAAAAGGTGTCTCTGTCCAAATATTTATGGACCTAAGTAGATAGATAAATAGATAGATAGATAGATAGATAGATAGATAGATAGATAGATAGATAGATAGATAGATAGATAGATAGATAGATAGATACTTTATTAATCCCAAAGGGAAAATCACAAATTGATTATTGATATGATGATAAAATATTGCATTGCATGGCTAAGATTTAATTGTGAGAATTATTCATATGTCATTCTCCAACCATGACCATTTTGGGTGTGTGTGTGTCCATTGTTATCATGCAATGGCCAATGCTTTGGTGCATGACATCATCAAGTGAACAGTGTTTAAGATAGTAATGCAATATATTTGGTATCCATGTATATGGATACAATTCTAAACAAAACTTGGTGCTTAATGATTTTTTAGGAACTATTCTTTACATAGCCAGGACTTTTGTGTTCATTTTCTGAATTGTGATTTTTTAATGGATGTCAGTGTTTTGCTCCTTTGTTTAAGTTTTGACCTTTGCCTGTTAAAACAAAAGTACCCTTTGTGTGCTCCTGCTTTAAATTCTATTTCCTGGTAAACTCAGTTCTTCCTTGGGCTGTGAAGCTCATTACATGGGGAACTGATGAGGAGGGGAAGCACTGTTTTACATCCTGTACTTTGTAAACAAGCACTGCATGTTATTTGACATCTAAAGATTGTGCATATTTCCGAAAAGAATGTGAACATTTATTAGTAAAGACTCCAGTTATTGACTTCTAGCTCGTTTATGACTTTAGTTTTTCTTTTACACTTTGGTTCTGGTGAAAGTTCATTAGACCTTCAATTTCTGATCTTTGCCTGTTATTTTGGTTTAATGTTTATCTCCTGATACATCTTTATTGACCTGCCTTTTTGTATCTCCTGGGAAAACAATTGCCATACAGTATACACTGTAGGTTACCTTAAAAAAAATAGCATGGAACTATAAGTATATTCCAATTTTAGTTTTGTAAATGTGTCGATCGGCACAAGCAGCAAGCAGCCTGCTATCACATCCCTGCACCGATGCAACTCAAGATGCAAAGAAGATTCTCCCAGCATAAGTGTGTGTCTGCTTATTTGATATTTGGACTAAAGTCTTTACACGTTATACACTTAACTTCATCATTAGTATAACATGGAAAACGTTTCTTCTTTAGGTATGTGTTCAACATTTCTTGCCTTGCATTTCCTTTCATCCTACACTTGCACAGGTTGTTATAGACATGGAACACACATGAAATGCATGTATTCCAAATAACGATATATTATTTACCCTAAATATTTCTAGGCACTTCACACACAGATAAACACACTTGAGCTGGGAGAATGTTTTGACCGAGTTGAGCTCCATCGGTGCGGGATGGGATAGCAGGCTACTTGTGCTGATCGACAGATTTGCAAAACAAGAGACGCTGATGGAGAGGTGCGAAGGAATTTAAGGTGGCCTTGGATTATGTTTTTTCGTAGGCTTCAGGGATTGTAGTGTTATGCAACCTAATATCCTGAATCCACTCTTTTTTACAGTTAAAGAGAAGTCAATTACAAAGGAATTACAGGGGCAATTGGTCAGATCAGCTTCTTGAAGTAAACATGATGGATCAATAAATGCAGTTTATGCAAACAGTAATCAATTTGCAAAATGTGAAAAAGCGATGTTACAATATAGTGGAATCATTCAATCGGACCCTTAAACATATGCTAAACAATTTGATAATGGAAGACATAAGTGACTGGGACTAAATTAGGGGTTAGAATTAGTGGATCTCTCACCTGCCATCAGAGCTAGCAGTAAAGGCTACAGAGACACTTGGCTAGAGAACTGCTCCTAGTTCCATTTAAGACACATTGATCTGGACAAAATGGAGAAAAAGATATGCAACTAAATTAGGAACTGTGCTGAAGATGCAGTTCAAATCCTAAACTGCTGCATTATCTTTCAGATTCAGTGCCATTCTGTAATGGGTTATGTAAAGGACATTCTTTTTGGTGTAAGCAAAACGTTTTATTTCCACCACTTCCATCACTTCTGCCATAATGATGATGAGATTTTATCCTGACTGGTACAGAATGAATTACTTTAAAGGTATGTTATGATAGTGAACTTGGTGTGTTCCTATGGCATGTCTCCATCAAATCTACTGAAATAAAGGATGTCAACTGAAACCATGGTAGTGGTGATCTTGTATTATATTTAAAGAAAAATCCGTAAAAGCTCCCTTACTTATCAGGTTTATAACATCCTTGCTCATTATGAGAAGTGAGACACAAACCTTATTGTACAGTTGGGCCAATTTTGGCTTACAACTTAGATGTCTGTGACATTAAACTTCCTCTGCCATAATAGATGTTACCCCTTTCAACCTGAAATCATATCTTATGGAGTTAATCTTTAAATTATCTTTTGGGGGATTTATAATTATAGTTGCAAAATTGTGTGAGTTTTCCCAATTTTCAGAATTTTATAGCAAGTAACCATTCCATGTTGGTAAGTTCATCTTCTCTTGACATATCACAAAGTATCAAACTATAATACTTGGTCGAGTTTTGTGAAGACATAAAATTTGTCAAGCTCTGACTTTGACACTAGGACAACAGGGTTAGACCAGAGATAGCGGGTCTCCTCATTACAAATTAACAGCTACACTGAACAAACATTCATTGCTATTGACAACTCTCAACTTTGACCTGATCCTAGAAGTAGTGTCTTTTGAGAAATTCTTCTTTAATGTTGTTCATAGCTTTGTGTCTAAGAATTTCTAAGTTGCTAAGTGTTGTAAGTTAATATAGTACATTTTCATCTTAATTCATCTGTTTGGTGTCCTGCCTATTTTAACTCCCTTAGTCTTATGCTCTGCAGCTTTGGAAAAAGAAACATCTTGGCACAACTCCAATTTGGCTGAGCCATGTCCCATCTTCCAGAATCCTGTCCTTTGTATTGGTGGCAAGCTAATCAATTTTCAGCCATGGGCTGATTGGTGCATTCAGATGCTTGGTGACATTTATAATGAAATGAATATAGACTTTGAATGTCACAATTATTCAGGTCCAGGTTTTCTGCTCCTTGTTCCTATTTATTTTTCTATCTTCAGATCAGTCCTTAAAGCAAACAAGATCCCAATATCCTCTGCACTGCCTTCCCACCCCCTTTATAATTTTTCCTGCTTACTGTCTCCAAACTTTAAGGCAGTAGCATCTTTATATGAAAGTCTGTGTAAGATATCTCCCAAACATCTACCTTTATTTTCAGTTTCATCTCATGGATGGACAGATCAGGTCAGGTTGGGGAGCATGCACTGGTAGAGTGCGTTGCTGCACCAAGCACATGAGGAAACATCTCGGGATCCCAGCTGGCAACCCCCTAGCCAGCCCCACCCCACCAGAAAGGACCATTTATCTGCTGCAGTCATGCAGTCAGGTGTTACGTGGGTATCCCCTTGCCTTGATCCAGCAGCTCAGGTCCTCAACAATGAGGACCCTGCGAGCCAGCTCACCCTTGGGGAATCATGCCATATAGCTATAGTGCCATAACTGATGCTCCCTCACACTGCAGATAATGTGCCTCATTCGGGACTCTGTGAGCAACGGCTCATTCAACACAAAGCGGTACCCAAGGATTTTCCGAAGAGACATAGTACCAAAGGACACCAGTCTTCATCTCAGGTCACTGGATAGCATCCATGTCTCGCTACCATATAGCATCATTATGATGGGGGATATGGGGAATATGTGATGCTTGTATTGCCTATGCGAGAAATTGATAAAGAACAGCACCATGAATTACATCGAAGCTCATCAAATGTATGAATATATTCGCATGTCAGCATTTAAATTTGATGATTTGCTTCACCTCATCAAACTATTCATCAGACATTGAAGCTCATCAAATGTTGATAGTAAACAATGATACTGACATCACATACCAAAACTTGAATATATACACCACCCTTATTTTTGCTGGTAATGCAACTCTCACATCAAAAGAATGGTGGGAACATGTGGCAGCCATGATGCGTATGTGTGAGTGTTCTGAGCGTGGAGTATAAACCGGATCTAACTATACAAGGGCTAATCACTTGCCTTGAAAACCCCAATGCTTGGATTTCTGCCAACCTTTTCCAGCTTATAACTAATTAAACTGAACAGCTCTATGCTGGATCATCTAGATAACCCAAGGAACTAGACTTGGCACTACAAATGATCTTGATTGCATCCTGTCACCAACCATGGAGCCATACCTGACATCTGTTGTTTAATTGTGTATGGAACCTCAACAGAGTATGACCTTACAAGCTTGATCAGATGCTAAACTACTTAATTAATCATCTATCTCTAGGACTCATCCAATATGTGTGGTACTTTTGCATTGTATTTAAAAATTGATCCTCTGTTCTCTGTTCTAGAAGTTGAATTCCCATAGCTTGTCAGAGTAGTAGAGTAAGTTTTGATTCTTCAGTTAATCATTAAATAATTTTTAGAATTAGTAGATATAGCTGATCCAATGCTTTAGTGTTCAGAATAAGTAAAGAAGGCAGAAGACAAAATAAGTGAACATGACTTCTTAAGTTAAAAAAATAATTCAGAAAAAAGAAATTCAACCAATGCTGTTTATTTGAGCTTCATTATAGTTTATGTTGGCCAGAAAATGGATCAGATTCTGTTTCTCAAATATATATTTCATAATTATTTAGAGATTGCATTGAAAGGAATGTCTAACATTCCATTTTTGAACACTAAAGTCTAGATTTACGTATGCTGAATATAATCTTTGTAATTTGGCTTCACTTTAAATATCTTTCAACAATAAATGCATTCTTTGAAGTATTCTGCACAAGTATCAAGAACACATTGTCTAAAATGTTCCAAACAGTTTGCTTTATAAAATGGGTTGTTATGATTTTTGAAATTATGGAAGATATCTTCAACATGTTAAAACAGCTCAGGTTTGATCTTGTTATAAAAGAAATGTTTTCACTCGTGACTGTGCTCTTCATTTAAGCAGGTTTGGCAACTGCAGGACAAAGTGCTTCAGTTTTAAAGTTTAGTTTATTTTTTTTTATTTGACATCTTGTTCATCAATGTTCTCTAGCACATTCCATGTTTAAGATGCTTAAGTATGTAGAGCCAATCAACACAGAGACTTAAAAAAAAGAAAAAAATTCTTAACAGTTTAGATGTGTTTAAGTGTAATGATTAAAAGAGTACTGTCAGTATTTTATTCCAGATACCAAAGCTAAGAACATTTAAGGACATAATATTTTTTTCCTGTGATATAACCTGGAATTGTTTAAAATGATGTCCAAGAGATCTATAAGCAGAGATATATCTAAATTATTAATCATTTTGAAAATCATTCTCAATTTACCTTAAACCTGCCCTCAGAAACTATAGTATTATTTCTAATAGAGTATCATTCTCAAAGATCCATCATCATTCACCATCTCTAAGACCTTTAAAAATACAGTACCCTAACTCACTCAAAAAAAAAATCACATGCATTATATTCTTTCTTTTCTCACTTTTACTGACATGTTGCATTACTTTACTTAGCTCACATAGCCCCTCACCCCTTTCCTCTAGAGAAGAGGGACAAAAAATTGTAAAGAATCAACTGGGAATACTTAAATACCCACCTAGCAATGGTGCAGCATGTTCAGTTCATTAGATCAACTGTGATAAATGCCTGCCTGCTAACAGTATGGCTATCACAATTGATTTTTCATTAGGAAGTAATGTCCCATTGGCAGTAACTCCAAATAGAGATGCCCTCTAATAAATAAGTAAAGACACTATTTAAAATGGCTTTAAGCAAGAGGACTTATAACCTAGGGAAGTGATTTTAAAACAGCATAGAACAAGCATTAACTGTACTTTATGTGCTTAAATGAAACAAGTATGAGCTAATTATTTACAGTTATTTTGGTGGGAATTAAATGAGTATCAAGAGCACACCACAAAGCACTGATCACTTTTTTATTTTGTTGAACTGCATGTTTACTTTATATTTAACCAATTTATTTTCTTTCTTTTAATTACTTTAGTCAGTTTGATAAAGCTTGGAAGGCAGTCAGTCATTTTCTAACCCACCTAATCAGGAACAGGTTCACAGGGGTCTGCTGGAGCCTATCCCAGCTAGCATAGGGTGCAAGGAAGGAACAAACCCAGGACAGGGTGCCAATCCATCACAGGGTGAACACACACATCCCACCCCCACCACACACACACACATCAACCCCATCCACACACTAGGGGCAATTTAGAATCACCAATTCACTTAACTTGCATGTCTTTGGACTGTGGGGGGAAAAGCCATGCAGACACAGGGAGAACATGCAAACTCCACTCAGGGAGGACCTAGAACGTGAACCCTGGTCTCCTTACTGTGAGGCAGCAGAGCTATCACTGCGACACCGTGCCACCTAAGCTTGGAAGTGTAACATGTAATATATCTTTTTTATAATAATATAGCCTCCTAACCATATCCCATTGAAGCTAGAAATACATACAGAAGGTGAAATACATACAGAAGGTGTTTAATACCAATATGTAGGGCTTACACTTTTCTCTAGAGCCTACAGTCCTGGAACAGAAAGAAAATAGAAGAATTAACTCTAAACCTTGCTTTCAGGTAAATTGGACATGTATTGTAAAGTTTGAACAAATTATTAATGCCATATTATTAAATAAATATTATTATAACCAAAGCAGATCTACAATTTGTATAAGCGTATAACATAATACCAAAAAAAAAGATTTTAAAACATATTTTATTTAATCTATTCCAGTCTGTAATTAGGTTTGGAGTTTCACATTCTAAAATACTTCTCAATTCATAATGTTTTAAACTTTTGTTCAGTTAAAAATGCAGATACTGTGTGCAGTAAATCAAAGGCCTTGCTACGTGTAATACATTCATTCCTGGGTGTGTCTGATAATTTATACAAACTGCAATATTAGTCAAAGCTTCATCCATTCAAAAGTAATATTTCTAGGAATGGCTGCAAAATAAAGATACTTTGAAAAGCACAGTGCAAAATGTTATGTATCATTGTCATCATTTTCCTAAAAAAACAGTACTGTTTTTCTATATATTTTTAAACATTTTCAAAATTGATTGGGATTGCTACCTAGTGATCCAGCTAAGAATTTATACCTCATCTCACTATCTAATTTGCAGGATGTAGAACATTTGAAAAATTCAATACTTCCAATACAACTCAGAGTCCTGCCACGTGCAAAAGTTCGCTGATGACACTGCTATCGTGGGCTGCATCAGGAGTGGGCAGGAGGAGGAGTATAGGGACCTAATCAATGAGTTTGTTAAATGGTGCGACTCAAACCACCTACACCAGAACACCAGCAAAACCAAGGAGCTGGTGGTGGATTTTTAGTCCTCATGGACCCCGTGATCATCAGAGGTAACTGTGTACAGATGGTGCAGACCTATAAATACCTGGGAGTGCAGCTGGATGATAAATTACACTGGACTGCCAATACTGATGCTCTGTGTAAGAAGGGACAGCGCCGGTTATACTTCCTTAGAAGGCTGGCGTCCTTCAACATCTGCAATAAGAAGCTGCAGATGTTCTATCAGACGGTTGTGGCGAGCGCCCTCTTCTACGCGGTGGTGTGCTGGGGAGGCAGCATTAAGAAGAAAGACGCCTCACGCCTGGACAAACTGATGAGGAAGGCAGGCTCTGTTGTTGGCATGGAGCTGGACAGTTTGACATCTGTGGCAGAGCGACGAGCGCTCAGCAGGCTCCTATCAATTATGAAAAATCCACTACATCCACTAAACAGTATCATCTCCAGACAGAAGAGCAGCTTCAGCGACAGACTGTTGTCACTGTCCTGCTCCACTGATAGACTGAGAAGATCGTTCCTCCCCCAAACTATTTGACTCTTCAATTCCACCCGGGGGGGGGGGATTTTGGTGGGTAAACATTAACATTATACAAAGATATTGTCTGTTTTTTTACCTGTATTGTTATCAATCTTTAATTTAATATTGTTTTCTGTATCAGTAAGGTGCTGCTGGAGTATGTGAATTTCCCCTTGGGATTAATAAAGTATCTATCTATCTATCTATCTATCTATCTATCTATCTACTGTTATTGTACAATTACATATTAAATTAACAGAGCTATACTCTTTGTTTTTAGTCAAGCAACACATTCGGATAAATGGTTTTCCGATTATAGAATTGTGATTAGTCTATTCTGAAAGCACAGGATTCAAGAAAACAACCAGTCTTTGTCTGTCCTAGAACATGCTAATACGCACACTCATTCATTGCAGGCCATTTTAAGTTCACCAAATAACCTCTTTTGAATTTGACAGGAAACTAAAACACCCCTGGAAACCAAGTTTGCTCAAGGATAACTTGCATAGTTCATGCACCACCACAAAAAACCGCATGTATTAGATATTACACTAAATACCCAAAAGGCATGGTTCTGTCTCCCTTCTTGCTTTCACATGCATGCATTAAAACTTTTCATATGACATATAAAATTCCTGGATTAAAATACTTTTCTAAATCACAGGGCTAACACTATGCAGATAGAGTAATAAAGCTTTCAAAATGTACTTTGTAAAGAGTCCACCTGGGACTGAAATTATTTATAGCTTTTTATAACTTCTCTCTCATAAACAGTCCCCACTACCAGGCTCTGTTCACAGACAGAATTTTTTAAAAATAAGTAACAAGCAAGAGACTGGATTAATTACAGAGGAATGCAAGCCATTTGGAAAGGTATTTTTCGTCCTGATATTACTGATAACAATTAATAAAGCTTAATAAATCACAAGTTTTCCTTTTCATATTACTCTTTTCTCATCACCACAGTTTGTTTAAATCAATCAGTATGTTCTGTTTAGGAGGCATATATATTCGAAGAAATGTATAAAGAGAATACCATGTTTTCAACATAGAATATTTGTATCTTAAGCACAGTGTATCTACTGTTTCATAAAGGACTTCCAAAGCCAATGCTGAAGTTTAATCTCCAATGTAGGATGGGTATTAAGCCTCTAATCAGAAGGGAGTCTGTGTCTGAAGTTGTTAGGATTGGCTTTGGCATGCCTCACTGGTTGTTCAGCTGTGATTACTGTGACGGACAAGTTACTTTTGAAATCTCTAGGAATGAAAACGATTCTTGGAATGGGAGAATAGTGCTGAAAGATGATCTTGAAGAAAATCAAGTCTAAATTACCAGCAGACAGTAGTAATTGGGTAGCAATAGTTCCTGCTTTGAGAATGTAACAAAACACAGAACAGGACAACATTATTTAATTTGATACATTTTTTCATACTATTGATTGCAATTCATGTAGTAAAATTCAGAACTTTATAATTGCAATCATGGTTTTTATGTACATCTGAAAAAGAAGTAAGAGCTCTGGGTGATTATTCATTTTAATATACTAATTTTATCAACTACAGTATGATAAAAAGCCCCCAAGTATTAACATATAGTTTGATACTTTACATCATATTGCAGTTGATTTAAGTTTACAGAGATCTTTATTTTTTCACATAACAGTAGTCCTTAGATATTTAAACTCTTCAAACACAGTCAGAAAAAAGTGACCTAGTGTAGATCTAGTTACCTGCAAGAGGACGCAATAGGCAAGAACATGCTCTTATTTTATTTAGAATCCAGAGATCTTATTAAAATTCACCGTTTAGATTTAATACAAAAGGCATTTATGAGTATGAATCTAATATATTGAGCAACATATTATCAGCATAAAGAAATATGTTTTATCTCAGGCCTTTCCTTATAATCCCTGTAAAAACATAAAATGATGTAATTGAACAAAATGTATGTGTGTAAGTACAGAAAATAGGACAGAATGATCAAACTTGTTTGTGTTTTGCGTACGTGACAAAAAGCATATATACTTTCTGTAAGTTTTCTTTCAATGATGTGTGTGACAAGAAAATGTACCTTTAGGGTAAAGACTTTACCAATTGGAATAATACAAAATGAGTCAGGACGCTATTTTTATTGCTTACGTGGTCTACGATCAGGAGACTAGAAAAGCTATAAAAGAGCAAGGACATCTGCACTCGAGGCAGATGAAGTGCGGTGTCCTAGGACTGTATTTCTCTGTCATTTTACCCTTGCCTGGTATGTATCAATAAAAGGTTTTTACTAATTTTAATTTTCTTCTCTGTCTTCAGTCACAAAAAGTGTCCACAGTTTTTTGGCGCCCGGACGTGGGGCAGGAGACGGCCGGTCGACTCCTCCGGCGAGACCATTTCAGTGATCCATCTTACCAGCGGACTGCCGTCAACTTGAGCTCCGGCAGCAGAGCATGCAGCTCCGGCAAAAGTTAGGACTGCCCTGTCCTGAAAGAGTTCTTGCGTGAGGAGCCCCTGGTCTCCTCTTTGCTACATCCACGGTGACTGAACGGATTTCCAGACAGAGTTTGCACACTTCCAGGCTGGGGTAAGCTCCGGGGAATTTCCGAACATATTTTTTTATTTTCTAAATTACGGGAGGGCGAGTTTCCTGTTGACCGTCTAGTCATATTCATATCTCAACGGGTTGCTTAAGGTGATGGAGACTTGACCCAAGCAGTTTGACGCATACGAAAGATCTGACGAAAGGATACTGGCCTCACCCATATCCTAGACTCGGCTGGACGTATTGATGTAGTATTCTGCTGAACCGAATCGGACAGGAAGTCACCTGAGCTGGAATCCGGGGATGTGAACGGACAGGCTAACGGGATGAGTAATGGGGTGGTATATATATATATATATGGAAACATAAACAGAAAAAGAGCACAGATTGCAGGTTTGCTGTTAGGACGGAATAAATAAATCTACATACTAATAGGAATACCGTGTTCTCCTGGGAACTGGGACAGGACCGATAGTTGGGTGTCTCCCCTTGGGACTAAAAGAAGGGAACAGTAAGGGAACAGTGAGTGGCACACTTAATACCTCGCTAATTCATACATACAAGGGATTAGACGAATCAGTATATAGTTGGAAAATTAAATACAGGACTCGGGAAGAGCAAGGGGACATAATGGGAACTTATAACAGTAAGCCTGTTAATCGCCGCACAGGGGGATCAAAATCATTAATGCTGGAAGAATTATTTTCGGAGGATCAACAGACGCCCCGTAAAAATGGGTCTCCTAGGAAATTTGTAGAAAAGAAGACAGGTTTAGATTTCAAGAAGGCATGTAGGAAATGGAATAGACAGAGAGGTGGGCGTTGGCCGATAGAGGGGACAGGAGATGCAAGTGAAATACAGGAAACTAGGAAGATCCTGTGTAGGAATAAGCAGGGTTGTTATAATAGTGGACTGTATCGAATGGATATGTTCGATAGATGGGAATTAGTAATAAAAGACAGAAATTTAGAAGCAGTACAGAAACAGAATGAATTGTTGCGGGCAAATGAGGGAAAGGCTAAAAAGGAGAAAGAGGAATTACTAATTACATTACAGAAAGTTCAGACAGGCACGGAACCACAGGCAGATGGGAGGAAAAGGAAGAATAATCCAAATAAAGACCCCCTTTATCCTATTATTTGTTCCTCTCCTCAGTACCAACCTCAGGCACCTCCATTATCCCCTCCTCTATCCCCCATTCCGACTGCCCCCCATGCTCTACAACTGGCAGAAGTTTCCCCCGATGATCCCCCAGGCACAGATCACTATGACCCACCCCGTACTAGACAAACCCCCGTCTCCCAACGCACTCGAAGTCAAACCTCTACTCACAAACCAGCTCCAACTTTTTTCTCTCCAACCTCTTCTGATCCTTAACCTTTACTTACTTGCCCTTTAATAGAAGTTCCCAATCCCCATTATAACCCTGCCCATCCAGCCGGACCCCAAAATCCCACAACAGTTATGATAAATCGGAACTGGGACATCCAAGAACTAAAGGATGTCGTGAATGCACTTCCAGATCCAAAGGAAGTAGGAGGACTAAAATTTGTTGAACAACTTGATCAGTTAGATAGCATGTATAAGCCTAACGCTGCTGAATGGACCCAGGTACTTCGTCGAAAGCTTGGGACCACATGGGCCACTGTTTGCAAGGGTGTCCGCAATGACGTAACATGGGTATGGAACCCAGCTTTAACTCGAGGACAGGGGATTGGTGGAGAAGGCAAATTTAACCCACAATGGGAGGCGTTGAGACAAAATATTGCAGAAAAATATAAAAATGGAACGGACTGGTCCCTTATTTCTGCTGCAAAACAAAAGAGAGACGAGACGGTTGATGAATGGGCACATAGGATTCAAGACCTTATGGCTAATCACTCGGGCTTGGAAAATGTCGATGACCGCACCCGAGCTGCAGTTCCACCTTTTGTTTCCGGTTTGCGCCTTGATATACAAAACAAGGTCCGCACTTCCTGTATTGGGTGGGAAAGTGCCGCGTTTGATGAAGTCAAACGACATGCTGAACATGCTGAAAAACAAACTAAGCAGAAGGAATCGGACTCTCATGCCAAATTATTGGCAGCACAGATGAACTATTTTACCAGGAATACTCCTGACCGAGGCCGAGGATATGGCCTTAGAGGAAGGGGACGAGGACGAGGAAGAGGACGAGGTGGTTTTGGAGCTCCTCCTGCTGACCACAATAAGAATCCTTTTATTCCCTCTCCCTTTAATCCCAATGTTAATTCCTACTCTTGCTACGCCTGTGGTGACACTGGACATTTTCGTCAGGAGTGCCCTCACAGACTGCAACAGCCCCCGCCTCCCCCTATTCCACCTGTTTTTTTGACACCCCTGACCAACAATACTGGCCATAGGAAAACGCAGGGACCTCCAGCCACTCTTTTCAACTACCTTTGCTCACCCATAATTCAGAGACTGATCCTTTACTGACATTGTTCGTTGATGGCACTGAGACTATTTTCTTAATCGACACTGGTGCCACTCGATCTACCCTCTCGCTGGCAAAGGTCCCTGCCTCGAACGAGACTGTTACTGTGCTTACTGCTTCTGGAAAACCTCACCTTCTCCAAGTATCAAAACCTCTTCAAGTCCAGTCACGTCCTGGCGGACATACCTTACTGCATCGTTTTCTTTTAAATCAGCTCTGTCCAGTTAACCTTTTAGGAAGAGATCTCATGACAAAACTTTCTCTTTCTATTTCTATGACTGACAAAGGTTTTTTCTGTTCTACCCCCAAGTTGTTGTGTCAAATTGCCCCTTACCCCAAACCCTCTTTTGCAGCTTGGACTTTAAATATTTCCCCACACACCATTCTCCTCAAAGCTCTACACTCTTTTTCCCCCTGTCTCTTTCCCAATTTACAGGCCCCTGACATTTTACACTGTACTGCCCAATACTTCCCTATAGAAGTAGACACCCCCTGGCTAGAATCTTTCCTTACTTCTGGTACTCGCCCCGAAACCCTTCACATCTCCTGTGTTTTTATTTCATCCACAAAGGCAGCTGCTTCTCTTCATCTTACATGCTCACAACATATATTTTATCTTGGCGGCTCAGTGCCTCATATTTCCTTAGCTAAATCACGCACTGTTAAATGGGGGGAAATAGGACCATGGGTAGAACAATGCCTTAAAAGAACAGACTGGTTACAAGTTGCTCCAGGTATTTTTGATACTCCTGACCGTTTAATAACTAAAGTGGTGCTTCAAACTGATTTTTTAGTACATCGCGCTTTGTGCCGTCCTTCCTCTTTTGCTTGTTCATTGCAAACCACTTTCCCTTCTTGGCTCTCTATGCTCCCTGATTCACTATGGTCCCAGGGAAAGAATGATTATGGAAAGATAGCCCATTGTGAGCCTCTGGTGATCCACCCGAAATCCTCCTTCCGCCCGCACCGTGCCCAATATCCTCTGTCTCCCGAAGCAGAGGCTGGCATCTCCGCCGTACATTCCGATCTCGTCAAACGCGGTGCCATTATTCCAATTGAATACTCTCCAGTCAATTCCCCCATTCTACCTGTAAAAAAGGCTGACGGTTCATGGCATTTCGTACAAGACTTGCGACAAGTAAATTCTGCCATCTTCCCTAGGGCCCCTATTGTCCCTAATCCTTCCATTATCCTCTCTACTATCCCTCCTTCCGCTCGGTACTTCTCCGTTATTGACCTAGCTAATGCTTTCTTTTCTATCCCTGTACACCCTGATTCTCAATTTTGGTTTGCTTTTACTTTCCAAAACCGCCGTTGGACATGGACCATCATGCCTCAGGGATACACTGAAGCCCCTTGTGTATATGGACAAGCTCTTGCCCAAAATTTAGAAGGCTTTTGGCCGGACAGAGGTAGTACATTGATACAGTATGTAGATGACATAATGCTATGTAGCACTACGGAAGAAGATTGTGCAAAAGATACCCAGAAATTGTTGCTGTTTTTGGGGGACAATGGCCATAAAGTTTCTAAAGTTAAGCTGCAGCTAATCAAAACAACTGTAAAATATCTAGGTCATGACATTACGTGTGGAACAAGAGCTCTCTCTAGCGATCGCATTACAGCCATCTAAAATCTTCCTAGACCGGTCACAAAACAACAGGTTATGTCTGTTTTAGGTATTCTGGGCTACTGCAGACAGTGGGTTCTAAATTTTACTGAAAGAGCACAGCCGTTGCAACAATTGGCTAATACTCCTGGCATCCCCCTCTCTGGCCAGGTCCAATGGAATGAACAGGCTGAGAAGGCTCTCTGTGACTTAAAAACTGCTCTTCTATCTGCGCCCGCGCTTGGTTTGCCTGATCATTCTCGTCCATTCACTTTGTTCGTGGACGAAAAGCAGGGATTTATGAATGCAGTACTGACGCAACAACACGGAGATAAACAGAGACCGGTGGCTTATTTTTCTAAAAAACTGGATCCAGTGGCCGCAGCACTTCCTCCGTGTCTTCATGCTGTGGCTGCAACAACAGAAGCTGTATTAGCAAGCACGGATGTAGTTCTCATGAGCCCCCTAACAGTTAAAGTGCCTCACGCTGTACATTCTATCCTAGTACAAGCCAAAACTTCACATCTCACTACTGCTAGGGCAATACACTATCAGAATGTACTCTGTACTTTGTCAAATGTTACAATTGAAAGATGCTCCACTTTAAATCCAGCCACTCTTCTCCCAATTAACAACGAAGGAGAACCACATAATTGCCATGATGAAATAGCAAAGGTTGTAAAACCTAGAGTAGATCTACAGGAAACACCTTTAGAAACTGGAGAAATGATTTTTGTGGATGGATGTTCCTTGCGATTGAAAAATGGAGCACCCTCAACCAGTTACGCAGTGGTTCAAGGGGACCGCCTGCTGGAAGCAAATCGAATTTCATCAAGCTTGAGTGCACAAGCAGCTGAACTCGTAGCACTCACTCGAGCGTGTCAGCTGTCCGAAGGGAAGATCGTAACAATTTATACGGATTCCAGGTATGCTTTTGGAGTCTGCCATGATCATGGAGCACTATGGAAACTAAGGGGATTTAAGACCAGTACTGGCAAACCCATCCAACATCAGAAATTGATCGAATCCCTTTTAGAAGCTATAACTAAACCATCGAAGCTAGCGATTGTTAAATGTCAAGCTCACACAGGAAAACAGGATCCTGTTAGCAAAGGAAATGAATTAGCTGACCACTTTGCTAAAAAGGCTGCATATAATAACACACTAATTTCTTTATTCCAACAGAGAAATGACCAGGACCCTGATAATCAAATTATTTCTTTACAGAGTGCAGCCACGGATATCGAAAGGAGAAAATGGTCCAAAGAAGGGTCCCTCTCTGATGGAGTCTGGACTCATAAACACACTAACAAACCTTTTCTCCCAAAAGCCTCTTTCCCAGGAATGGCAAAAATCGCCCATGGCCTCGATCACGCAGGTAGAGATGCCATGGTTCGAGATGTTGAAAAACATTGGGAAGCTGTAGGTTTCTCTACATATGCAGAGCAATTTTGCAGACGCTGTGCAATATGTCAAAAGTTTAATGTGGGAAAAGGTACCCAGGTAAGTCCCTCCGTTACCCCTAATCCAATGGGTCCGTTTGAACACCTCCAAATGGATTTCATTGAACTAACTCCGTCTAAAGGGTACCGATATTGCCTTGTGATTGTCGATGTGTTCTCCTGATGGGTAGAGGCTTTCCCTTCAAAACACAACGATGCCAAAACAGTAGCTAAAACACTAATTAAAGAGATTATTCCAAGATGGGGTATCCCTCAAAAGTTACAAAAAGATAATGGCACTCATTTTGTGAACTCCGTTATAAATGAATTAACCACCTGGCTCCAAATTAATGTGCACCATTATTGTAAATACCATCCCCAAAGCGGAGGCATCGTAGAACGATGCAATGGCACTTTAAAAGCTAAACTCGCAAAAATTTGTGAACAAACTAATTTATCATGGCCGGATGCACTACCCTTAGCTTTAATGGGACTAAGGGGACAGACACACCGACAACTGGGACTATCGCCGTTTGAGATTCTGACCGGACGTCCCATGCCCATTGGCATGGTTGTAGGAAATGTGAATTTGCATACTGTGGACAATGATCTTCTCTCTAGTCTTGCAGGTCTCCGAACCTCGTTGAAGGAAGTCCACCAGCAGGTTAATCAAGCCTGGAGGACTAGCCCACCTTCTAAGGATTTACCAATTCCCTTGGGCACCTGGATCCTGGTTCGAGATACTCGGAGGAAACACTGGCATCAGCCTAGGTGGAGAGGACCATTCCAAATTCTTCTATCCACACCACATGCCGTGAAAGTTGAAGGCATACATGAACAGCTTGACCGTACTTCTCTGATGACTTGGCAAAATCGTCTAGCCTTGGACATGTTACTTGCGGAAAAGGGAGGCGTCTGTGCTATGTTTGGCGATGCTTGTTGTACATATATTCCTAATAATACCGCGCCAGATGGATCAATAACTCGTGCATTGGCAGGTCTCACTGCTCTCTCTAATGAACTTGCCACTAATTCTGGCATTACAAATCCCTGGGATCAGTGGTTTGCATCCTCCTTCGGATCCTGGGGACAATGGATAAGATCTGTTTTTATTTCTTTGGTTGTGGCATTTTGCCTCCTCCTCCTGGTTGGTTGTTGTATTATCCCTTTGTTTCGCTACATAATATCTAAGTACTTTACCGCCTCTATGGAAAGGGCATATATGCTACATGAGGAGCACATGTCTCGTATAGCTTCTTCCATTTTCTCCTCCCCATCCCCTTTCCCCCCCCTTCCCCTTCATCAACCATTTCAATTTTATTCTACTGCCCACATCATTTTGTTCAAAAAGGGAGGAGTGTAAAAACATAAAATGATGTAATTGAACAAAATGTATGTGTGTAAGTACAGAAAATAGGACAGAATGATCAAACTTGTTTGTGTTTTGCGTACGTGAAAAAAAGCATATATACTTTCTGTAAGTTTTCTTTCAATGATGTGTGTGACAAGAAAATGTACCTTTAGGGTAAAGACTTTACCAATTGGAATAATACAAAATGAGTCAGGACGCTATTTTTATTGCTTACGTGGTCTACGATCAGGAGACTAGAAAAGCTATAAAAGAGCAAGGACATCTGCGCTCGAGGCAGATGAAGTGCGGTGTCCTAGGACTGTATTTTTCTGTCATTTTACCCTTGCCTGGTATGTATCAATAAAAGGTTTTTACTAATTTTAATTTTCTTCTCTGTTTTCAGTCACAAAAAGTGTCCACATCCCCATTATCTCTTACTACTGCTGAAGATGGATAGCTAGGGGTTTAATAACAATCACAAAAAACATTGGTGATTATGGCATTCCTGTCTGATTCTGCGCACTAAAGTGAAATAATCAGAATTTATACTGTTTGTACATACCATGTTTTCTGGAGTACAATATAGCAATTTAATCCTAGCATATACAGTATATTGAGATGAGTCAAATGTGTATATTACAGTAAATGAATGCTCTCATTCAATTTCATGTTTTTCTGCATCAAAAGATAACAGAACCTATTGGATCTCAGATGCTGTAGGGGAAGTTATTAAACAATTGTGGAATATTTCATACTAGAAGTCTGTCTTTGAGAAATCCAGTTTAAAATAAAACAGAACAGAAGGGAGCACTCTTTATCCTTTAAGTAAATGTCTCTCTAGGATCTCAAAATCGGTATAAGGAAGAGAGATTGGGTTGTAGGATGCACACTGAAGTAAGTCTTTATTTTTCTCTAGAAATGCAGTGATGTTGTATTCCACTAGTACCAAAATGATACCAATTCTTACATAAATAATCTATCTATCTATCTATCTATCTATCTATCTATCTATCTATCTATCTATCTATCTATCTATCTATCTATCTATTTCTCTTTCTCTCTCTCTCTCTATATATATATATATATGTATGTGTGTGTGTGTGTGTGTGTGTGTGTGTGTGTGTAGTGGAGAACAAATGAAACTGTAGAGTCTCAAAAATAGTTTGGGTGCTGAAAAGGCAGCCCCATTTAATATTCATTTCCAAATCAAAAAGCTGCAGTGAAACAAACAGGCGCACAGGGGCACTAGAAAAAAAAACTATGCGACTCTTTAATTCCACCAGGGGGGGTAAACGTTAATATTTAACATTATACATAGTTATTGTCTGTTTTTTTCACCTATATTATTATCATTCTTTAATTTAATATTATTTATTGTATCAGTATGCTGCTGCTGAAGAATGTGAATTTCCCATTGGGATTAATAAAGTATCTATCTATCTATCTATCTAGAACACAAAGTAATATTTGGCTTCTTCTAACTGGAAGCTCCGTCCTGTTGTGAGTTCATGTCAAAGTGAGATGCAACCTTCTGGAGATAGGCTGTTTTCATACAGTGTGTTTTCAGACTGGAAAGTGCAGCGATTGCGATAGGAGTGTGGTCAGTTGGTTTCCTGGGTTGCCTTCTCCGTGCTGCAGAAGGAACAAACAAAACTGTTAGTGACAGCATCCACTCTCACCATGGGGTGGTAATGCATACTAGATCAGAGATAGAAAGGTGATCCTCAGATACACATGTATGACATAAATATATATATATATATATATATATATATATATATATATATATATATATATATATATATATACCCTGTATATATGCCATCCATGCACGTCTATATGTGTGTGTCACACATACTCATCCAAGGATCACCTTGCATAAATGTATTCAAAAACACATTTTTTTTGGTTATCATTACCCATTGCGATAATATTTTTGATATAATCTATGACGTGAGATTTGGGCAGCTGGACACTGGCAGGGTGATGTATTTGGCGAAACATGCACTTCATTTTATAGAGTACACCATACGCAATGTCAAATCTGAGATAAACTGATTACATTTTTTTTAATTAGTATATAGCCATGTGTTTTTGAAAATGCCAATACTGTTGTCCACTTATATTCTGTAGCCAAGTCATATCCCAGCCAAGGTCAAGGAATTTCTGAGGAGGGGTAGTGTAGCATCCTCGCCCAGGGTGAACGGAGGCTGAGGGACTGTTGAGTCTAGCTGGGAGGATGGAGAGCAGTGCAGAGGACTACCATCAGGAAATGATTGATGCTAGAAGGAAGAAAAGGGGTGGAACCCTGATCGGAGTAGCTGGAAATGGAGACAGGTTTTTTTGGATGGTTCAGGTGATGATGGAAGGTGTGCTATATAAAGATGAGCTACAAGCTCAGGGAAAGGAGGATTCTGTGTAGGAACCAGAGTTTTTTTAGGGTGTCTCTCAGGGCCCCAACAATGAGAGGTTTATAGACAACTATAAATAGATCCAATTGAATTTCCTTCATTTTTGTTTTACATTTGTGTATTCTTCTTTCATTGTTATGAGTAAACTGTTCTGCAATCACTTCTTTATCCTGCAGTGTCTTCCTTTTCAAACCTGTTACAGGGAGGTCACTAAAATATCGTCATTAAGATTGCAATACCGATCAAAATTCAGCTTTAAGGGTTTTATGAAGTTAAAAAAAAAGACGCAGAGGAAATAAAAAAAAAAAACCCTGCAAATTAACTGATGAAGCCAAGCCACAATTAAACAGAATGAAGCAGGATTTTTTTCTATAGCTGATAGAGCTGCTGCTTTTTAGACTGTGATAAGGATGGGGAAATTAGAAAATTTCCTATGTGAAGCTAAGTAAAAATCATAATAGTAATAGTAATAATACATTTTATTTATATAACACTTTTGAGTATCACAGCTAGATTAACATAAAATGTTTTGACATCCATATACTATAGGTCTGCAGCTTCACTGCTTTGTAGTAATTTTGTATCACCTTTGTTTTAGATATCCTCAATGGTTTCTTCAGCCTCTATAGTGTGTTAGGTGTGGCATTTGTATTTTTTTAAAGAAATCATTGACATAAACCTCACATTTGTTACATTCCCATAAACAGTACATAAAAATCTGTAGTATTCCTTCAATATACTAGCTATGTCTTTGTGTTCAGTTATTTTTAGGCCCTATTGCATTATTAATATCTGCAATTGTATTTAAAACTTTCTTTTTATAAATTATTAAAATCTTATTCATGTTTTCTTTAAATTTAATAGAAAAGGAACAAATTAGTTGCTTTATTTCTCTTGTAACTATAAGATTAAATTCTCACTGTAATGACAACTTTTATCACACAGTACATCATTAAGTTATTTTGCAAATTCTTGATTACGTATAAACATTGTAATCTGTTTTAATTGTCATTTGCAATTAATTTTTGTGTAAAATATGAAATTACTTGTCATCTTAGATATGCCTGGAGTGTTTCCCGTTCTGGCACAATTTCTGTAGATGGACTGATCTCTAAGAAAATGTCATTTTTTGTATCTAAATTGGGATTTAATATAATTAACTTATTGACATTATGAAATTGTCAGAGTTCATATTGAGACATAAGAAGGAACATTAACCATGAATTTCTTATCATTCATATTCAGCATATATACCATATTAGCCAGAATTATTTAGATTCATATAGTTTCTTTATCATCAGATCAAGTACAGTATGTTGTGATAATAAGTTTTGTTTTGGTAAGTTTTCTAAATTTTGCTCCAGGTATAATTTAAATAAGGTTTCATGCTGATTAATAATGGTAAAACTACCATACTTTGCATAGTAAATAAAGAGAAAGGAGAGATGAACATTATGGAGGAATATTTCAGACAAAATTAAATAAATAAATAAATAGATATGCAAATAAATAAAAGTACTGTGAAATGTGCCAATAAATAAATAATAACAGCATGAAATGTAAATATTAATAATTAAATGTATCATGAAATACATTTTTGTTGTTTATTTTTAATCTATTCATTTAAATATTATTTCATTTCTTTATTCAGCAATACCACACATCACACGCAGCATGAAATAAGTCCTAAAATGAAAACCACCTCTTTCACTCATCAAAGTTGTGAAGGGTGTTTTAGGAAGTACTCTTTTTTGAATGGTGAATTGGTGGTAGTGTGGTGCCATTTATGGCAGACACTTCAGATGCAAACTCCTAATGATCAATTGGGAGTTTCTTGAATTAATATAGCAGCTTTTCACAGTTAATTCTGGGCAACTTTTTCTGCAGTCATATTTGAGGTGCACAGTCACAGCCTTGAGCATGCACATGAACCACAAGAACTGCAAGTTAAGTAAAACACATACTGTACATTTACTGTGTGGATGACTCACCGATCTAAAATCAGTTCTTGCTAGAGCCCACCTACATTGACAGGTGAAAATGTCAGTTTTCTTTTCAGGGTATTACATGTGTGCATGCCACTGAAATAAATAAATGAAGAAATAATGAAATACATGCAGAAATAAGCAGCAAAAATATAGTGACACATTTAATTATTTATAGTCAAATTTCATGTTTTTATTTATTTATTCTAACATTTTAAAGTACTTTTATTTTACGTAGTTATTTATTTAATCCATAGAACACAGGGAGATAACAAAGTAAAAAACATTACAAAATGCACAATTTACATGGCACAGCATCTGTGTGGTTAACAGGTTTGAAAGTTCGGTCATTTTTAATCTTTATTTATTTTGCCAAAGACAGGAATATCACATTTTTTCTTTAAATAGTTGTATAACATTAAGTCATATTAAAAAATAACATAAATAAAGAGAATGTATTAGTAAATCCGTGTTTTTAAGAGCATTTTACAGTACTATGTAGTATAGACACTCCAGCCCAAATAATTATTCGTTTTTGAGAACGGATGGCTAATTGTAGTTCGTACTTCTGTGGTATAGCGGGTCCCCAGCTCCCATTAAAGGCCAGTTTTAATAAATAATCACCATGCTCACAGCTTAGCGAGGGGGTGTGGTGGTTGTGTGGCTGAAGCTGTTCTCAGGGCGATTTGCGGTGTGGGCGTTTCTCACCTAAGTGCACAGGTGAGAAATCGTCTGCATCTGTGATTGTTCCTGGGGCTGCTCATTTGCTACAGCTGCCATGCCCTGTTAATAAAATAGAAGCGTGAGTCGGCTAGGGGAGGAAAATGAAAAAGGAAAGAGAGAATGAAAGACGGAGGTTGCTGGAGAGCAGGAAGCAGTGTGGTGAGAGAACCGGTGTGAATGAGCGAACGAGCAAGTGAGTGCAGGCTCGCAGACAGGCAGCTGGAAGGTAAGCCCCAAGAACAGTGTTTGGCCAACACTCGGTGGGGGCAGAAGGAAGCGGTCACTCGACCGGCAGAAGGACGACTGGCCACGTAAGGCCGTGAAGGCAGCGGGAGTCAGGAGGCTTGGTGGGTGAAGTCCTTGATGTGAGCGTCCTGGTCGTCAAAGAAACCAAGTCTCGGTCTGGGATGAGTCCGCGACCGAAACCAGGGATCAGGAGGCCTCCAGACCAGTTGAGCGGAGAAAAGGTCAGCTGCTGAGAGGGCGACTTTCCTGTTGCGGGGCCCAAACGGGAGAAGCTGGAGAGACGCCAGTGTAAAAGAAGCACCAGGCTATGAATTGTGTTTTTAAAGTACTGTTTCCAGCGTTGTTTTAACCTCATTTTTAAAGATTGTTTTTCTATTGTTTTTAACCTCCACGTGTCACTTTCGTTTTATGGATTATTTATTTAACACTAGAATTACCAGAGCCTATGAAAAAACTCGTAGATCCGTCCCACCTTAAATCGCTTCTTAAATCTGTTTGCAGCTCTCCGCCAGCGTCTTTTTTCTTCTAAATGTGCAGATAAAGACAAGCTGCAAGCAGCCGGCTATTCCATCCCCCCACCGACTTAGAACGTGCACGAACTTCTCCCAGCTCATGCCTTGATTGATTATCTGGGAGTGAAGTGGAGTTTTATAGTGGAAATAATGGATCGTTATGTGGAACACACACATTTCATGTGTGTTCTGTTTCTACAGTAATCTGTGTAAACACATTTTTAAAACAGAAACGTTTTTCATATTCTAGTAGTAAATGACAAAATGTAGACATAAACTATATAATGTATGAAGCCTGAAGTCCAAATATAAAAGAATCACAAAAGGTACAAATATAACAGAGCAAGTGCGCTTTTATTCAAAATATAACTGCAGAAAAAAAAAGCCGCCTTAGTGTGTGATATTGACACATATTTGCTATGATTACTGCCATGGCACAACAGTATAAGTTGCTGACTGGGAATGAAAAGGTCACGAGTTCAATCCTGCACGACTCCATTTTGAGAAGTGAGGTGCTCTTATTCTTACTATTTTAGAATAAAAACATGCATTTGATTTCAGTCTGTAACAGCCGGTGTAATTTATGATACTTGTAAAGGTTAGCATTGTTTTTTTTTTTTATTCACTTTTCATTCTCTCAGTCGCGTTCAGGATCCTTCCCCCACCCCCCATTTGAAACTGCTGTTTTCACATAAAGACGCGCTATAGCTCTGCAGTGTATCACGATACATACTATCGCCCCCCCACCCCCACCCCAGGGATCTGACACACAAACGCTGTAGAGTCTGCTTTCTTCGTGTCTCACCGTCACTTGATTTTCTTTTTATTCAGTTTTATTGAGTGTTCCTATTCATGCTGAATTAGTATGCACCTTATGGTCAATGATGTCAAAGAAAAAAACCAGAGACATAGGTATGAATGATATTTGGAATTATTCATTTTATGACCGGTATAGTACATTTCGGAAAAGTTTGTGGCACGGATACAACATATTCATATTATTCATATTCATTTGCATAACATCTTGCAGTTTGTAATCAGTGACCGCGTGTTTTTTCCCCCCAGTATTGCCAGTCCCCACGTGTTGCTGTATGCTGTTTCTTTTGTACTCCAGGACATGCAGAGGAAAGCATAGTAAAGAGCAGTAACTTCAGCGCTATATGCAATCATCAGACACTCCCCATCTGACACTGCTGTTTTCACATAAAGACGTGCTATAGCTCTGCTGTGTACTTGTGACTGCATTCTCATACCAATGCTTGCGAACTGAAGTGTCTGCGTGCACTTTTCATGGCATTACACGTTTACAGCTGCGCTGTTCTTATATTATACATATATTGTCTCTTTCTTTCAGGTGTGTAATAGAAACCACAGCATAGACAGAAGTGTGTACATTGTGTACTTTGTAACAGGTAACAGGTACACACATTGTAAATGTAAGAAAGACGATCCTTGTGTGTGTGTGAACTGTTAACATTTGAATCTGATGATTGCATATAGCGCTGTCTTATTCAGTGCGCTTATTCAGTGCACACAAGAACATGCAGGTGGCCAGTTGCTGTGTGCTACAAGATGCTGGTGGTGATCAACGCACATTTTAAAAAAAGAAAGAGACAAATATATGTGACGTTTTGAAGAAATCATTTTATGACGCAAATAGTACCAATCAGAAAACATTGTCGAAGTAATGCAATATTATTTGAAAACAAACAGCGTTAGATTGGGTGTGAATTTATACTGGTGCTGTTTGAGTCAGATCAGAAGCTGAATAAGCTGAATAAGCTCTTGTTCTGACTCTAAGTAAAAAAGCATGAATTAATCAACAGAAATAACCACAATTGACATTTTAAACTTAACGATTTACAGTCCAATTTATAAATTTTATGTCCGTTTGAGGTTACAAAGAGAAAAAAAAAACACTTCCTCCCCAGCGGGGAATCGAACTCAGGTCTATAAGTCATGGCAGGGCTGCTGTGCTCTAAGTCTGCAAATCTTAGCGTTACACCACAGAAGGTGTCATATCATCTTTGAACCTTTTGTGAAAGTGTTTATTTGATGTTTGGGCATCAGGCTTCACACATTCTATAGTTTATGCCTACATTTTGTAACATTTATTACTAAAATATGAAAAAGTTTCTGTTTTATGTGTTTACACAGATTACTGTAGAAACGTAACACACATGAAATGTGTGTGTTCCAAATAACGATCTATTATTTCCACTGTAAAACTCCACCAGTTCAGTCACTCCCAGATAATCAAACAAGGCATGAGCTGGGAAAACTTAGTGAACGTTCTGCGACGGTGGGGGATGGAATAGCCGGCTGCTTGCTGCTTGTCTTAATCGGCACATTTAGAAAACAAAAGACGCTGATGGAGAGGTGAGAACGGTTTTAAGGTGGGCCGGATCTACGAGTTTTTTCGTAGACTCTGGTAATTCTAGTGTTAATGACTCTTTTTAGAAGGCACTGCACTTTATTTATTTTAAATACTTTGTTTTTGACAGTTTTTGTTCTGTTTAATAAAAGCACTTTTGCACCATCCCCTTGCTATGTTGTTGCCTCACTGCTTAGCTCATCTGTAACATTACCGACGGTGACGGGTTCAAGGGCTCCCAGACAGCAGATGGGAGCATGGAGCCGAACCCACATCGTCACAACTTCTTCAACATAAAAATTTTGAAAGTACCACTCAATGGAGAGTTAAAATTTACAATATGTAAATTGTGTGCACTGCTGAAGCAATGACAAGTTCCTGGACATTTCAATAACTTGTACTGGGGATATGAAAATATCTCATCATCTGTCATTTCATTTTCTGAAACAACTTTTCTTGTTGAAGGTCACAGTGGCAGAGAGACTAAACAGGTCAGCCCACACTTTCCTGTCCCCTGCTACAAAGTCGAGCTCTTCCTAGGGAATTCCCAAGCCAGCTGAGAGATATAAATCCTCCAACATGTTTTGGGATTGTACACAGTCTCCACCCAGTGGGATGAGCCCAGAGCAGCTTCAGCCATCTTTGGCTGGTGTGGGCATCCTTACAACATTCCCAAAACACCTCAACTGAGTCCACTCAATCTGGAGAAGGAGCAACTCTACTCTGAGGCTCTCCCAAATTGCTGAGCTTCCTACACTATCATGAAGTGTCAACCCAGCCACCCAGCAAAGAAACCTCATTTCTGACAATTGAACTCACAATCTCATTGATTAGGTCATTATCCACAGCTCATGACCATAGGTGAGGTCAGGAATGTAGACCAACCAGTAAACTGAGAGTTTTTTTGTTTTGTTTCGGCTCCCACTTCATCACCATAGACTGATACAGTACCTACAGAACCCACTGGAGATTATTGGGATAGTATGGTTAGCGTGTCTATTCATTGTTGCATGGAAGGCAGGTAAAACACCCTTGGAATGGCAGACTGGTGTGGTGGCCCCTATATTTAGGAAAGGTGTCCACACAGTGTGTTCTGACTACAGAAGTATCACACTCCTGAGGCTCCCAGGTAAGGTTCATGCACAATACAGTTGTTGATTCCATCCTAGATGTGGGACATTAGACCATCTCCTTAACTAAACAATAAATGTGGTTACACAGAAAGTTTCTGTTTTGTTATTATAGCAAACATTATAGTTAAATTAAGACGAGTACAGTAAGATAGGCCATTTTAAAATTTCCTAGTGGTTTTAAAATAAGATTTTTCAAAATTTCAATAATTTGCACAGTGTTCTTTACTTATATTTCAATAAAATGGAACTTCACTTGATATTACTTTGAAGAATAAGTGTACCAAATTTCAGTAAAGTGGTTCACTGTGATCCAAGTTGTTTCATGCAGACAGACATGTAGACATGACAAAAGGTGCATTTGATGCAAACACATCTAAAAATATCAGAATTATGTTTTGTTTTTTAATTACTTGTACAAATATTGTCTGTATCTATCTAACTGTTCTTTCTGCCTCATACAGTTAGTCACCAAAACAGCTCAAAGAACTCTCTTCATACCCTCCCATTTCTCTCATTTCCTGTCTCTATTTTGTCTCCCTGGTCCTACTTCATCACACCAGCTTCACGTTTGCCAAAAATATTCTCTTGACTTAACAGTTAATCAGTTTTTGTCTTTAGGGCTTCAGTTAACCCCATCCTTATAAAGTCAGGGTGGCATTACTTAGGGTATATGGACATAGGACTAGTCCTCCTCTTGGGACCAATGGTGTTGCTCCAACTTTAAAAGGAAAACACTTTATTTGTTCCAAGAGGCAATTCAGCTTTTACAGAAGCTCAAGTAATGAAGAAATATTATAAAAAACAAACATCAATGACGTCAAACCGTGACAACAATGACGCTTTGAGGGACCATCTTCTCAACCTGAATATAAAGGCGGAGGACAGTTTCTCAGCAGATACCCCTGGATCTTGACCCTTTACCCCCAGAACACAAGGAGTGTAGTCAGGAGACACATATATACAATTCATAACTACTAAATAATATTTAATTACAAAATAATAATAAAATGTACATAATAACATAAAACACTTTAAAAATAATAATTCAGAGTCATCAGAAATTATGATAAAAGTGACAACATGGAACAAATGCAGACTGAAAGATAATATGTAGCAATGCATCACCTCCATATCCACTCCCTGAATAGTGAACAGTCATAAAGGCTCCTTCATGCAGCAAAAATCAATAACCACTTCCTTCCTTAAGCCAGTATGTAAAAATCACCTTGGTTCTAGGGCAGCTGTGTGGCTGTTGTTCTTTCGAAAAGATGGGTGCCCCCTTTCCATCCCTGCTTATAAGTATGCACTTAGCTCTGCCTGTTTCGAGGTCTTCTATCCTCATTCTAGGCCTCTAAGGCCTCATTTAGATCAGTTGTCGCCTAGTGCTTAGCAGGAATGTTGCATTCTTCTATCCATGCCCTCCAAAAATTCTTTTCCTAAGAAGTAATTTCTAATGCCTTTCCAGAGCATTCAATACAACAGAAAACACTTACTCCTCACTTATATGAATATTTTTCTTTCTCTTGCTGAACAATGTTTTTGCCCCATGCCAACTTTTACTGTCTGAAAACCACTTGACATCACAAACACAACAATCAAATTTGGTGTGACTCAGCAGTTTAGTTTCAGTTGATGTTATCAAAGCACATGCAAGATATCAGATAAAGGTTTTGTGACACATGAATTGAACGCTATAAAGAAATTAGATTTTTGCATGTTTAAATAAACATGCCACTGGCAGCTTTTACATGCTTCTATCACATCTATTCGATGCATATAGTTATATAACTGCAGTCAGACCAGCTCAAAATTCAAAGAAAATATAAGTGGCAAAGGAAAAAATGTTTAGATCTGCTGGAGTGTGGTCTACAATAAAATGAAATCAATCCACATCAAATAAAAATAGGATGTAGTTTTTGTTAAAATGAAAGCAGTAGCAATTCAGAAACAACTTCAAAGAAATATCCAAAATGATATTTAAAAATGGCAATTGTCTTGTGTAAATATTTTACAAACAAACCTGTTTCATAAGGGAGTTGGGAGGATAACAACTATTTTATTGAGACCACCAAAAAATACAGTCGTAGTACATTCAGTTCTTACAAATTCTCAGCGTTAATATCACAGAGTAGTAGCAGCCATCTGCTTTGCCTATGTGTGATGGATTGAAAAAAAAAACTTGCAGCAGTATTTTAATTTGAGGGGTAAATTAGCTGACCATAATAAGAATAATGAAAGTATTGCCACTGAGTATATAACACTGATCCTCTGTGCTGGCTCTAGACTAAGCAAGCCATAAAGGAGCCTTCCACCTTCTCGAGTCAGAACGAGACCCTGTGAAATAATCATAATAATAATGAAGTATTTATTATTATTTACAAGGTGTTTGAATCTTTTTTGGGTAAGACAAAAGTGCAACATATCTGCATAGATAGAGTGGGAATACAAAAGGCACTCCTGCTGCGCCTGGAGCTCTGACTTCAAGCAACTGAATGAGGCTGTTGCCACTTGTTGTTATTTCTAGGCATGGCCAATGTGTGTCCCTAGACTAAAACTCTGAGTACCTTGATAAGTGCTATATAAATGTAATTATTAATTATTATCATATGTACAATTTTATTGAGGCTGGTTTCTTCATGCTGACATTCATTTTCCTTCCTTGTTTTGTAATATACGTGTTCTCCATTTTGCATAGCTGTTTCTGAAAATATGTAGTAAAAAACAAGGAATGAAATTTGTTGAAATTCTGAAAGACTGAAGCAGAGGAGTTCAATATAGCTATTCATATGTTGCTTTTAGATTCAATGAGAGCAGGAGCGTATCTAGGAATTCTTTATTATTAGAGCAAATTTCATATCAAACATCTAAAGACATCAAAACACAACTTCTATAAACATGTGAAAAAAGCTATGATGGTATAAAAACTAAATGAAACACTTTATTAGGTACATCTAGTGCTGGGTAGCACCCCATTATGCCTCTGAAAAAGTAGTATGGCTTCAAGAATGTGCTAGGAGCATTCCTAAATGATTTTGTTGCTTGCTGACTTGATGGTCTCAAAGAGTTTTGCAAACCTCACATTTCACCTTATACCAAAAGTGCTCAGTTGTTTTGAATCTGTTGACTGTGTTTGCTACTGTAATAAATTGAAACAACTGTCACATTAATGGAATCAGCCTAAGATGTCTACTATGTGACATCTGACATGATCTTGTAACAAAGCCATGTTTATGTATTCTGTATGTTGGCATCTGCTTTCATTTTATAACGCTGTTAAATAATAGAATGTGAAAAAGGACCATCCACTCTAAGAATATTTCTAAGAGGCCTCTATACTTGGTCAAAAGAACACAAAGTCTTCCTCATCAAGGGGGTACAGCGGCTCAGAAGCAGTGACCGGAGCAGAGGGATTCTGGAGGAAGAGAGACAGGAGAGTGAGACCTTAGGATGGCGACAGCTTGGTCTTTAAAATGTTCAAACCCCTGTGTGAGGAGCACATTGCGTGGCAAGCCAGCAAGCCTGCAGCTGATCCCGCAAAGAGGAGGTGTAAGAGTGTGTTTGTTTCCTATTGAAAAGCTGTTTAAGAGAGAATTTCTGAAGAGCGGCCACGTCTCCCTATGGCAGTAGTCACTATATATATTGTATGTATATATTAACCTTTTTTTATATCAGATCTATTTAATGTTGTAGCATTAGCATTACTTGTGGGACTGAAAACAGAGATGATCTGGCAAGAAATAGCAGGTTATCTTAAATTTGATTGGGAAGAATTAAACTCCAATATTAGTAGCAGTAGATATTAAATAATTAACCTTGAAGTGATATCATCTTGATGTATCTATTTGAAAATGGGTAAATGTAGATATTAAATGTTGCTCAGGGTCAGAAACATTTCCCACATCACTTTACTACTACTACCAGTCAGTACTGTTGGCACCCACCAGGGTTGATCCCTGGATTCACAAAAATGCCCAATTATCACCCCACCATTTATATGTTGTTACAGGTAGCAACATTTTACTAATCTCCAGTCTTCTGGCTTGATGTTATCTTCAGTGTATCTTCAGTTTCCTTGTTCTTAACAGATAGAAGTACTCCTGTAGCACATCCACTTCAAGGTCCAACAGGCCTGAATATCTGGAGCCTGCCTGTTAATTTGAACAATTTAGAGCATTCTCCTCAGACCCCTCTCAATAACAGGGTGTTTTTGCTTACAGAACTGCCACTCAGTGGCTGGTTTTTGTTTAACACACCATTCTCTATTAAACTCTGGAGACTATAGTGTGTGGAAGCCCCAGGAGGGCAGCTAGACCACCATGTCAAAGTCACAAAAAAATCATACAGAGGTCAAAGCCAGTTAGATTGTGTGTCTTGCCCAGTCTAATGCTTGGTCGAACAACAACAGAACCTTTTGACCATGTCTTCATGTTTTATTTATTAAGTTGCAGCCACTGACTAACTGGTTGCTGAAGGATGGCTGTTGGCATAAACAATCAACTGTTTCAAATAAAATATTTGCTAAACTACACCAGAGATGATGAGCAATCATTTTTAATGTGTGGGGCATTTTTATTACATATTTTAGATTTTCCACAGTGCATATACAGCTGCCTATGCTATAATATTTTAGCTGCTTTTATTTCAGAATTAACATTGTCGAAAAAGTTACTCTTAATTAATTATAATACAGTTCAATAAATGTGCAGTACTCTTCTGACAGAGATAATTCTGTTTCTAATCAAACCTATAATGTCACATGCATCTTTATTTATACTCCTAACAAGTAACTAAATTTTCTAGAGTTCAGATTATTTATTCAAAGGTACAGCCTGGTGTTATTAGTCCGTGATATTTTTGGCAATTTAAATTACCTCCTGGTTATTTATACAGGGCATGCAAAAAGGTGTTTCATTTATTTTCTTTGCAGCTGATGTAGATTTTTTTATTAAAAATTAATTTTAAAAATGCTATATTTTTAATATCATTAATTAATACCAATCCAAAACTGGTACACTATAACTCATAGTTTCTGTTACATGGAATATTATAGCTGGTTTAATTAGAAACAATTAATTATAATTATCAAGTACATGCTCTGTTAAACATACACTTGCCATGCTACTTTACACAGTTTCATTTGTTCTGCATTTTTCTTTTCTATTGTTACACCTTAAAATAACTTTGGAAAGCATCCTTGGCATGAAGTCAAAAATTCAGACCACTTCTTTCAAAGACACTTGGAAATGAATATAGGTTAAAGTCATTTACTGAAAGATGATTATCCATCCATCTTTCAAATCAGGGTCACATTCAGCTGGAGTCTATCCTGGCATTATTTGTGCAAGGTATAATCCACATCTGAACAGGGCGCCAGTCCATCATAGGGCACAGTTAAGCACCACACTAACTCATACTAGACTAATTTAGGGTCGCCAATCAATCTAACCACTATGCCTTTGCCATGTGCAATAAAAAAACATAGTACCTGAAAAAATATCCATGTGGACAGGGAAAGCATGTGCAAACTTCACATTGGCAGTGATTAGGTCAGGGTTCAACCGTGAGGCACAAAGATAACCACTGCACCACAGCACCATGTTAATTAAATGTTAGTTAAAAATGTTATTATTAAAAGAAAAATTCAAATTAGGAATGTGACAATACCCTTACAGGAAAACCAGACTTTTCCAGAAGGACTAGGCAGAAGACAGAAGCCAAAACTGAATGGAATACCAGTACATCAACTCAAGTCAAGTTGGGGAGCATGCACTGGTACAGTGCGTTGCTGCACCCACTACACAATGAAACAACTCAGGATCCTGGTTTGCAACCCCCCCAGGCAGACACGCGGTCCAGACCAACCAACAGGTGTTACGTGGGTGACCCCTTGGTCCGGTCCAGCCACTCGGGTCCCCAACAATGAGGATCTTATGAGCTGGATCACCCTCTGGGAAACGCACCACATGCCGTAGTGCCATAACTGACGCTCCCTCACAATGCAGGTAATGTGCCTCATTCAGGACTCCATGAGCAACCACTCATTCGACACAAAGTCAAGCCAACGGTATCCAAGGATTTTCTAGAGAGACACAGTACCAAAGGAGTCCAGTCTTCGTCTCAGGTCACTGGATAGCGTCCATGTCTCACAACCATATAGCAAGACAGGAAGCACCAGGACTCTAAAGACTTGGACCTTCGTCCTTTTGCATAAATATCGGGAGTGCCACACCCCTTTCCAGCTCTCCCAATCCTTCTACTGACTTCATAGGAAGAGTCATCAGAGACATGAATGTCACTGCCAAGGTAAGTAAACCTCGCAACAAGGTCAACACGCTCTCTGCAAACAGACACACTGCTGATGGCTGTGCCCAAGAGGTCATTAAAGGCCAGGATCTTGGTTTTTATCCAGGACACTCGCAAGCCCAGACACTCAGACTCCTCACTCAGTCTCTCGAACACCTCGATCAGAGCTTCCATTGACTCTGTGAAGATCACAGCATCATCAGCAAAGTCAAGATCTGTGAACCTTTCTTCACCAACAGATGCCCCACAACCTTGCCCAACACCCAGTCCATACAAGCATTGAACAGAGTAGGAGCAAGAACACACCCCTGACGAACCCCAGAATCAACTGGGAAAAATGCAGAGGTCCTGTCTCCACTCTGCACAGCACTCACAGTACCAGTGTACAGGCCGGCCATGGTATCCAGCAACCTCGAGGGGATCCTGCGAATCCTCAGGATGTCCCACAGGGCAGCTCGATCAACTGAGTCGAACGCTTTCCGAAAATCGACAAAGGCTACAAAGATGAGAACCCTCAGTGTCAGGATGCGGTCGATGGTAGACTTCTTAGGCGTAAAACCAGACTATTCCGGTCACTGGTAGGTGAGCAAGTGATCACGGATCCTATTGAAGATGACCCTAGCAAGGACCTTACCCGGCACCGAGAGCAGTGTTATCCCCCTGTAATTGCTGCAATCCAGGCAATCACCCTTTCCTTTCCAGATAGGGACGACAAGTTCCGTTTTCCAGTCAGTTGGGATGATGCCAGTCTCCCAAATGGAAGCAAAGATTGTTTGCAGTGCCAGAAGGACAGCCTTACCACCAGCCTGGAGAAGTTCATCTCAGATACCACAGATCTCTGCAGCCTTTCCCTCCCACCTCAGCTGGTTCACCACCTGTGCAATCACAGTGAGTTACCAATTAGCACACCACAGTTGTGGTTCACAGCTAATTGGTGGATCAGCCTCAGACTGATATCCAGAGATATCCAACATCCTAGCCAGAGGATCAGCTTTGAACAACTGCTCAAAGTAGCCAGCCCAGTGGGTCACAACTGCAGTGTCATCCGTAAGGACCGTTCCATCAGCTGCTCTGACTGCGACTCTCCGAGGAACAGATTCAGATGTGTGTAATGCTTCGATTCCTCTGTAAGCAGGACATGGGTCACTAGACTACAGATGGTGTGTCACTTGCTCACAGATTCCTCTAACAAATGCCTCCTTATCTGCCTTAGAGCCCTCACAGCCATCCCTCTCAGTTCCCGGTACAGACCAGAGTTGCCATTGAACTGTGCGCTGCGACTCCTCTCAGTGATATCCAGGGTGCCCTGCGAGATGAAATATCACCTTCTGGGAACAACAGTAACACCAACACAAACCTCAGCAACCTTCAAGGTCTTGTCACGGAAGGTCACCCACATCACATTAGGATCAGCAGTCATACCCAAATCTGCAAGTTCCTCACACAAATTGCGTGCAAACTCATTAGAAACAGCCTGGTCTTGGAGTCTGGCCAAGTCCAGGCTCCTTTTCCTAGTATGTGGTAACCTACTGGACCTAAGCTGGATCCTAAGAATAGTAACAACAAGTCTGTGGTCAGAATTTACAAACTGTGCACTTCTATAGACCCTGCAGTTTTGCAAGAGCCTCCACCGTCTGCCCACGAGGATGTGATCGATCTCCTAGTATATCATCATATACTAAATGTTCATAGTGCATATACAGCTGTCCTTCAGTGTCCATTCACTACATGCTGTGAATCATATTTAGTAAGTTCAAGATTAATTTACAGGACCCTGCTCTTCTTAGTTTTAAATTGTCTTGACTTCTGTCTCTTAAAATTTTATCAGGTAATTTTGCTTTATAAAAATTGCAAAAATAACTATGGATGAATATTCAAAGTGCTTTAAAGTATAACAGAGAGGAGACATTTTCATAGTGACCCTAATACCCAGAACAATACAAATAGTTTAGTCAAATAAATTAACACAAATGCCACAGAAAAATTCACGATCCCTCTGCTATGGTTTGGTTATAAATTAAGCTCTTTAGTGCTTTCCTTCTGTTTTTTGATAGACCTTTTGATTCCCTTTTTAGGTTTTTGAACGCAATGATTTCAAATCCTCCATTTTTTCATCCAAATAAAATTTATTTAACACAGCTGAATTATTTTTGTGTTGTTTTTATCACAATTTTGTGGAGTGGTGTGCGGTAAGTCACGTAATTGCCCAGCAGCAATGAAGGTCATAATATGCACTGTGGTAGATGGCCGGCTGTTCATCCCGGCCAATACCCCCAGGCCGCTAGATGGAGCCCTCCCTGTAGCATGATAGTGCCCCGAAGACCAGCAGGGAATTATGGACAATGGAGTTTTTATTCCCAACCCTGCTGGACACCGTGGGGCCCACCAGAGGACGCTGCAGGGAGGCTCAAGGACTTGTACGTGCCCTATAACCCGGAAACACGTCATGATCATGTGACCAGAAGGAACGACGTGTTTCCGGGTTGAAGAGAAGGACTTTTTATCTGACCCGGAAGTGATAAGAAATCACATGGACTGGAGGATGGGAAACACTTCCGGGTCAGGGAATATAAAAGGACTGTGGGAAAGCCCAGACGCTGAACTGAGCTGGGAGGTAGGGTGGCGAAGTGTCTGGGAGTGGAGGATTGGTGATTATTGATTATTGTAGTGTACTTATATGTGTAGTGTGGAGTGTAGGGTGCTTTGTGCACATAGTTATTATAAAATAAATAATAATTATAATTTTACCCGGTGTTTGGAGTGGTACCTGAGGGTTCAAGGGAGCTCTAGTGCCCCCTACTACTACAGCACGTTATATTCATCTGAGCTTATGAAGAAATAACAAAAAGAAAATTGTGTGTGTATTTAGTTAGTATTCCAGGTGAAATGATTTCAGTACTATTTATTTTTTGACAACAATTTTGGGATTCGATTTTGAACTTGATGACAGTATTATCTTGACTTCCCGGTTGCAAATCTTTTCCTGTTCTTTGCTTCATGTGTCTTCTTCTGGTCTCTTAGTTAAAAAATTTCTGTCAACCATTTCTGTGGCAGAATACTATCCTTCCAACTCTCTCTCTCTCTCTGTCTTTCTCTCACTCACCTCTGACCTATCTCCTCCCACCAACCAAAGTCTTGCCTTTGACTCAACTCCAGTGTCCAACCTCAGTGAATATATGTGTACAAGATAACTTCAAATAACTGATTACTGAAAACCTCCAATACTAAAATACTTTGGAAAACTCATAGAGTGTTAAGAGAATATGTTGAAGGATTTAACTTAAATGGTATACTGTACTATGAAATTAAAGGCTTATATAGCTGGGTACATCAAAGTAACCTGTCTTGAGATACTTTTGCCATATTTTTTAAACACAAAATAAACAATATTACATGTATTATAATACATTAATCCAAAATTAATCCAGTTGAACCTCAGCATGTTCCATTTAGCTAAAATTAATTCTTTCACTGAAGTATGTTTGCTTGAACTCAATATAATAATTTCTTAGCTAAAACCTTCAACTTTTGTCTTTGACCCAGTCCAGCCTTTTTTAAAGACATCTCCAATGTGCTAAATGATAGCGTACTTGAAATAGTTAACTCATAATTTGATGCCGGGGTCTTCCTAAATTCTCTAAGAACGCAGTAGTTATACCCGTGTTTAAGAAAAATAATTTTTGACAACTTTAGACCTATTTCTAGCCTGCCTTTTTTAAGCAAAACTCTAGAAAAAGCAGAAATTAAATGACTATTTGAATAAACATTCTATTCTCAATAGGTTTCAGTCAAGTTCTAGAAAAAAATCATAGTACAGAAACAATATAAATTGCCCTATTTGATGGGTGGATCTCTTAGTCAGTGTCTTAAATTGGTTTCAGTCATATTTAACAGGTAGAAAATCCTCTACTAGCTGTGGTGATTGTAATTCAGGGATCCATGATATTGTATACTATGTATAACAAGGATCTATTCTTGTCCTTCTGTTATTTTCAATCTACATGCTCCCATTAGCCCAGATTATATCAAAACACAAGGTGAACAGCCATAGTTATGCAGTTGACATGCAGCTTTATTTGTCTATATCACCCAATGACCCTGACTCTCTGGGCTCATTGATCCAATATCTTACATGTGTTTCTGAATAGATGAGTAGTAATTTCTTCATGTAAAAATAGAAATAATGAGGGTCTTAGAAATAAACTTGATCCCTTAGCATTAAAAGTCAAGGAGAAAGTAAAAAATGCAGATACTGTATTTTCATGGACTCTGATGTAAGCTTTAAATCACACAATAACCATATTTCTAGGACTGGAAGAATAATGAAAACGTTAGACCTCTTATAATACTGCAAGATGATGAGAGAATAATTCAGGCTTTTGTTTTTAGTTGACCAGATTACAGTATTGCATCCCAAAAGGACTACCTAAGAAAGATATCAGTTGTGCCTAAACTTTACACCGGCTGTTACAGACTGAAATCAAAGGCTTCTTCTTTTTGGGCGCATGCACCATCAGCACGGTGCTGTCAGATCTAAACGCTAGCATGGCAAATTGCTTGCGTACTTTAGTGACTTTAGCTGCAGGTGGAAGTCCCATTTTACTTATGGTGCCAAGCAGATTTGCGTTGCAGTGCAGCCGTCTATTAGTTGGCGAAAGCACTGTGAAGAAGCTGTCTGTTGCTACGGTCCAGTCTGATAGCGGTAACAGGACATCATATCTTTGATTGCCACTATAAAAATAGTTCTGAGCAGGCATCAGCCACAGCTCTGCTCTTGTGAAATGAATGGAGATAAATGCCAACAACTCAAAGTGGGAGAGGCAAGTTCATTGTGCCACATGAATATCACTGAGAGAATAAAACTGAATAATAAAAAACCAAGCAGTATTTTAACAAATTTACACTGAGTGTTACAGACTCAAATCAAATGTATGTTTTTATTATATTGTAGAAATAATAATAGCAGCTCAATACAATGGAGCTCCCGGTCTCGAACCCAAGACCTTCAGATTATAAGGCAGCAGTTCTTTCCTCTACACCATTCAAGAATATATGAAAACTCCTTGTCGATTGACATTTGAGCTTGAGTTTGTAACTCATTGACAGCCACATGTAAATCGAATGCTTTTTTTCCCTTTGGTTATATTCTTGTTTAAAAGCACATGTGTTTATTTGATATTTGGACTAAAGTCTTCACACATTGTACACTTCTCATCATTATTAGTATAACATAGAAAAAGTTTCTGCTTTAGGTATGTGTTCAGCATTTCTTACAGTTCTCATATTTCCTTTCATCCTACACTTACCCAGATCTTTGAAGACACAGAACACACATGAAATGCATATGTTCCAAATAACAATATACTGTATTATTTACCCTACATGCAAATAAGGAGCATTGGCTTGAGCTGGGAGAACATTTTGCCCGTGAGCTGAGCTCCGTCAAGGCGGGTGATGGGACAGCAGGCTGGTTGTTGTTTGTGCTGATCGATGCATTTACAAAACAAAAGGAACTGATGGTAGAGGTGTGAAGGAATTTAAGGTGGGCCAGAATTATGGTTTTTTTCGTAAGCTTCAGGAATTCTAGTTTTAAAATACTAGTAATGGCATATAAAGCCTTAAATAATCTTGCTTCTTATATTTTGGAGTGTCTGTTCCCCCAACATTCCAAGTTGTAACCTTAGATCATCTAATGGTGGTCTGCTTAATATTATAGAGCTAAGCATAAAAGAAATGGTGAGCCAGCCTTTTGTTGTTATGCACTAAAATTCTGGAATACTTTGCCAAAAGAGATATCCCAAGCTGACATTGCTAAACTCCAAAAAAACACTTTTTTTAATTTGGCTATTTCATAGCAACATTTTAGTTTTGCTCCTAATAGACTATACATGCACACATTTATCATATTCTTCAATTAATTTGCAATCAGTATTAATCTCTACATTCCTCTGTTTTCTGTTCCCGTTTTTCTGGTGTGGCATTTCTTGCCGCCACCACCTGATCAAAGCACTGTTCTACCATCTGTGATGTTCGAATGATAGCAAACACCCCAACTTTTAATGAGATCCACTGCATCAAATCATCTAGGAAAAAGTCTAAAAAAACAGTAAGGAATGACTTGAGAATATTTTTTAGGTTTAATGCTCGAGGGGGCTGGGTAGTCTTTTGGCCTGCAGATTTGTTTTTTTCTCCACCTTATCTGGAGTTTTTTTTTTTCTGCCCACTGTTGTTTTTTCTGACCTTATCATCGGAATCATCTTCAGAGACATAAAAAAAACGATATATCTACTTCTCTGTTAATTATATAGTATATCTATTTTGTGTTGCTATGTATTTAATTATTTTTATATGTTGTTTATGCATTATTAATAATTTTATTTTTTTCTTTGATATCTTGCAAAAAAACTTCATCATGTATATAAAAATGTGATACATAAATAAATGTTGTTGTTGTTGTTGCTGCAGTCCAATGGTAACCTCTGGCCAAGGTCTGACATTTCTTCCAGCCTTAGGGACAGTCCTATATTTTAGATATATAAAACCTGCCTTTTTCCTATACAGTCCTACACCGAAGTCTATATGTAGTAAAGTTACTAGTTATGACAGTAGAGTAACTGGGTAGCTGGAACCCAAACAACCATTCCCCAAAGACAGAGAGAGATGAATAAATCCCTTATTTATACACAAGAAAAGGATGTATTATATTGGTTATTAGAGAAAAAGATGCAAAATAATAGGAACAAAATAATTAATGCTATAGCTCTGGGATTAAACAAAAGAAAGGTCTCTCCCTGTCTACAAGGTTGTGCTGCTGGCCCATTTGCTTATCTTATCATACCTTTATTTTTCCCTTCCTGTTCATTCTGTTTACTTTTCTACCTTATTTGGCTCTTCTTCTTACTGCATCTGTGGGATGTGCTGGAAAAACAAGTCCAATCCATGGAAAACCCACTTTGCAAATTACGAGACATTGAGGATCCGTTGCTCTTGGTGTCGGATACCACAGGACATCTTCAGTGATCTAGTGGAATCCATGCCTCGATAGTTAATGAAATAATGAGGGAACTGCTCCCCCCTGGATATGGAACAGCTTGTCAGTCAAATGTCCGAATAGTTTTGAGCCTCTAGAAATGGGGGACTGTACAGAAAGATGGCTGCCATTCCTAGCTTATATGATAGTTTTGATAAACCCCTTAAATTAAAGCTGAAAGTCTACACTTCATTCACATAATGATTGCTTTATCTCAAACCCATTGTGGTGGCGTACAGAGCCAAAATTGTGTCACTGTCCAAATACTTACGGACCTGACCGTAAAATCAAGCACATAGCCATGCAATCTCTACTGATAGAAATTGGCAGTAGAATGGGTTGTACTGAAGAGCTCAGTAACTTTAATGTGGCACTGTCATAAGATGCAATCTTTGCCACAAGTCATTATGTGAAATTTCTACTCTGCCAGGTCTCCTCTGTCAACTGTGTTATTATTGTGAAGTGGAAACACCTAGGAGGAACATCAGCTCAGTCACAAAGTAGTAGACCACGCGAACTCACAGTACAGGGCTGCCAAGGCCTGAACGGCCTCGTATGTCCAAAATCTCCTACTCCCTGTTGTATTACTCACAACAGAGTTCCAGACTCGCTCTGGATGTAACATCAGCACAATAACTGTGCGGTCTGAACTTCATGAATGGGTTTCCATGGTTTGGCAGCTGCACACAAGCCTAAGAGTGTTGGCTGGATAGGTGTAAAACATGCCACCCCTGGACCCTGGAGCAATGTAGATGTATTTCCTGTTATGACGAATCATGTGTCACTATCTAGCAATCTGACTGATGAATGTTGGTTTGCAGATGCCAGGAGAACAGTGCTTTCTGGACTGCATAATGCCTACTATAAGGTTTTGTAGAGAAAGGTTAATAGTCTGTGGCTGCTTTGCTGATTTTGAGCTAGGCTTTCCCTTGGTTCCAGTGAAGGGTGTTGACAATCATGCACTTCCAAATTTGTGGCAACAGTTTGGAGAAGACCCCTTTCTCTTCTTGCATCACTGTGCCCCTCTGCACAAAGCTAGGTACAAAAAGTAATGGTTTGACAAGTTTGGTGTGGAGGTACTTGAATGGCCTACACCATGGCCTGACCTAATTCCTACTGAATAAATCTGAGCTGAATTGGATCAACGGATGGAAGCCAGGTGTTCTTGTTCAACATGAATATCTAATCTCACAAATGCCTTTTTGCTTGAATGGGTCAAATTCCAACAGACACACTCCAAAATCTTGTGGAAAGCCTTCCCAGAAGAGAGAAGTTTGCTGTTATAGCTGAAAGGGTGGAGGGATGCATCACCAAGGATAAAAAGCATTGGAGATTGGTTAATGAGTTCACAGATGGAATCAACGTGGTCCATCATTGGACACACTGACGAATGCAATTGACTCAATCACTAGGAACATTTGGTGTCCCTATATAATAGCAAGCGGTTGAACTTTTGAAAAGAACGAGCAACTTCAGGAAGAACATATTGAGAAGATGGGGACTCCTCAAGGGTTACTCTGTTGGGAATTGGAGCAGAGTTCAAAATCAATATTTTTTTAAAGAAAACAGCTGCACCCAAACATTTTCCAGTTCCACCCTTATAAAAATAAACATGAAACCCTTCACACACTTAGAAATTTCAAACTGCACCAATGTTAAAACTGGCTTTAATATAATGAATATTTCCTCTAATAACTTATATTTCATTGTAATGTAAAAATTGCATTCTTTCATCAAATTTAAAATATACTGAGTGTTTTTGAAAGATACCAGACCTTCACTATTTTTTTTCCCAAGCTAAAGATCAACTACCTGATCTTATTTTTTTGTATACAAGATCTTCACCATTACTAATGTATAAATGATAGTTTTTACACCTAATAAAGAAGCTAGTCACAAAAGTTTCTTTCCAGGCAATTTCTTAACATAATGAAGAAGAGTAAGTTTAATAAATACTAAACTATCCTTTTTTTCCTTTGTTCAATTTAAATATAATAATAACGCATTTTGTTCTGAAGGGTATACATTTAAATATTAGCCATAATAATAATACAAATAAATAATACAAAAAGTTAAAGTTGCTGTCATTGCTGTGAATTAGACCAAAAGACACAAAACTGGCTTTTAATGTTCTGCTCTATTTGTCCATTGTCTTTATGGGTGAATAAAGAATGGCAGACCATGGCATAAATACTACTCTTTAAAATGGGCCTCCTGAGACTGCAGTTTCCAGCAATTATATAATGTCTGTTATCTGTTAGCTGTGAACCCATTATTTTTGTTTGGTTAAAGAGCATTTTACAAGATTGTTCCACATGCAGGGGGTACATTTTGTTACCATTAACTCTTACTGACAGGACATGAATAGTATTAGTTGAGCACGGATTTTAAATGGAGTACCAGATGACTTGCTGCTTGTAGCATCTGTCAATGTATCAGATCTAAAATAAGGGCACTATTGTACATGCTCTACATTCACGATTTCAACTTCTAAAGCCACAAAAGATGGTTTTAGGTCAGTGGACCACATAGCAAGTGGCATGGAACGCTGTTATTGTTTCATTTTGTATAAACTCTCAATTAACTCTTAAAAGTCTATAAATGAATACACTTAAGCATTCAAAGTACTATAAAAATGCTGAGTAATTACATTATAAAAGTAAAGCACAATAAGAAAAAGAAAATAGGGGAAAACATTAATATTGTCTAATTGTACAAGATATGTATACTTTCATATTTGCACTTTAATTCAGTATTAATTCCATATGTACAATGAAATTGATGGGCTGTACTTCCTTAATATGATTTTTATACTTGGGCCTTTTACCTTAAAGCAGATTGATATGCATATTCATTGCTACTGATTTGCTACTGAATTTTATTTTCAGACTATCCAAAACTGTGTCAATGTAGATTGAAATGCCAGTTTCATAAACTGTTACAATGATTATGAAGGCCATAATAATTTCACAAAAATGCATCTATCTAACATCTGGTTCCACATTGGACTTCAGTGAAATAAACTGAGGTTTTAAGGTAAGCCCTCCATTTAACTAGTAATAATTACTGATCATGGCTGCAAAGATTGGCAACCTGTTTGTTGCATGTTGGTTGGACATACAAGTAAGAATGTTACCGTACTCCGCACACATTAAATAAACTTGAACTTGATTCTCTGAGTTATACATTAAATATTCAGATAAAGCCATTAATTATGTACAGGTATGTATAAAGTAATATAACATTCATAAACCCAGGTAATCTAATTCAGGTGTCAGTCCATCACATAAGCCACTTACACTCACAACAACAATCAAAGAGCCAACTTATATTTGCAAATTAACTTAACATGAATACCTCTGGGAGAAAATCAGAGGAGTCAAAAAATGTTTGCCACACAGGTGGAACATGGAAGCTGTACAGAAACTGGGCATAGAAAAAAACAAGAATGTGAATGTTTGTATTGATGTATTTGTTTTTTTATGTGTAATTATTATTAGACGAGCAAGCTAATGAAACTATTCGTTATATTTAATTTTATAAAGTACCTTTTTTAGAGGCAAAAATCAACAAGTGTAAATCTAATTAGATTAGTCTGGCATTAGAAAATCTTACTCAAGCTTTTTGCTAAAGTTACCAATTTATAAATTAAATGAATTGAGGCTTCTTTTGTAACTCTCACAATATGCACCAAATTATATAACTGAAATTTAATTTCAGGCAAGAAAAATACATGTTAGTGAACAAAATCTATTTTAAGCCCTGTGCCTTATTTTGAAATGTGTGACTAAAGGATTCCATGGGTTTCAGATTAGGCACTGTATATGTCATGCCATCTTCTAACCCATTTAATTTAGAACAGGGTTGTTTGGGGCCAGCTGGAGCCTTTCCCAGCTAGCACAGGGTGCAAGGCAGGAAGAAAGCATCAATGGGTGAATGCACAAACACACACCAAATACACACCAGTGTCAATTCACCTTACCTGCATGTCTTTGGACAGTGGGAGGACACTGCAGCACCCGGAGAAACCCACGCAGTCATGGGGAGAGCATATAAACTACATGTAGGAAGGACATGGGACACAAACACTGGACCCCTTACTGCAACACTATGACTGCTGCACCGTGCCACCCTAAGAACTGTATTTGTACCTTTTGTATTATCTCTGAGTACTTCCAAGGCTTTATGCTGTTGTATGAAATGAAAAAAAAGAATTGGACAAATATAATAAGCAAAGTAAAAATAACATTGTCAAGTCAAACAAGTATGGATCATTGATGTTATTCAAGGCCTGCATCATCACGTTTCTGCAAAGGAGGCCCAATGGAGGGTATTAACCCAAAATGTTGTGTCTCTCACCTTGTTTTCATTATAGTGTAGGAATAATGTTTACCTTTTCCCCCAAAGCATGAGTAACACAAAAATAAAAACTAAAGTTGCTTGTTTATAGAATACATTAAACAGCACATATATCTTTAGCAAAAAATTCAACCCTGTGATAAACAAGAATAGAATATACATCTAGAACACTTATGTCACAAAGTCCTGTAAATTAAAAGTCTTCTAATTGCAGTAATGCAAGTTTTTGGAATATTTGATCTTAGTTGTTATAAAGTTTAAATGTGATCAGATCTATATGATAAGCAGAATACAAAAGAGCTTCAGAACTTTTTTTTTTTAAATATTATTTTGGGCTGACTGAAAAGTTTTATGGTCATAATGTCTGGTAATTGTAAAAAACTTTAGAAGCACCATTTCTACCCTTTATCAGTCATTCTTTTATCCAGAAGTCTTTGTCGATTGAAAGGAAATGACACATTTGAGGTATAAAGATGACATTAGAGGGGGTTTATGTACGTGATATGCACTGGTAAGGGCACATATTAGATCATTACAGCAGCCACCCTTCAAGTCATCATTTAACGTCCAGTATTTGGACTCTCACAACATTGTAGCTATAGTAAAACATTGTTCTGTGAGCTTTGCATTAAAATTCATCATAGACCTGTCATTCCTATATTATGTATCCTTAATTTTGGTGTACTTATGTAGTAATTACTTTGTAAGCATCCATTTAGATAGATAGATAGATAGATAGATAGATAGATAGATAGATAGATAGATAGATAGATAGATAGATAGATAGATAGATAGATAGATATGACTTTATTTATAGATAGATAGATAGATAGATAGATAGATAGATAGATAGATAGATAGATAGATATGACTTTATAGATAGATAGATAGATAGATAGATAGATAGATAGATAGATAGATAGATAGATATGACTTTATTTAATCTTGCATAAATTGCTTAAAGCACAATATAATATTTACTCTGTACCAGACTGTTTAATTTGAGTAAGGTCAAATATTTAAAGTAACTAGATAGATAGATAGATAGATAGATAGATAGATAGATAGATAGATAGATAGATAGATAGATAGATAGATAGATAGATAGATAGATATGACTTTATTTAATCTTGCATATATTGCTTAAAGCACAATATAATATTTAGATAGATAGATAGATATGACTTTATTTAATCTTGCATAAATTGCTTAAAGCACAATATAATATTTACTCTGTACCAGACTGTTTAATTTGAGTAAGGTCAAATATTTAAAGTAACTAGATAGATAGATAGATAGATAGATAGATAGATAGATAGATAGATAGATAGATAGATAGATAGATATGACTTTATTTAATCTTGCATATATTGCTTAAAGCACAATATAATATTTACTCTGTACCAGACTGTTTAATTTGAGTAAGGTCAAATAATTAAAGTAACTCTAAGAGAGGGGTCTGCAAAGCCAATCCTGGATGGCTGCATTGACTGTAAGTCTTTAATCCAACTCAAAATTTTACTTAGAAATCAGTTATTAAAGTTGAAGCACTTGTTGCTTGAGCAACATTTTTACACTTGTTTCAGTTTACACCTGCATGTATTCATTGTGATCTATCTGGTTTATTAAAATATTTTGAAGGAAACTGAAAAGAAAAAAGTGAAAGAATGAGCCAACCATCTTGATGATATCCTTGGAAAGGAAAAAAAATCTACAATATACTGTATGAATGACATGAACAAGGCAAAATTCAAACACTAACAAGCCATACAATTAAATAAGATCTATAAATTGCATGCAATGGTTTCTAATTAATTCATCTGGTTGGAACAAAAACCTGCAGACACTATGCTCCTCCACAACCAACTTTGAAGACCCCTGCTCTAAGACATCAATAATATTTTCTCTTCGTATTTTATTTATGATTTTTTGAATACATGTATGGCTTTTTATTTTCCATTCCTTCACTTTAAGGGTGGCATGATGGCACAGTGATAGCACTGCTGCATCACAGTAAGGAGATCAGGGTTTGTGTCTCGAATCCTCCCTGCATGGAGTTTACATGTTCTCCCCGTGTCTGTATGGGTTTTCTCTTGGTGGTACAAGTTCCTCCCACTGTTGAAAGACATGCAAATTAGGTGAACTGGCTCTAGTGTGTGTTTGATGTGTGTGTGTTCACCCTGTGATGGACTGGCGCCTTGTCCCGGGTTTGTTCCCACCTTGCTCCATTGCTAGCTGGGATAGGCTCCAGCACTTTGGCCTGGATTAAGCTGGTTAGAAAATGAGAAGAGATGAAATTCATTCCCTTTAAGCCCTTTAATGTTTTTCTGTAATTTTTCCTAGTTACTAAAAATATTTTAAATGATATCTCGGGTGTCACTAAGACCAGTTATTAATTCTTTCACCCAATCCCAGTTTTTTTCTGTATGATTTAAAGCCAACACATTCACTCACTCTCCCTATCTCAAATTAGCATCTTCACACCATTTACAAAAAAATCAAAGCTGAATTTTCTAAAGATAAACTCCTGATGGTTCATTCATTTGACCTCTCCCAGCTGCTCACATGCCAACATTCGTTCATTTAGCAACATATGATTTTATTTTACCATGCACACCAGTAGGTGAGCTGAACAGTTTTGGATTTTAGTTTAGCCTTTGACTTGCTGTTTTGCTCCCACTGAAGAACAGAGTGTCTCATTTAATTGAAAGCTTTCAATACTCATCTGTAACAGATGTTAGGTGACAGAACATTTCCCACAGACATTTTGCTAAAGTTAGTTTGCACATGCTGCGTGTTTTCTCTCTTTCAACAAGGATGTCCATGACAAGTGTAATTGTTCCTTGAATACAGAAAAAAAAACAAAAAAAAACCCGACAGCCTCAATGAGGCTAAGATGCATTTCATTAGCATGTGTTAAGAAACTGGGTTATTGGGAAAAGATCCATGTGGGAAACCAGTAAAATCTATGCTGCCAGTACTCCACCCCATTTAACTTTATGCTTACATGTTTATAAATATGTCTCTACATAATCTGAGCATCTGAATTTCTGAATGGATGCGAATATGAAACCACTCAAAACTTGATGTTCTACTATTACATTTCAAGTTTGTTGCTGTGATTATGTAACTGCTATTTTTGGTCAAGATCAGCTAGTAACGCATGCTATTTTGACTGTATATTCACCACCTGTAATATGGTGTAAAAGCGCCTATTTTGAATATTCATCATCTATTAGCCTTATAAATTTGCCCATGTTCCTGAGCAACCACTTTACTACAAACTATGGAAAAAGAGAGGGAAATAGGCAGAAAACTTAAATGAATGTGAACTTGGGGTATTACTGAATGAAGTGGAGAATCACAAAAAAATAGCATTTGCTAGGTCTCTGCGGGAGTCACAAATAAAAGTAAAAAAACAAGAATGGGAGCAGCTAAGTGGACAGAGCAATAGCAATGTCCCATTTCACAGTACCCAGAAAGCCACCAGCACACAGCATAAATTGTATGTGCCGAACCTTAAGACTTAAACCCTAAGTGGCCCGATACCGGGCCAACAAAGGTTCAAAAATGTTTTGAAGCGCCTTTTGACGCATCATATAGAAGAAGTACGCCACACACAGGCACAAACAATACCTCGTTTGAAAGCCACGGGTGTCTACTACACACTCATAGTGATCACATAGTTGCAGTATGTACTGTTGACTTTTAATTTGGCATGAAATTATATGTATGTATTGTCATAAAAGGGCATCTCAAAAAATTAAAATCAGCCTAGTAATTATTATGAGCAAGGAATACCCAAGTGTTATACATTAATTGATGTTATACATCAATTGAAAGGTATTAACCAGTAGATTTCAAATGATGCCTTAAACAGTTGTTTCAACCGAACACACTGTTGTCACAAGCCAAAAACTGGTAAAACCAGTCACACTGTTTGCCTGACTTTCGCATGTTCGCACATATAACTCCACAAAACAGCAGCAAAAATATACATATGACATCTCAGTACTTACAGAAGGTTCTGCTAAATAAAATGAGCTCTAGCACGTGTCACTCTGACAAACGACTGATGAGTAATCCAACATAATAAAACTACAGGGCAGAAGTGGAAGGTACCTACCTTCTGGCATTTCTGGTGTGGGTGGCTCTTTCTGAGTGGATCACTGCGTCATATCATTGGACAGCTGAGACTGTGACATTTCCAACAACACCTAATACAGCTATGTTTGAGCAAAACCTTCCGCCCTGACATGCAAATCAGCCTCTCATGCCCACTTGGGAAATGGAATTTTCATGTGTTCTTGCATGTAATTTCACAAAGCAACAATGAATATAATCATGTTATATATCAAAATATACAGCATTTTCTGCTGAATACAAACAGAAGACAAAGTGCGACAAAGCATTTGCGAGATATTCAATGTAAAAGAACAGGTGAATAAGTGTGCCAAACAAAATGCAGCTGGCATTTCCGGTTGGGTCTCTCATTTCAGTGGGTCGTGCCAAGCTTTTTACCATTTTATAGCTGCAACTGAGATGCTTCCAATGATATATAATATGTCCACATTTGAAAAAGAAAAAGAATGTGGTAAAGGTGAACAAAATAAACGAAAATGTCTTTTTTGGGGGGTTTTTTGGGGAGGTGTGTGGGGGTTGTGTGTATGCATATATAACAGATATTTGTGTGTGCATAAGAAATAATTTATATTTTGTATAAATATTTTAAATTATTTTATATAAATTTAATATTATTTGTATTTATATCTATTGCACCCCTGTTCTGGAGGTGGAGGGGTGCCCATGGTGCCAAATGCTGTACCTATTTATTTGTTTGTGTTATCAACATAAAACTTTTCACAGGTACAGTTGACATACCTGAGAACACCTCAGAGGTGAAAATCCTCACCTGGCATTACTTGAACTTGGAATATACTGTACCAGTAACAACACACTGCATGATAACATGCAGTGAACAACTTGACTTGAGCATTCATGATTTTCATACTCTTTCTCTGTACGTTTACCATTCATTTGCTCTGGGGTTGATGGGTTTGCTGCTTCCTGAGCAGCTTTTCTTTTCTCCACCCTAGTGGCCTGCTTCTTCTCTTCTTCTGTCGGCATCTTTTCGCGTTAAAACTGATTAAGTCAGTATTTGTGTTACAATTACTTAGTACGTTTTCCTTAATTTTTCACTTAAGCTGGCACTTAAGTCTTCAATCTGCCTCAAGAATGATTTAAGATATGAAGAGGTAGGGGAAGTGATGGTGAAGGTGGTAGGAATGAGAATGGCGCCCATACACATGCGCCGCACGGCCGCCCTGCTGGCCACTGCCGAGAGTTGATTCTACAATAAAATAAAAATAAAAAGAGGAATAGCTTTTGAGGTTAAATATCACCCTGAAAGCGGATAGTAGATGTCACATAGTATATGTGTACCAAATTTCAGATCAATAGTTCAAACTGTTTGCAAGCTACAGGTGATTTAAAATCCTGGACAAACGAACAGCATGTTATATATAAAGATTTTATAACAAAAATTTGGAAAAATCACAGTGTCCGTATATGTTTTTTTTTTTCTATTTTGGCAACAATTTTTGAGTAAAGGAATGTTCACATTTGGAAACAAACACAATTACTATCAAATTTGAGAAGTTATACGTCAAGTTTTAGTGAAAAAAATGCCCTTTATCATAAGACTTTAATTATGGTGTTCTAACCTCAGGAAATTGCTAAAAATGCCCGCAAGGTGTTTAAGAAGATTCTTATTAAACATGTAAAAAAATAAATCCATTTTGCCAAGTGTTAGAATGGGACTATAAAACAGCAAACCTAACATCCAGATCACACTGAAGGTGAAATGTGGGTGGAGGTTTGGTAGGGGGAGGCATAAAAAAATGTAAAGTAATATGAGAGGTTAAGAGTCCAGTTTTCAGTTTGTGTGGTAGGTCGTTGGTTGATTCATACTTGTGGTGTGTTCTTTTTTAAGCTTAACAAAGCATTGTTTAAGTTAACACTGTATAATAGAAAAGGCAAATGTTGGCACATTCAAGCCTCATATGTCACTTCCTGCTGTACCTTGGGATAAGGGAACTCAAAAACAGTGTTTTACCTTGGAGCATGAGGCCCTGGCCCTAAAGCTTCACACACACGACTGGAAATACTGAAGGAGAAACTCCCCTGAGAAAGGAAAGATAACATAGTAATTGTCAATATTACAATATTAATCTTGTTACATTCAATGCACAACATGCCCTGAGGCCATTCATGTTTCTGCACTATGTTGTTCAGTATTGTAAACGCCATTACAGTATTGCAAAACTTTGTGGGGCTATACAGCAGTATGCTGCCTAACGAGTCCCAACACCGCCAGTTACTTTTAATTGAACCAATGATCCATTCCACCACCAGTCGTGTGTGGGAGTCCCTTTCATTGTATATCCTCTTTTGTAGTGTACCCCCAATATCACCTGAAAGAAAGATTGTAAAAGTTGTCTGTAATGTACTAAACTTAATTGCAGTCCTGTTAATAATGCTTACTTATGAAGAAGCCAACCAACACACAGATCATGATCCTGAAGCCTGCTTCCACCCTACTATTTGATAAAATAAAGGAATCGTGTGTTTAACTGCACAACAGTGATAGTCACATATATTTCAGCATTACACTTCAGTTGTATAATAACTAAATGAAAGTGTCTACTGTTTGCAAAAGCAAGTTAATTCTGTAATGGTGCCAAAAAGAGTGCTGTAAGAAAATCAAAAGGTGCTTCGACTAAGAATTAGTTTAGGGGGCATGCACACTAATGCAACCATGTTTTTGTATGATTTTATTTCCCTGTTTTCACTAAACAGTTTCCAATTTATTTTCGCCTTTTTTGTCTAGATTGTAATTTTTGTTTCCTTTTTATCACACAAAAACTGCCATTTTGGCATGGGTGTGTAGACTTTTTATACTGTACCCTAAGGTTATTAAAACCTGTAACAGAATAGGGATCATGTGATTTCTGCATGATCATGTGAGTAGTTTAGGCTCCAGTTCCGCACACATCTTCAAGAGGATGGCTCTAGGAATAGTAAATCAGCTTAATAATTGTAATATAATTTTTTTTTTTTTTGCCATTTACATTTTCTTGAACTTATTTTTCCTCATATCTCAACTTACTCAGAGTTTTAAGGTAAGAGCACAAGGTCATCTATTTGTACAGCACCCATGGAGCAATTGCAGGGTAATGGCCTTTGTTAAAGGCCCAAAGAGTAGCATTCCTTCTGTTACTGCCAAGATTCGAATCGACAACCTTCACATTACCAGCCCAGATCCTTTAGCCACAGAGCCACCACTTACAAGTCATTGATCATCATGAGCTAAAAAATCATTGCACGCTACAAAAACTTGCTTTAGCCTGTCATTGGTAATATCTTCCAAAGTAGCTAAGGCTGCGATTGACAGTTACTTTGTACAACACACCGGCCACTCTTTTTATAGACAAAATAGACTACAGGCTAAGGCAGTTAATATTAAGCATATGCATTAGGAGTAATTAAAATACTAAACAACAACAACAACATTTATTTATATAGCACATTTTTATACAAAAAGTAGCTCAAAGTGCTTTACATAATGAAGAAAAGAAAAATAACAGACAAAATACAAAATTAAAATAAGACAACAGTAGTTAACATAGAAAAGGAGTAAGGTCCGATGGCCAGGGTGGACAGAAAAAACAAAAAAAAACTCCAGACGGCTGGAGAAAAAAATAAAATCTGTAGGGATTCCAGGCCACGAGACCACCCAGTCCCCTCTGGGCATTCTACCTAACATAAATGAAATAGTCATCTTTGTAGTTAGGGTTCTCACAGAGTCACTTGATGCTGATGGTCATACAGACTTCTGGCTTTTAATCCATCCATCATTGTTGGAACATCATGGTGCTTTGGGTAGATGGTGGTGGCGCAAGCCACCACCAACAGGACACCGGAAAAGGAAACAGAAGAGAGAGTAGGGGTTAGTACAGATTTTGAATGAATAGTTATTATAATGAATTGGATATACAGAGTATCAGGATTAAATTATAGTGAAGTTATGAGAAGGCCATGTTAAAATAATGTGTTTTCAGCAGTTTTTTAAAGTGCTCCACTGTATTAGCCTGGCGAATTCCTACTGGCAGGCTATTCCAGATTTTAGGTGCATGGAGGGGGTGCTAGAGGGCATACCTTCTGGGGACTCCCTCGTTCTGCTGGGAGACTTCAATGCTCACGTGGGCAATGACAGTGAGACCTGGAAGGGCGTGATTGGGAGGAATGGCCCCCTTGATCTGAACCCGAGCGGTGTTTTGTTATTGGACTTCTGTGCTCGTCACGGATTGTCCATAACGAACACCATGTTCAAGCATAGGGGTGTTCATATGTGCACTTGGCACCAGGACACCCTAGGCCTCAGTTCGATGATCGACTTTGTGGTCGTGTCGTCGGACTTGCGGCCACATGTCTTGGACACTCGGGTGAAGAGAGGGGCGGAGCTGTCAACTGATCACCACCTGGTGGTGAGTTGGCTTCGATGGTGGGGGAGGATGCCGGTCAGGCGTGGTAGGCCCAAACGTGTTGTGAGGGTCTGCTGGGAACGTCTGGCAGAGCCCCCTGTCAGAAGTAGCTTCAACTCCCACCTCCGGCAGAACTTCGACCACATCCCGAGGGAGGTGGGGGACATTGAGTCCGAATGGGCCATGTTCCGTGCCTCTATTGTTGAGGCAGCTGACCGGAGCTGTGGCCGTAAGGTGGTCGGTGCCTGTCGTGGCGGCAATCCCCGAACCCGCTGGTGGACACCGGCGGTGAAGGATGCCGTCAAGCTGAAGAAGGAGTCCTACAGGACCCTTTTGTCCTGTGGGACCCCGGAGGCAGCTGATAGGTACCGGCAGGCCAAGCGGAATGCGACTTTGGTGGTTGCTGAGGCAAAAACTCGGGCGTGGGAGGAGTTTGGGGAGGCCATGGAGAATGACTTTCGGACGGCTTCGAGGAGATTCTGGTCCACCATCCGGCGTCTCAGGAAGGGGAAGCGGTGCAGTGTCAACACTGTATATGGTGGGGATGGTGCGCTGCTGACCTCGACTCGGGATGTTGTGGGTCGGTGGGGGGGAATACTTCGAAGACCTCCTCAATCCCATTAACATGCCTTCCAATGAGGAAGCAGAGCCTGGGGGACTCAGAGGTGGGCTCCCCCATCTCTGGGACTGAGGTCACCGAGGTGGTCAAAAAAACTCCTTGGTGGTAGGGCCCCGGGGGTGGATGAGATACGCCCGGAGTTCCTCAAGGCTCTGGATGTTGTAGGACTGTCTTGGCTGACACACCTCTGCAACATCGCATGGACATCAGGGACAGTGCCTCTGGATTGGCAGACCGGGGTGGTGGTCCCCCTCTTTAAGAAGGGGGATCGGAGGGTGTGTTCCAACTACAGAGGGATTACACTCCTCAGCCTCCCTGGAAAAGTCTATTCAGGGGTCCTGGAGAGGAGGGTCCGTCGGATAGTCGAGCCTCGGATTCAGGAGGAACAGTGTGGTTTTCGTCCTGGTCGCGGAACAGTGGACCAGCTCTATACCCTTAGCAGGGTCCTGGAGGGTGCATGGGAGTTTGCCCAACCAGTCTACATGTGTTTTGTGGACTTAGAAAAGGCATTCGACCGTGTCCCTCGGGGAATCCTGTGGGGGGTACTCCGAGAGTATGGGGTACTGGCCCCCCTGATAAGGGCTGTTCAGTCCCTGTACGATCGGTGCCAGAGCTTGGTCCGCATTGCCGGCAGTAAGTCGAACCCGTTTCCAGTGAGAGTTGGACTCCGCCAGGGCTGCCCTTTGTCACCGATTCTGTTCATATCTTTTATGGACAGAATTTCTAGGCGCAGCCAGGGTGTTGAGAGGGTCCAGTTTGGTGGGCTCAGGATTGGGTCACTGCTTTTTGCAGATGATGTTGTCCTGTTTGCTTCATCAGGCCGTGATCTTCAGCTCTCTCTGGATCGGTTCGCAGCCGAGTGTGAAGCGGCTGGGATGAGAATCAGCACCTCCAAATCCGAGACCATGGTCCTCAGCCGGAAAAGGGTGGAGTGCCCTCTCAGGGTTGGTAGCGAGATCCTGCCCCAAGTGGAGGAGTTCAAGTATCTCGGGGTCTTGTTCACGAGTGAGGGAAGAATGGAGCGTGAGATCGACAGGCGGATCGGTGCGGCATCCGCAGTAATGCGGGCATTGCATCGGTCTGTCGTGGTGAAAAAGGAGCTGAGCCGCAAGGCGAAGCTCTCAATTTACCAGTCGATCTATGTTCCTACCCTCACCTATGGTCATGAGCTATGGGTAGTGACCGAAAGAACGAGATCGCGAATACAAGCGGGCTGAAATGAGTTTCCTCCGCAGGGTGTCTGGGCTTTCCCTTAAAGATAGGGTGAGAAGCTCAGTCATCCGGGAGGGGCTCAGAGTAGAGCCGCTGCTCCTCCGCATCGAGAGGAGTCAGATGAGGTGGCTCGGGCATCTGATCAGGATGCCTCCTGGACGCCTCCCTGGTGAGGTGTTCCGGGCACGTCCAACCGGGAGGAGGCCCCGGGGAAGACCCAGGACACGCTGGAGGGACTATGTCTCTCGACTGGCCTGGGAACGCCTTGGGATTCTCCCGGAAGAGCTAGAAGAAGTGGCCGGGGAGAGGGAAGTCTGGGCATCTCTGCCCAAGCTGCTGCCCCCGCGACCCGACCTCGGATAAGCGGGAGACAATGGATGGATGGATGAACAGCAGAAGGCCGCCTCACCACTTCTTTTAAGTTTTGCTCTTGGAATTCTAAGGAGACACTCAGTTGAGGATCTGAGGTTACGATTTGGAATATAAGGTGTCAGACATTCTGATATATAAGATGGGGCGAGCTTTATGGAGAGAACATAGCAACTATGTGATATAATTAGTTTAAAAAATATCAGATTGTGACTGACATGTCCTTGAAATGTACAATGAAATTAGATTATCTGTTCATGTCATTGTCCTGTTGCCTGGAGTCACTAAAATGCCAACACCAAAACGTCTGTATAGAACTTATGGATGGTTGACACCTGCTGCAACCTCATGCCAATTTCCTTTACAAGTTTGTATTTTATAAATCCCAACTTTTGTGTAAGAAACGGCTTACAGACATTTCTGAACATAAGCAAGTTTTATACACGAGGCCCCTGGTATTTATAGTTAATTATTTGAAATATGAATTTGATTTTAATGGTTGAGAAAATACTATTTTACTTTTCCCTTTTCTACACACCCATTACATCTTCTATAAGTCTGTAATGGCCAGAGTGATTTTCTACATCGTGGTGTGCTGGGCTGGTTATGTCACTTCAAGAGAGACCTACCAAATCAACAAGCTAATTAAAGAGCAAGCTCAGTTATAGTACACACACTGGACCCCTGGAGTTAGTATCAAAAGAGAGAGGTAAAACTAAACTTAGTGCCATTCTGGACAATGCTGCACATCCTCTCTCTGGCACACTAACACTGAGTACTTTCAGCTAGTATTTTACTCAGCAGAAGTGTGTCAAGAAATGCTACTGGAGCTTCTTTATACAAACAGCAATGTACCTGCATAATGCCTCACTGTGACTGTGACAGTCAAGTCAAACTTTTCTTTCTTTTAATTTGTCTTGCTTTATAGTCATTCTGGTTTGTATTCAGACCAAAGTGTGTAAGTATATTTATGTATGTACTTACGTATCTTCCTATTTATGTATTTTCTATTTAAAGAGCTCCCGCAAAAAGCCAAATTTCCCTTTGGGGACAAATAAAATTCTATCTATCTATCTATCTATCTATCTATCTATCTATCTATCTATCTATCTATCTATCTATCTATCTATCTATCTATCTATACAGTAAATATAGATAAAATGAAACATTTTCAGATGTAATTTTTTTACATTTTTTGCAAGGAAAAACATGTTTAACAAATGTAAAATATGTTTATTTTAAAATTATAAGATTTTGTACCTTATGCTATTCAAAATATTTAGAAGCTATTTTCTGCAATGAATAACAGCATGACACTAAAGAAAATATCAATAACAACTAAATGTTTACGTTCCCAGCTATAGTACAAAAGACTTTACATTGCATTATAACATTACTGCATAATGTAACACATTTTCCCATTTTTATACATAATCAATTAGACCTCATTAATCCTGTCTGTCACATTGCCCATTAATTATACTGGAGAAAGAGGGTTTATATTTGCGTACTATGAAAAACAGAAGTTAACTGTATTAGCAAAGTAAGTTTGTAATATTTAAGCCCATTGATCTGCTGAATATTTGCTAACAAGTGCAACCTAAAGTTGTGCTGTTGCCAAAGAAGTAGCTGAATAGAGTGCATATTTCTTCAGTACCTACTTCCACCAAAGGTTACTTATTAGTAGCACTATTTTTTTCTTGACTAACTCTTTACTGGCTATTTCTTCCTTCTGTTCTGTGTTTATGATTTCTTTTTTTAGCCTTTGTCTTGAATAATTTATAATATGTAGGGTGATTCCCACATAGAATAAAAATGCAAAAGGAATGAAAATTATTTAAAAGAGAGGGATTAACTTCTAACAGTTGAATACAAGTATTGAAAATAGATTGTTACATTTAATATAAGAAACTAAATCATTTATATGTGAAATTTTAATACTTTGAAAAAATAATAATAATAATAATACATTTTATTTATTTGTATATGCGCCTTTCTAAACACTCAAGGACACAAAACAATAGTTAAAACACAGATTATAAACAAAACTAAAATACAAAAATTAAAATCAGACAGAGCAATTGTAATCAAAGAGAAAAAGCAGTCTTAAACAAATGAGTTTTAAGTTTAGATCTGAAAAGTGAAAATGATTCAGTATTTCTAAGCTCAAATGGTAATGAGCTGCAGAGCTGGGGAGCAGAGCAACTGAATGTTCTGCTCCCCATAGTGGTAAGATGGATGAAAGGGACAGTCAAGTGGATGGAGGAAGAGGATCTAAGGGTACAGGAGGGAATGGCAACATGGAGGATGTCAGACAGATATGGAGGGCAAGGTTGTGGATAGCCTTAAAAGTTAACAGAAGAGTTTTGAATTGAATGCAGAACTTAACTGGAAGTTGGTGAAGCTGCTGCAAAACAGGAGTAATATGGTGAATAGAGAGGGTTCTAGTAATGATGCGGACAGCAGAATTCTGGACAAGTTGAAGCTTATAAAGAGATTTGCGAGAAAGACCAAAGAGAAGGGAACTGCAATAATCCAGACGAGAAGTGACAAGGCTATGAACAAGGATAGCAATGGTGTGGGAAGTGAGGGAGGGGCGAATACGATTAATGTTACGCAAGTGGTAATATGTAGACCGGGAGATGTTATTGATGTGGGACAGCAAGGATAAAGTATTGTCAAGGATGACACCCAGACTCTTAACCTGTGGGGAAGGGGAGACAGAAGAATTATCAATAACAAATGAAAAATTATCAGTTTTGGATAAAGTTGATTTTGTACCAATGAGGAGAACCTCAGTTTTGTCACTATATAATTTAAGAAAATTTGAAGAAAACAAGGATTTAATTTCTGATATGCAATTAATAAGTGAGGAGGGTGGAAAGGAAGCAGTAGGTTTTCTAGTGAGATAGAGCTGGGTTTCATCAGCATAACAGTGGAAGCTAATGTTATATTTACAAAAGATATTACCAAGGGGAAGGAGGTAAATAATGAAAAGGAGGGGCCCCAGGACAGAGCACTGGGGCACACCTGAAGTAACAGTGGAGGGTTGGGATGTGAAAGTTTTAAGCTGAACAAACTGAGTGCAGCCTGAGAGGTAGGATCTGTACCAATGTAGTGGAGTGTAGGTAATGCCAATCGAAGATAATCTATTGAGAAGAGTAGTGAGACAAATAGTGTGAAAGGCTGCACTCAGATCAAGGAGGATGAGAATAGGAATTAAACCAGAATCAGCTGCCATAAGGAGGTCATTAGTAATTTTTATAAGTGTTGTTTCTGTACTGTGGAGGGGACGAAAACCAGACTGGAACTGTTCATACAGATTATTTTGAGATAAATGAGAATGAAGTTGAATAGCCATTTTTTCAAAAATTTTGGAAATGAAGGGTAGATTAGAAATAGGACGAAAATTACTGAAATTAGTTGGATCAGCACCAGGTTTTTTCAGTATTGGGGTTATTGCAGCAGTTTTAAAAGATAAAGGAACAGTGCCAGTAGTGAGAGAAGAGTGGATTATAGCAGAAATAAGAGGAACCAAAGAAAGGAGGCAGGCTTTAACCAGAGCTGTGGGAAGGGGATCCAGTTGACAGGTGGATGGCTTAGACTTACAGACAAGATCTGAGATTTCTGAGAAAGTAGGAGCTGAAAAGAGGAAAATTCGTGAGTTGGTGGGTGAAATTAAAATAAAGTACTGGAGGAATCTGTACCGAGAGACTAATGAATCTTATTTTTTCATTAAAAAAGGACATAAGGAAATTACAAAAATCAGTTAAGTAAAGATGAGAAGGTAAAGAATACGGGGTTTGTGTGATATTATTAAGCAGCGAAAACAATGTCTTGGTGTTGCCTTCACTGGAAGAAATAATGTGAGTATAATAGTTAGATTTAGTTTGGGCAATACAGTCCTTGTAATAAAGTATATGGTTTTTGTACATCTCTTTGTGAACAAAGAGTCCAGTTTTTTTATACAACCGTTCAAGTTGCCGGCCTTTGGCTTTCAAAAGCCAAAGTTCAGGCGTGAACCAGGAAGCAGAAAAGGAGAAAGAAACAGATCTAGTTTTTAATGGAGTGACAGAGTTAAGAATACCATTAATTTCGGTGTTATAGTGTGAGACCAGTTCTTCAGGAGTGGATAAATTATGAATGTCCATAAGGGAAAGTGAACTGTATTAGGCGGGACCCCAGCCATCCTACACTGTCACTTTTCACCCTCCTCCCATCTGGGAAGCAACTAAAGTCCATTCGGACGCGCACCTCCAGGTTCAGGAACAGTTTCTACCCAACTGCAATCAGATTCATGAACAATCAGCAACCTTGTGTCACCTCCACTGCTACCTGCACATATACTTCTGCCACTGTCTCTATTTATTCCTAGGATTCTGGTTTTATTTATTTACTTATTTATATTCATTTATTTATTGTGTGTGGGTTTTTTTTGTCTATGTTCACTGTCTGCAGAGGCACATGAAAGCAAGCATTTCATTGTACATGGTACTTGTACTTGTACACATGACAATAAAGAATTGAAATTGAAATTGAAATATTCATTATAATTGTGAAGAATCTGACTAATCATGATTTGAGAGGGAAACAGTCCATGAAAAAAATTGATCTTTTCATCTGCAACCCATCTTGGCAGCATTGGTGAAATGCAGAGACCAAGATGGGTTCTGCATTTCACCCAATGACAAAGACAAACTCAGGCTCATTCACAGAATGCCAGTTGACCTAATAAGCATGTCCTTAGAACATTGGAGGAAAACTGAAGTACCTGAGAAAAAACACATTGTAGTATTGACATATTTATATACAGTATGTATTGTTATATTTTTCAGTTTCTCTGTGCCAGTATTCTATTTCTGTTATTATATTCATGTTTGATTTATATATTAAAAGTTGATTTTTGCTTATGTTTTAGTTTTCTTTATTTACATGATGCTGTTTTGAAGATCATGTAACTGAGACTGTGACATCAATGACATTCAACAGAAGCTGGAATATAAATTTGGCAATGTTTGCACTGTACGTAATTCTTCAGTAGATTTAAAAACCTTCTGATCTTCATAGTGATAGTTAGCTTTATTTTCAAGTAGGCCCTAGCATTAGGAGTTTGAGTTTTGGTTTTTGGGTAACACTTTAGTTTTGGTACGGCAAAAATGCATCTTTTGCTCATTTGCTATAATGTAACAAGACTTTAACAAACACTTCTTTGGGTCTTCATAACAATTACAAAATATCAGTAAAGTGTTTATCCATCTCTGCAATGTGTTCTACTAACAAAACTTCACTTTGGAGTGGTCTGAGATGGCTTAACCAAGATACATTTCTCTTGATATAACATATTTAGTATATTAACCAGTAATTTTACCATCATGTCAATGACGCCGCACCGCACAGAGATGAATAACCAATCTTCTGATGTTTTATCAAAGCAAAATAAGCCTTTGTTAAGGTTTTCTTACATAAGAGTAAGTGAGTAATAGATGCAATTAAACAGCAGCCTAACTAAAGCGTTAAGCAATTTGTTTGCCCTTGTTTCCTGTCACTGATTATTTTGATTACATCAGTTTTCTAACCTTTGCTTAACTTTTTGAAGATGATTTCTCTTTTCTCTGATTGTTATATGCTCACAATAATTCTTGTAATTCAGCATGCTTCTACACCCATACACAGACAAAGAGGGAACGTGTAAAATCCACAGAGAGGCTGCCATTTCCTGGCCTTTGAATTCAGGCCTGTGGTACTGCAGCACCATGCTACTCAGCCTTGAATAATAATAATAATTGCCTATAATGTTAGGTTTGCAATTCAGTATTCTTTCAAAGGTGGAACACTGTACTAAGCACTGTCCTTTAAAACACAACTGACCATGCAGACCCAGAAAATAGTGCAGACTGAGGTGAGCGTGTGAGAACAGGTACATGTTTTTCAAATAAATTTGGAAACAACAAAACCAAAAGTCACTCACTAACCTCTAGACACAGTTAAAAAATCAAAGAGAGCTGAAAGAAATGGCAGTTGCAAGTGCAAGACTGCAAAAAGCCATCATCCCAGAATCCCCTTTTTATATTCCTGCCTCTCAGACATGTGACTGATGCCCAGCAAATGTTGCCATGCAATATACTCAGGCAGGAGGGACTGGGGCAAAAAAGTGAAAAGGAAGCGAAAGGGGCAAAGTTACACCCATTACTGACATCATACCATTAGATGAAATGCAAGAGGTTAAACAATAATAACTCTAAATAAGTCCTTACCAAAAATCTTAAAGTAAATACACAAAGATAAAAGGCTTAAATGATATGAAATGATCAAAACTGTTAAATCAAGAAAAAAAATTAAGGGAACACTTAAATCAGTCATTGGATCTTGATAAACAAAATATTTACCTGGAAAATCTTTATTGAGAAATACTGTGTAATTTGTTGAGAACAAAATGATGTAAAAATGGTCAGTGGAAACCAAGATTGCCAATTCAACATCATTCAACATGGATTCAACATCTCACAGAAAGTCAAAGTCAAACATTAAAATCACAGGCTGATCCAACTTGTGTGAATTTCATCACAGCAACTCATAATGTGATTCATGAGGGTGTGTGGCCCCCACATGCCTGTATGCACTCCTGACAATGTCTAGGCATGTTCCTGATGAGATGGCAGATTGTGTCCTGAGGGGTCTCCTCCCAGACCTGGATCAGGGCATCAGTGAGCTCCTGGACAATTTTTGTCGCTACCTGGTGGCGTTGAATGCACTGATAAATAATGTCCCAGAGGTTCTCAATTTGACTCAGGTCTACGGAATGGCAGTCAATGGCATCAATGTCTTCATCATCCAGGAACTGCCTACATACTGTGGCCACATGAGGCTGGGTATTGTCCTGCACCAGGAGGAAACCAGGCCCAACTGCACCAGCACAAGATTTGACAATGGCTCTGAAGACTGCATCCTGATACCTAACAGAACACAAAGCACCTTTACCTAACACGTGGAGGTCTGTGTAACCCTCCAAGGATATACCTCCCCAGGCCATCAGTGACACACTGCCAAACCAGTCATGCTGGATGATGTTGCAGGTTGCATAACATTCAACACGAAGTCTCCAGACTCTTTTGCTCTTGTCACATGTGCTAGGTGTGAATGTAGTCTCATTTGTGAAGAATACAGGGCTCCAGTGGTGAAGCTGTAAATTGTAGTATTCTTTGACGAATGCCAATCGAGCTGCATGGTGATGGGCTGTGGGCACAGGTTCCACTAGAAGACATTGGGCCCTCATGCCACCATCATGGAGTCTGTATCTGACACTTTGATCAAAAACATGCACACCAGTTGCCAGCTGGAGGTCATTTTGAAGGGCTCTGGCAGTACTCCTCCTGTTCCTCCTCAAACAAAGAAGCACATACCGGTTCTTCTGCTGGGTTGATGCCCTTCTATGGCCCTTTCCAGCTCTCATCATGTAACAGCCCATCTCCCGGTATCTCCTTCATGATCTTCTTGTGATGGCATGTATGGTTGTGCCATCCTGGAGGAGCTGGACTACTTGGCTGCAGGTACCGCCTAATACTACCTGCATTGATAATAAGGACACTAGCAAAACGAAAGAAAAATCAGTGAGGAAGGATAAGGAGAGAGCAATTGTCTGTGATCACCACCTCCAAAATCATTCCATTTTTAGGGGTTGTCTTGGTGTTACCTCTCCATTGCACCTGTTGTCTCTTTCACTTGCACAAAGCAGGTGAAGTTGATTCACAATTGCTTATGCATCCGAACTGATATCCATGAAACTTAACTGACTTGGTGTTAGACTGTGATGATTAAGTGTTCTTTTAGTTTTTTGAGCAGTGTATTTCCAGATCAATTTGTGTGAAAGAAAATCACACTGATTAACATGATCCAGTAAGGATCTAAGGCAGAAAATGAAGTTTGAGGGTAAATATCTTATTTTCCTTGATGTAACAGCACATAAAGATTGTGTTTTCTTTTTTCCCTCATATGAATTAGTTACTGATTATTGTTCCACTCCGATTCACATTGTTTCAAGTGGTAAGGTGTCTCTCTCTTACAAATACTAGTGGATAGTGCTTAAAGCACAAGTGTCAGATTAAACAAAAAAACCAACAGAAAATATAAAATGGAAATAAATTATCAATAAAGGTATTGTATACCAGCAATAGTTATTTACTTTTATGGTTAACACCATTAACAGAAAAATCATGAAACACAGTTTGTAGCACTTATAAATAGGAAACGCCACAGTGTTATTTTCCTTTCAAGATTAGCTCCTTATTTACAGTAACTAGCAGTCCCTAAGAAATTGCTTTGTGTATCTTTTTCATACAGTACATTCATTTGAAAACTCAGCTGTAATACATGAAGGGTAAATTAGGCTGAATCTATCTTTGCCCTTTAGTTAAATCAAAGCATTTATGAACATTTCTCTCACATTTACTATTTGTGTTGTTGTATTTTATCACTTTTCAGGGTCAGCCCTTGAAATGTACCTGGTGAGCATAAACTACCATATAATGTGATACATTCAGCTGTTCTTCAGCACATGACTTCCACATGCAAAGAGAAAACTGGGTCTAAAATTCCTTATGCATTATTTTAATTAGTTTATATAACAAGTCAAGTTTGAACTGGATTAGAATCACATTTTAAGTAAATGGTATGCAGCTCAGATTGATAATATTCTCCTTACAAATACAAAATATTTTCCCTAATACAATATATATATATAACTATAAATCAACGTTTTATGTTATAGATTTTTTCCTTTATAGAAACTGCACAATTAGTACCATGGAAAATATTGTAGGTTGTGAGTCAAAAGATAATATTCCAGTCTTGTACAGTCACCGCTGACCCCATTAAGTACTTTTATAGATAAGAGGTACACCTGATAGTAGAAAAGTCTGATCCTGTTTAAAAGAGGGTTACAAAGCTGTTTATCATCAGTCTATTGGATTCACAGACATTTTGAATAGACATTACTTTCCTTCTGATGGGCCCATGCAGTATAGATAGATAGATAGTTAGATAGATAGATAGATATTTAAGGCACTTTATAATAAATAGTTTGGAATCAGGGTTGTAAGTAAACGTAAAGTATTACATGTAGGAAGTAAAAATGTGAGTTTTGAATACACAAGAAGGGTAACAGAATGTTATGCTACATAGCACAATGTGTAGAGTGCAAGTCCAAGGAGGTTATACGCACTGGTGGGGCCTCATCTGGAGTAGTGTGTACAGTTTTGGTCTAAAGGCTACATAAAGGACATAGTAGCACTAGACAAAGTCAGGAGAAGAGCGACTAGGCTGATTCCAGGGCTACAGGAGATGAATTATGAAGAAAGATTAAAAGATATGAGCCTTTTCAGTTTAAACAAACAGAGATTAAGAGGAGACATTATTGAAGTGTTTAAAATTATGAGGGAAATTAATACAGTAGATTGAGACTTTTATTTTAAAATGAGTTCATCAAAGACATGGGGACACAGTCTTCAATGTTAAGTTTTTATTATATGTTTAAAGTTTAAGTACCCAGCAATGTATAAGGGACAAGGTAAGAAAGCATGTATTTTTTAAATACTGACCCTTACATCATCTACACTAGTGTTCACCGGGTTCAGTCCTGGAGGACCCATGTAGCTGCAAGTTTTTACCCTTATCTATCTATCTACTCATTTTTCTTCTCCTCTTATTCTACATTCAAAAAAGCACAGTTGTGTGAGATTTACATTTATAATAAATTTAGAAATATCTGAATTTTTGCCATACCATTTATTTCCCTTTTTTGCCATTTTCCTATTAATTTCCTTTTATACTCCCTTAATTGTCATTTTATTGTTCTATGGAAATTAAATTCTCATTTTGAATTTGATACCAGAAACACATTTCAAAAAAGCTGGAACAGGGGCAACAAAAGACTGGAAAAGTTGTGTAATGCTAAAAAATCACCTGATGGAACAACTCACAACTAATTAGGTTAACTGGCAACAGGTAGGTAGGTACGTTATCAGGTATAAAAGGAGCATCCCAGAGTGGCAGAGTCTCTTTGAATTCAAGATAGGGTGGGGTTCACCACTCTGTGAAAGACTGTGTGGGCAAATTAAATTTTGAACTACAAGTAACATTCCTTAACTTAAAATTGTAAAAAAATTCCGTTTTTCATCATCTATGGCACATAATATCATTAAAAGATTCAAAGAATCCAGAGAAATCCCTGTATGCAAGACACAAGGCTGAAAACCATAGGGACACTTCTGAAAACCATTCTCTGTGAACACAGTTTGTCACTGCCTCCAGAAATGCAAGTTAGAACTCTAAAATGCAAAGAAGAAACCATACATAAACATGATCCAGAAACACTGTCACCTTCTCAGGACCTGAGCTCATTTAAGATGGACTGAGATGAAGTGGAAAACTGTCCTGTGGTCTGACAAATCAAAATTTGAAATAATTTTTGGAAGTATGGATGCTGCATCCTTCAGGCTGAAGACGAGAGGGACCACCCATATTTTATCAGTACAACAGTTTAAAATCTATCATCTGTGATAGTATGGGGGACCATGAACTGTTGAACAACTAAAATCCTATATTAAGCAAGAATGGAACAGTAGTTCCCAATCACTTACAGGCTGTTGTTAACAGAAGAGAAAATGCAATACAGTGGTAAGTATGTCTCTGTCCCACCTTTTTTGAAATGTATCAAATCAAATTAAAAATGACTACATATTTTTAAAAATACAGTAACATTACTCATTTTCAACATCTGATATGTTGTCTTTGTACTAATTTCATGATCTGTAGGATGACAATGGATATCAAGAAGAGGAGAAGAGTGAGGGCAGAGCCAAGGATCAAATGGTGGAAGGTGAAAAAGGAAGACTGTAAGGTTGAGTTTAGGGACCAAGTAAGGCATTCACTGGGTGGCAGTAAAGAGTTGCCAGATAGTTGGGCAACTACAGTAGAAGTGGTAAGGGAGACAACTAGAAGAGTGCTTGGTGTGACATCTGGATAGAGGAAGGAGATCTGGGGATGGAATATGGAAGTAGAAGACAGAATGCAAAGGAAGAGGTTGTAATGGCCGACCCCTTACCCAGCCGGCAGCTACACTTCCAAGACCTGTGGCCTGGATAAATTACTGAGACTAATCTATAAATACCAAGCCATACCTCTAACAAATAAAATTTTCCCCACAATCGACGGTTTAAACATAAGCACACAAAAGCAGATATGTAAAAATAGGTAGATAAATATATTAAATGAAACAATAACAAAAAAATGCAAATTTCACACATAGCAAATAAGTATATATATAGATATGTATATCCTTCCACCAAACTAACAATGTGACACTATATATACAACTAGCAAAATACCCGCGCTTTGCAGCGGTGAAGTACTGCCTTAAAATTGTTATTAAGAAGAAAAGTAAACATTTTTAAACTGAGGGAAAATATACAAATAATTATTTGTTAAGGATCTCTTTGTATACCACATTGTCAGTTCGGCCCTCCGGTTGTAATATGACCAAGCTGTGCGCTGAGCTTACTCTTGAGCATGCAACGTACAGTTGGCCATGTGAAAAGCAATCTTGCCTCAAATCAAAGCCAACCTTTTGTAGGGTTTGCCCCTGAGACTTATTAATTGTCATTGCGAAGCAGAGCCTTACTGGAAATTGGAGGCGTTTGAATTGAAATGGGAGATCAGAGGGTATAACGGGAATGCGAGGAATAAAAACTCTCTCCCCTGAGCCACTGCCAGTAAAAATAGTTGCCTCAATTAGGTTCTTTTGCAGACACGTAACCTGAAGTCTCGTGTTGTTACAAAGTTTCGGTGGCTGTACGCAAATCCACAATCGGCTTTTTTGAGCCAAACCTGTTGTTTTCGTATGAGCCACTTTTTATTATTGGGATCGTACCTAGAAACAGAAGCTGTATTAACTTGTGGATTTGCGTGCGAATATTTAGCTGCAGTGTCTCTATTAACTTGTGGATTTGCCTGCGAGTATTTAGCGACAGCGTGTCTATTAACTTGTGGATTTTTCTGCGAGTATTTGGCAGCAGCGTCACGAAGTTGTTTCCGTCTAGCTGCATCAGAAAATGTACCATGACATCTGACACACTTCCTTTTTACTGTTTTCTCACAGCTTGGATTGCTGCTGTCATAATCGGTTTGAGTTTCATGGTTTGTTTCAATTACGTTAGTATTTGCAGGACTTGTTGTGTTGAAGTGACATTCGGCGTCTGTCAAGTGTTGTAAGCATACAACCGGTTTCATCGATAACTTTGCATCCAGCCTTTGAGAGTTGAAACATTCATAAACATCAAAATGTCCACTACTCAAATCGTCACCTGTGAATCTAAGATGTTTAAGAGGCATTGGCGGTTCTCCAAACATGTAAAATAGGCAGGCAGCCAACTACATGGGAGGCGTGGGGATATGGGACGCAATATAGGCAGGCAGCCAACTACGTGGGAGGCCGGGGGACGCAGGACTCAGGACGCAACCCCACCTCACACGGCGACCGAGCTGCAGGCTATGAACGTCTATATGTACATAAGTAGGATTCAGTTATGACCGTTACGCGTAGAATTTCGAAATGAAACCTGTTTAACTTTTGTAAGTAAGCTGTAAGGAATGAGCCTGCCAAATTTCAGTCTTCTACCTACACGGGAAGTTGGAGAATTAGTGATGAGTGAGTCAGTGAGTGAGGGCTTTGCCTTTTATTAGTAGAGATAACAAACCCCCCCTTGTCCCAGTAACATATAACAAACACAAAACACGAATAACAATAAATGAATACGGAAAATGCTAATGATAGTGAACTTGAGTCCGAGTATACAACTGTCCTGAATATGGATGACTGGTCAACAGATAAGTGAGGTGTTTGAATTTCCCAGAAAAAATGGAGCAACCTCACTGTGAATCCTCGGCATGTGGTGGATAATGTAATCCAACCCCGGGGTCTCTGGCAATGATTGAATTGAAGTAAGTCCGGTGGAATGAAAAACAAACTGGTTACAAAAGCACGATGTGGAAAACAGCAGGTAAAGTTAATAAGTGAAAATGTAATCTCCGTCTTTCTCCTCTCCTCCCGATCTGTTCCCTCCTGATTGTTTATATAGTAATGAGCCGGATGTAATTGATTGATTGTAAACAGTTGCTTTCCATCTTGGGGTTGCGGTCTTTCTCCATCATCCGTCCCCCCATATTTACGGGGATGACATTCACTGACGTACAAATTATAAACAGCAAACGGGACGATGGAAACAAAACACACTCAGTACAAACATTGAAAACATTATTACTATGTAGCTCCGCTACAAGGTTGGCGAAGAAGAAGAGGGATAGTCAGAGAGATGCAGAAAGTAGACAGGAGTACAAGGAAATAAGGCATAAGGTGAAGAAAGAGGTGGCGAAGGCTAAAGAAAGGGTGTATGATGAGTTGTATGAGAGGTTGGACACTAAGGAGGGAGAAATGGAACTGTACCAATTGGCTAGACAGAAGGACCAAGCTGAGAAAGATATGCAGCACGTTATGGTGATAAAGGATAAAGATGGAAACATACTCACAAGTGAGGAGAGTGTGCTAAGCAGATGAAAAGAGTACTTTGAGAAGCTGATGAATGAAGAGAAAGAGAGAGAGAGAGAGAGAGAGAGAGAGAGAGAGAGAGAAGGTTGGATGATGTGGAGATATTGTGCAGGAAGTGCAACGGATTAGTAAGGAGGAAGTAAGGACAGATATGAAGAGGATAAAAAATGGGTAGGCTGTTGGTCCAGGTGACATACCTGTGGAAGCAGGGAGGTGTTTAGGAGAGAAGGCAGTGGTTTTTAACCAGATTGTTTAGTGCTATCTTGGAAAGTGAGTGGATGTGCAGAGCTGTGGTAACTACAAAGGTATAAAACTGATGAGCCACAGCATTACGTTATGGGAAAGAGTAGTGAAAGATAGGTTAAGAATGAAGGTAATGATTAGTGAGCAGCAGTATGGTTTCATGCTGAGAAAGAACACTACAAATGCAATGTTTGCTCTGAGGGTGCTGATGGAGAAGTACAGAGAAGGACAGAAGGAGTTTCGTATGACAGGGTGCCTAGAGAGGAGTTGTGGTATTGTATGAGGAAGTCGGGAGTGGGACAGAAGTACGTAAGAGTTATAAAGGATATGTACGAGGAAAGTGTGACAGTAATGAGGTCTTCAGTAAGAATGATGGATGCATTCAAGGTAGAGGTGGGTTTACATTGGGGATCAGCTCTAGGCCCTTTCTTACTGTATTTGCAATGGCAATGGACAGGTTCACCTGTCAGCTTCTGGGCCTCATCTGATAAGACTGGTCAATCACAGACACAGTGACATCCAGAGGTGTCTCCAAGATGCACCATTTGGACTCTTGGTGAGTGAACAAAGAGCCATAACTTAAAGATTGGCAACCTTGATGGACAAAACTTTGTACAAATTGTGAACTAAAAGGTATGGGCTTATGTGTACCCAAAAAACAAACAGCAAAACGCCTACTCCTTCCTTTAGTATTTATTTCATACACTAGATCTGTACTCTCTAAATGCTCTCCCTGCTTTCAGTCTGGTCATAACTTCTGCTCCATAGCAGGACACCTAGGGTGTGGCCACAACCAAGGCTGGAGCAATCCCTTTTACACCAAAGGGCAACCTGGTCCTGGACTAGGAGAGTGGAAGGCTTGCCTGTATTGGACTAGGACAAGGTGTTTTCTCTTGGTAGAGTAATATATTGCTCTACTTTCCCTTTTTATATTATTAATATGTAGCCTTTGTCAGATTGCCTCAAATCTCACAGACTTACCACTGTTTATAAGATATTATAGTATATAACTTCTCCCCACCTTCCCTTCTACATCTATAACCTCAGGCATTTAGCTGTAGTAAAAGACAAGGCGGAGTTAAGTTACAATTTAAGCAATGTATTATTGATAATATTCATAAATAATAACAATATGCAAAGTACATTTGAATATTGGCAACCATACAACCTGACAAATGGTGATGTGTAGTTTCAGGCGGCATACAGACTTGTTAGTTACTTAAAATGTCTCTAGTTAAGGCTCATTTTGTGGTCAGCTTTCTTCAGAACAGGGCACATGCCTGTCTCAGTATGGCTGCCGAGCTGTGCTCTTCATTGTGTTGTCTTTTTCAGTTCATGGTGTGAGTTGCTCCTTCATTGGATGTTAGTAAGAGAGAGAGAGGGTGAGATAAATCAAGCAAATTTATGGGTTTTCTGACCAACCCCTACAGCCAATAGGGCATCATGGTACTTAACTCTTTTAGGGCAGATGTGGACTTTTGTCGACAGGAGGGGTTGAGGGCGAATGTCGACAAAAGTCGACATCCAGGGATAGAAGGTGACAATCAGCTGTTAATGGCGACAAAACTCACTGACACGGCACAGGCATTCCCTCTGTGCTTGGAGGAATGCTAGACTCGTTAACTCGGCAACTAATCCTTGCGTGTGAGTGAGTTGCGAAATGTAAACAATGGCAAGATGACATCAACATGTCACAAGGGAGCGAAGCGAGTGCAGAAAAGAAAACACTCGGCAGACAATGTTTTGCGCATTATCGCGGAGTCGGACTCTGATTTTTCAGAATCGGATTTTATTGACAGTGATCAGGAGATCGAACAAGAGAGTGAGAAGCCGGCATCAGCTGATCGGACACCAGCTGATGCCGCGCCAGCTGATCCGCTGCCAGCTCAGCATATTCGCGCAGCCGGTACATCTACGGCAAGGTTCACGTGGGAGGAATACACAGACATTGATCCATGGGAGCTGAACTGGCTACCGGACTTCACAAGACGGCATGGACACAACAGATCACCAGCTGCTGAACTACTTCAGGCTGCTCTTTCCTAATGCTGCTTTTCAGCTACTGTCAGACGAGACAAACAGGTAGGCAGATAAATTTTTTGAATCACGGGCTGCGCTTGCATTGCATTCTCGTTTTTCAAAGTGGAAACCCACAACAAAAGACGAGATGAAGCACGCTGTGGCATTACAAATAGAGATGGGATAGAACTGGTGATATAACTTCAGGGAGCATTGGTCCTAACGTGCTTTGTCCCCTGGTGGCTTTGGACAGGATATGCAGCGTGATGATATGTACATGATGCCGCAAAGTTTTATTCACTTCTGTAATAAACAGAAGCAAATCCCATGGGGTGAGCCAGGCTATAACGCCATGCATAAAGTTCAGCCCCTGCTTGACATTGTGGAACCAACATAGAAACAATTTTATCACCCTGGCTGTGATTTGTCTGTGCATGAATCTATGATAAAGTAAAAGGGACACCTTTTTTTCTGCAAATATATGCCAGACAAGCCTACAAAGTATGGCATAAAGGATTTTGTACTGGCAGAAGCAAACACTGGTTTCTGCCTGAAAGTAATTACATATACAGGAAAGTATTTCTTTCAAAGAGAGAACTGTCCCTTGACAAGTCAGGTTGTGCTGGAGCTGCTTCAGGGCTATGAACATTTGGGTCATGTTGTGTACATTTGGACAATTTTTATAAATGCCCAGAATTGTTCATGGAGCTACAGAGCAGAGGAATTGGAGCTTGTGGCACAGTGAGGGTGAACAGGAGACACATGGCTTCAAAGTTGAAGCCAGACAGGCTGAAGATGAAAAGAGGTGACAATATGGTTTTCATGCGGGCAGAAAACTTGGTGGCAGTGGCATGGCACGATGGCAAACGGGTGACTTGTCTCTCTACAGTACACACTAACAATATATGTGAGAAATTGCAGCAAAAGACAATTGAAAAGTAGGCACCAAAGCAACACATATTGTAAGCAGTGCAATGTGGCAATGACTGAAATTGGCTGCTTTGAGCGAGATCAGACTTTGCAGGACTTTGCTGTGTAAAATGTATGTGATATGTATATGAAATCATATAGTATGCAGGCTCATACAACATGCAAGACAGTGTTTGTCAAAAGTAAATATTTTTTGCTGATTTGATATGTTAAACAATTGCTTTGTGTTCTTTCTTAAAAAATGTTAATTTTTGGAAAAAATATTCAGCCCTGGGAGAAAAGAAACAAAAAAAATTAGCCCTAAAAGAGTTAAAGGCTTTTGATACAAGCCAATTCCAAACAGCCATGCTTCAGACCAATTGTGGCACAGAACATCTTAACACCTGCCATCCCCCAAAACCATATGTTAAGGTAAAGCTTGGCAGTTAGGCAGTCTGGCTTTGTGTGGGAGTTGCGAGACTTCAGAGAAACATTTACCAAACTTGTTTCAGGCAATTCCCCCAAATCTTGCCATAAAATTCAGAGACTCAGTCCTGGGGGGGTGGGGTGGGGGTTCTAAACATGAATGCTACTCACTAATGTAACACTAATATTACATTTCCTTGCCTAAGTTACAAATAAAGACATACAAAATATTTATCAACTTATATGCAAAATCTCACATCACAACACTCCACCCCGATAAATCTTTTGTACAATGTCTTTATAATTAAATAGTCTTAATTGTTTAAAGAGTCTGTTGAATAACTTGTGCTTTGATTTGCAGTATTTGCTGTCCCAATGTTAAAAGTTGTGTGTGACCATTTGTCCATTACATATCTTCTTTATTTCAAAGACAATCTGAAGAACTTGGATGTGCTCCTGATGACTTGTATCTGCTCTGGCTTTCTTCGAATGTTTCTTTAGCATTCTTCAGTCTTCATATGTCATCAGATCTGGTGGTTCAAAATGAGACAAGTCCACACCTTCCACTAACCTAACCTACTGCAATTTAAGTCTATTGTGTGAATTATTTTCTTAATCTGTGCTGGTTTTGTGTCTAACTGCTAATTAGACCCTTGTCCCAAACTATCTGTTTAACACTAGAATTACCAGAGCCTACGAAAAAACTTGTAGATCCGTCCCACCTTAAAACACTTCGCACTTCTCCGTCAGCGTCTTTTGTCCTTTAAATGTGTTGATAAGCAGCAAACAGCAAGCAGTCTGCTATCACATCCCCCCACCGGCACACAGTTTTCTCAGCTCAAGTCTGCTTACCTACTTGTCAGTTGCTTAGAGCTGTATAGAGTGAGAAGTCATGCAAAATGACACCTTTTATAAATACTATATCGTTATTTGGAACACTTGCATTTCATGTGTGTTCCATGTCTACAACGATCTATGCACAGTAAACACATCGTTAAAACAGAAACGTTTTTCATGTTTTAGTAATAATTGACAAAATGTAGACATGAAGTGTATAATATGTGAAGCCTGAATTCCAAATATCTTTATACACTTTCACAAAAGATAAAAATATAACAGAACAAATGCGCTTTTTTTCTAAGGCTATAACCGAAGAAAAAGAAACCAGGTTAGTGCTGCTTGTTGTCCTGCCTTCTTGGGTAGTATACTGGTTAGAACTGCCCACTCCAACTCACAAGGTTCTGGGTTCGAGTCCTAACATCTTCCAAAATAAACGTTTTGAGTAGTGAGCTGTTCTTATTGTTAATATTATACAATAAAAGCATACATTTGATTTGCGACTGTAACAGTCGCTGTAAATGTATAGTACTTGTCAAAGTTAGTGTCTTTTTTTTAGTTTTACTAGTTTTACTTTATTTACTTATCTTCCTACAGCATAAAGTCACAAGTATACTGCAGAGCTTCCTCTGTTTGATCGTCAAGGGCATGCTTACAAATTACACGTGTAATGCCACGAAAAATACCTGCTGATACTTTAGTACGCGAGCAATGGTACGAGAATGCAGTTAGACTTTTTTTGGGCACATACACCAAGCTAGTGTTTAGATCTGGACAGTGTAGCGTTGGCGAGCTCTGTAAGCCATGCTGTTTCTTTGAAGGACAGGTGATTGGCAGGATGACGCCGGACTTTCGCCTTTACGCCTGGTGCAGCTGCGTTGTTCTTATATGTGAGGAGACGTTTCTTGCGGGGATAGCTTCTGTTTTCTCCGATCTGAGTTCACCTCTGTTATTGTGCGTCTTTATTTGAAAACAGTAGTGTCAGATCGGGGCGAGCGTGAACGATAACTTTGACAAGAACTATAAATTTACAGCGGTTGTTACAGACGTAAATCAAATGTATGTTTTTATTGTATAATATTAACAATAATAGCAACTCTCTACTCAAAACGGCAAACTTGAGAAGCTGCCAGCATCGAACCCAGATTTTCAATTGGATTAAGGTCTGGACTCTGGCTGGGCCATTCCAGAAAATTAATCCTCCTTTGATGAAGCCATTGCTTTGTTGATTTTGATGTATGCTTTGTGTTGTTTTAATGCTGAAAGGTGAAGTTCCTCTTCATCTTCAACTCCCTAGCAGATGCTTGAAGATTTTGTGCCAAAAAAGACTGATACTTGGAGCTATTCATAATTCTTGGAACTATCCATAATTCTGCCTTCACTAACCCCCATTTTCCAGCTGAAGAAAAGCAGTCCCAAAACATAATGCTGCCTCCAACATACTTCACTCTGGGTATGGTGTTCTTTTGATGATGTGCTGTGTTATTTTTGCGCCAAATGTACCTTTTGTGTGCTTGGTGTGTGGGTGTGTTTGTGTGTGTCCTGCGGTGGGTTGGCACCCTGCCCAGGATTGTTTCCTGCCTTGTGCCCTGTGTTGGCTGGGATTGGCTCCAGCAGACCCCCGTGACCCTGTGTTCGGATTCAGCGGGTTAGAAAATGGATGGATGGATAATTCAATCTTGGTCTCATCAGACCATAATACATTTTTCCATATGGTTGTGCAAGACCGGGTATACATTTTTGCAAAGTTTTGCCAGGCTTGGATGTTTTTATTTGTGAGAAAAGGCTTTCATCTTGTTACCCTACCCAACAACCCAGACATATGAAAAATATGACTGATTGCTGTCACATGTAGGGAACAACCACTACTTGCCAGTAAATCCTGCAGCTCCTTTAATGTTGCTGTATTCCTCTTGGTGGCCTCCCTGACCAGTTTTTTCCTTGTCTTCTTATCAGTCTTGGAGGGATGTCCTGATCTTGGTAGACTTACTGTTGAACCATATTTTTTCCACTTGTTGATGACTGCCTTCACCATGTTCACCATTTTTCACAATTTTAATGCTTTGCATACTTTTTGTACCTCTGTCCTGATTGATACCATTCGATGATGAGATCCTACTCAAGTTTTAAAAGCTCTTTGCTGACCACGGCTTTTGGAGTATGTTGTAACCAAAAAGATATACAAATAATCCTACAGAAATGGCCAGACTTTATCTGAGCTCAATCAGAGTGACTTTAATTGATGTCAGGTATATACTGTACTAACTACTATTTGAGATGAGACTTATTGTGATTGGTTTATTAAGAGTGCAGCCACATTCTTGATTATTAAAGGGTGAGCACACTAAAGCAACCAGGTTTTTGAATGATTTTTTTCCTTTTTTCACTAAACAGTTTCTGATTTGTTTTCACCTTCTTTCTATAGATTGCAATTTTGCAATAAAGATGGAATAAGTTCTGAAAGGATTTATATTGGTTTTGTTTTTTTATTACACAAAATCTGTGATTTTGGCAGTGGTGTGGAGACTTTCTTATACTCTGTATGTGAAATCTCAAAAACAATCAGCAGAACTGTCTACAACCACATGGTGCAAACAAAACAAAGAAGGAGATTAAAGAAAGTATTCTGAACATCCTTCCACATGTGCCATATAAAGCCAGCCCAAAAAGATTAGAACAAAGCAATGCCTAAAAACTTAAGTACACCAACTTTATTTATGAGCACTACTAATTGTAGTATAGTAGTTGGGATAAAGCCAGCTGATGTATTATGGTATTGTTATCACTATAATCAAAGGGTGAATATTTAGCTGTTATAAGATTCTCTTCCCAAATACAGTAGGAAAGGTCAGAGCAGCTTCACACACACACACAGAGGAACTGTGTGTGGGAGTAAAAGAGTGCAGACTAGCGATGCTAGAAACTAAATAACTAGCTAAAGAACTTTTCTATCTTGACCACATTAATTAAAAGAACAGAACTCATAAGTTATGTGCCTTTCTCTATAGGAGAGAAGTAGTTCCACTAAACTAGCATAAATTTGTGTATTTATTATTTGTTACTATCCTTTGTTTACATATATCCATCTTCTATGAATATGATGGGGAACCCAAAAATAACGAGAATATTTTTCTGGAGGCTGAAGGGACATTAGTTCCAACATTTGCCGCTAGGTGTGTATACTAGACTGCCCTCTGCATCATTTGGCCAAGCAGCATCTTTAGGGAAAGGTCTGTAAGGTCAGTGTAATTTTTTTCTTGAGCCTCTGTTACCATTTTCGTGTTTACATCAAGTTCTGTTTCCTTTTGGGGAAAATAGCAGCAGAAGCTGTCACAATGCTTCGATATGCTTTCAAAGAAGAAGCTTTAAGCCAGGCAAGTGTTTTTACCTTAAAGTGCTCAAGCGATTGCATGATGCTGTGCTGAGAAAACAACCCGAATTGTGGCGATCAGGCGAGTGGCTTCTGCATTACTACAATGCTCCCACCCACACAGCATTGAGTTTGTGGCAGTTTCTCACGAAAAACCACATGACAACTGTCCCCACCCCCTACTCACTGAACCTTGCACCCTGCAATTTTTTCTAATTTCCAAGAATGAAGAAGGACTTTAAAGGAAAGTGTTTTCAAGATGTAAAGAAGCAAATGGCAGACTTTGCAAGAGTTTCAGAACAGTTTAGAACAATGGAAAAAGTGGTGGGACAAGTGTATTGTGTCTCAGGGAGAGTATTTTGAGGGTGATTAAATTTTGGAAATGTTCAGAGAAATACACAATTTAAAAAAAAAAACTTTTTGTTATTTTTGGGTCCTCCCTTGTACATGAAACAGACATCCCATCACACCTCCTACACCAATGTGCATTAGTAGAAACTTAGCAAAATAGCGGAAACTAATTCCCATGGGCAGGATGAACAGAAGAGAGACAGAAGAGAGAAACAGATTTGGAGAGGTGCCATATGATGGTTTATTTTTGTGTTTTTTGCTTTTTTTTGTGTTTTTTGTTTTGTAATTGATTTACTGACATATTTTACAATATGAACAGATCATCAAGGGTCTCCCTTAACTGTGGTAGGCTAAGTTAAAGTAATGAATCTGCCACATGGATATAAATGGGGCCCTTTTGTTAAAAATGTTAAACTTAACATTGTTATTTTATTACTCCTTGGGTTCCTTTGTAGATCAGTATCTTTAGATTACAACATACACTCTGGTTTGTGTGTATTGATAAGTTGGCGTCTATCTATCATAGGGTGACTTCAGTGCTACCATGCTGTGTTCCACTTTACTTACACTTCTTTGTAACAACAGAACAATAATAGTACAGGAATGGTATTGTGTTTCTCATCATTTAATATACAAGTTGATATTCCTATACAAAACATCTCACAAATATATGTAACATTTACTATAACAATAAATAATTATGGATGCAGCTATGGAATAATTAATACCACAAAGTATACATTAATCAGGAAGACAAAGTGAAGTGTGTCGTTAAAGTAAGAATTAGTACAGTAAAGACAAATTAATTAAGTAAAATACAAAAGAAAATAAACAGTAAATCAATAACCAGAAAACACTCAATAAATTTGTCCACATTTTATGGTAATGGTATGGGGACATTAAAACAAAACCATATGATTAATGGTTTGAGGAGAAAAAGATTTGCCATTCATAAACTACCCACAACTGAATACAAGTAAAGATTAGATGCTAATGTGATAATTTAAAAATATTCAAAGCATATGCAAAGCACAACCAGTATAAAATCTGCTCCATGAGACAGAGTAATGTGTGTAAAAGGCAATTATTTTTAAAACCACAAAAAGGAGAAACGAATAATGAAAAGGAAAAAATTAGGGAAAAGGATTTGCCTAAAAGGAAACCCAGAGCAAACAAGTCCCAATATGAAACCCAAATATCAGAATTCACAAAAACACAAGAAGAGGTTGAATATCAGGGCTGGAACTCTAGGATGTGAAAGAAGACAAAAACACAAATATCCTTTCAACTGATTTTGAAAATTTATAAAATGTAATGTGATAGAATTTGAAATGTTTTGTATATTGATGTAATGTATAGTGTCTATGAAAAATTTCTATGGGTATGTGTAATTCTACTTATTGAATAAATAATCACAAAAAATGTTCCAATAGTTTAAGTGCCAGTAGAAGGGTTGAAGAGGCCTGTCTCCCAACTGCATTGCGCCATTCCATTACAATCTACTTACACATCATTAGGAAAATTCAAATTATTAGAATCTGAGGAGTGCAGGTGACGGGTGCTTGTGGGGAATGGAGATCAGAATCCCACCCAAAAAAAGAAACATATTTTGATAAAGGCAACATTTTGCACTTTGCTTTTTCACCCTTTGGTTTCACGAGCTTCTCTGATGTTTGTTTAGTCTCTGTGTATGCACTTTCAGATCTGACTTTTACTGATTTGTGACTTGGCTAATATAAGCAGTCTTACTACACTTATACGTCTCTTTCAAGGCATTTGGAATCAAGATGCTAATTCATTCAAAGTATGCATGTATTACATTGGTGTTTTCCATTAGTCTTCTAATTGGCTAATACAAGCTGTCGCTTAATATTACCGCAAATGTGTATATAGGAATCACACTGTGAATTTAATCTGATTGTGTAAATTATATCTTCCATTCATTTGTGTGTTGCTGTCAATATATAGGTGGAGTGGTGGCTCTGAAGCTATGGATCTGTGCCGGCAATCAAAAGGGTGCTGGTTCAAATTCGGTAAACGCTAGAAGTGAATCTACTCCATTAGGCCATTGAATAAGGCCTTTAACCTACAACTGATTCTTCCTGGGTGTGACGTTATTCTGCATCCAGCCCTGCAAGCAGGTCCTCCAACTTACAGGAAAAACATGGGGGTTGGTGGCAGAATTGGCACTCCGACCACCGTTAAAAACCTCACACTGTTCCAGTATGGTGCTGAGGTGTCACCTGCTACACTCTGGTTCCTATTCAGGTGGTTTGTCATGTGGTGGGTGCGGCGATGTGGTATTGGCGCATGCTCCCAACCTCTCTCTCTCTCTCTGTCAATATATGTTTACATACATTTCCTTTTTTCTCTTTGTTCCCTGAATGTTTTGTCTTTAAGGTGGAGAGTGGTGGGAATTGACCTGTCCACGGGTGTTAATAGCTAAAAATCTATTTTTGGTGGTACTCTACTGTAAAAGGTAGGGACATAATCAGTCTCTTATTTATCAATCTAATTGAGTTTGTGTAAATATTTTGTGTAAACATTGCTGCATGTTCAAGACCTTGATGAACAAATTTTAATGATCAGAACATGTCATAATTGGTTAGTGTGTATTTTTATAATCACAAATAAAAAGTATATATGATCCTAAACCTACTAGATATTTCTATATACCTAGCTATGATGGCTGGCATGTGCTGCTGAAGAAAAAAAAAGAAAATTTAATCAATGTATTTAATCATTTTTTCTAATTTTTTTAAACATCATTTGCTGTGCTGTACAATGTAAAAAATGAGCAATGTTGTCACACATGCACGTCAAGGAACCAACTTCCGGGTAAGTAGTTCCATCCAGCAACGAGCCCATGAAAGACACCTTACTATACCTTGACGCCCTAAGAAGGCTCCATCCCTTCTGATCCCACCACAATAATACAGAGCTGCTCTCGGAAGGTGGCATCTCCTTCCATCATTTAACTGTTTTTGATTGTTAAGGCAAACCAAGTCTGTTTTCTGTTACTGTTTCACAGGCCTTTTTTTGATGTTTATTAGTAAATGGGAAAGCCATTGGTAAACCAGCCATTTTTTCAGATTTTTTCACATTAAAATCAAATAATCAAGATTTTTCAATTTTAACATTTCTGTCTAAGGCTGGCTACTCTCTTATTATGGAATGGAGGAAATTTGATCAGAAAAATGCGAACTTTGTTGGATAACGTTCCTAGTAATATCATGCTTCACCTTCATAGTGATATCATGCTTCACATTCATTATGGTGTTTTAGAAATGTCCTTGGCTTTGGTAGAAGTCATGTTAGAGTCAAACTAATAGACCTAGTCTTTGTCAAACCTGCATAATCTAATTCTTGGTAGGTGCTTGGCTGCCTGGAAACAGCTCTGGGTAGGGCTGCAGTTCATTTTACAAATGGTAAGGAGCAGGTTTTGTGACATAACTATAGGCATTGAGATAGTTTTAGAAATTCCCCCTCATCTGATAAGTAAAAGATGAAAACATTTCCAGATGAAAATGAGGATATTCTGTACTGACAGTTTCCCTATTCAATTGTCTCCTTAAAGACTGTAACATGACCAATCAAGTGAATCTTTGTATTCACCCCAAAGCACGCTCCAATGGCTTTGCTTGAATTTCCAAAAACTGAATGTAAAGAAAATAAGAAAAACTGAATGTAATAGAAAGTATATGCAAGACATCAATTTCCCATACAATTTAGTGTCTCTTTTAGTTTTAGTTCAGACACATCAAGACTGGATTATTTATAGCACATACAATAGATTGTACAGAATATTGTGTCACCATAATATGTAAATTTTACTGTAATTTACAATTACACCTTAATTTTATCTAACATCTGTTTACTTACCATTTGTTGGACAAACATTATAGGAGAGGATTTGATTGGCTGTCTTAAAGTTACTTTTTAAAGTAATATTTGTTTTGTACAGTGCACAAACAGTGAATAGATGCTTGATGAGAAACCGGGAACCTGGATTGATAAGGTAAATGTGGTCACTATTGTTTCAATTCAGAGCAAAAATGGTGCAGCACATCTGGGGACCGAACATCTGTTTAACAGACGTTGAAATGGCCTCAGCTCACCAACAACTTAATGACCAGAACACCCCCTTCCCCCACCACATAACAGAAGCAAAACACATTCAGCGAATCTCAGACAAATGTGTATTTCAGACAAAAGTATTATTTAAGTAAATGACTTGTCAGTTTCAAGGTGGCCACTTTACTGATTGGCTAAATCTATTAAAATGTTAGCCATGACTACTATATTTAATGTATCTGATAAAAGCAATGCTCATTTAGAAGCAATGAATGCACTAAGAGTTTATGAAAGAAAAATTGCTCACTAAAAGATGGCTAAGAGCAAGGAAATGAGACACATGAATAATTCCACCACTATAATAAAAGCTGTCTTTATTTAATGATATTTTATATTTTGGACATGTAATGCCTCATTTTAATATACCGTGTATATTACAACACGACAAATAAGAATGACAGAATTTGCAGAACTAGTGCTAGCCAAAAAAGTTGGGACCCAAAAAGATGGTTAGATAGATTTATTTGTTTGTTTGTTTTTGGCACAAGTGATGATTCAGCAATTGTCTTGTTATAAAGTGCTAAATATCTTGCTAACAAAGTGAATAGGTAACTTAGGGAGAAGAGTCAAGCATAAGTTAACAAACGGTGACTGTTGGAGAAAATTTAAAATAAATAAAGACAATTTTCCCTGCTGTCATACTTAAATTCTCCAAATCCTCCCCAGGTAAGTTGGCCCTGTCCAGCCTACCACCAATTCTTCTGTCAGAGACTTGGGATCCACGGAATTTGTCTTTACAAGACACCATTCTTAAGGATATTTCTTTAGCTCTTAACCTATATCTTCTTAGATTGTGTGTGTGCTGATCTGATTGACATACAATGAAGCATTAAGAATGGACTAGAAATGTGAATTGGGTGGTTCTCATAGTAAATAAAGATTTTCAAAAATTGTTTGAAAATGTATTACGAACAGCGTGACTGAGAAATTTTCTGCTTTGGACAATGGAGGCAGAAAGATCGGTGGATTGTATCCATCAATGTCACTGTAAACTGAAAACATCTTTTGAAGGTTACAATAAAAACATATCAAATATATTCTGGTTGGTTGATTATTTCAAAGTTACCCTTGGTGTTGAGTTTTTTAATTATAGCATTTAACATTGGGTGTCACTGTTGTTTTTTTTGGGGGGGGGGGGGGTAAATGTTTATTGATAAAATGAAAAAGGAACACCGTAAACGGAAATCAAATATAATAATTGATTTTATTAGAAATAAAATTGGACTTAATAAAAGGGTGCAAGCAGTGGTAAGGAAAACTGCTAAAAGTGCAAAAAGAGAGTTGTGGAGGAAATTCTGTAGTAGTATTTATACTGATATCCCAGTATGGGAAGTGTGGCACATGATCCGTAACATGGGAGGAACGACAGAGAGAATGTTTATGTTCTCAGGCAAAAAGAGTTGTGTCAGATTTGGAAAAGAAAATCCTTTTGGGTAAAGCTATTATGAAAGTGCACTGTTCTTACATTCTTATTATCAGAACTAAAACAAGAACTCTCTTAAGATAAACTGAGGGAGGTCAATTAACAACTGAGGAAGCTACACACAGGGAAAGACGTGGGACCAAATAATAACAATAATGTTTTATTTATGTAGCGCCTTTCATATACTCAAGGAAACTTTACAATTCAATAAACACATTAACAAGACAATAGAAATTGCATACAAGAAAATGAATAACACTCATTGAAGAGATGTGTTTTTAATAGGAGTTTGAAATGAATAATTGATTTTTCCTCGCAAAGGCTGAGAGGAAGAACATTCTGAATTTTAGGGGCTATCACACTGAAAGCTCTGCCACTCATAGTTACTAACCTGTATTTAGGTATAGCGAGTAAGTTAGCGTCCGATGATTTTAATGCACAAATGGAGTCAGTGCTCAAGTTCTTAAGGCTTGTGCTAACCAACTTTGTGGTATCCTCTGTCACCTGTTCATTCTGTCTCTAAGAACAAAGAATGGAGTGCAGGATGCAATTATCTATCTGCTCCACAAGGTTTATTCTCACCTGGACAATCTTAGCAGCACTGTGAGGATTATGGTTTTTGATTTCTACAGTGTCTTCAACTACCATCCAGTCAGTCCTGTTAAGGTGGACCTGCTAAGGTGTCCTGGATAATGGGCTGTCTGTGAGGAAGATGACAGTTTGTGACACACAAGGACTTTGTTTCTGATACAGATGTGAGCAACACTGGAGCACCACAAAGAACTCCAGAGTATAGGAGTTAGGTGGAGAACTTTTTTTTTTGTAGAAAAAATTGTCTGCATCTTAAGATCGGCAAAATCAAGGAACTGCTTATTGACTTTTGCTGCACCAAACAGCCCCATTAAGGTACACATCAATGACAGGTTGGACTGGTCTCATAACACAGAGGAACTATATAAGAAAGGGCCCAGTAGGCTCTTTTTTCTTAGGAGACTGCACTTCTTTAATGTGGGTAGTGACATTCTTCACATTTTTTACAACTCTTTGAAGGCCAGTTTGACTTTCTATGGTGTGGTGTAAGCAATAGACCCCGTGCCGTCTGCATCCTGGTAGAGTGACGTGAGACCGACACTGGCTCGGGGCATAGGGCCCTTGGACACCCAGCACACATCAGCTGGTGTCCTGACTGCCCTCTCGCTCTCTCTGCCCTCACCATGCACTCGGCCCTCACTGCCGCATCCACTATCGGAGCCCCTGCTACTTGAATCTGATCACCCATGTCACGGTTCTTTTCGCTGGGGCCTCCCTTTTCCTTTTCTGTGCCGGTTTTACTCACCTGCACTGCTGCGCCGCTCCAGCTGGAAAATCCAGCATCGCGCCGTTCTGCCCACTGTCTTCACAGACGCGGCCGCCTTCCCCTCCAGATCCTTCAATCCACTACGGAGGGCACGTATTACCTGAAAGAGCGAATCTGCGGGCTGAAGGCAATCCTCCAGCTTGCGCAGAGCCGCCAGCAAGCACAGTCCGCCAGCCGGCGGTAGATTTGCCTGTCGATCAGTCCTACATGCCGGCTGCATGCTGTAGGGCCTTCTCTGCGGCCCAATTGAGTCCTTCCCCGGCTCAGGATGGACATTCGTTGGTCCCGCCTCCAACCAATCATCGGCAGGCACGCAACACACACCGTTCAATCCCTTGCCTGCCTTGGGGAGGGACTTCCGGTTCTCAGCCATTTTCCCTTCCAAGCCTCTGATGCAGTGGCCAGCCTCCGGGCAGCTCTGCAGCTGCTGCGGCTTTCCGAGCTGCTGTGGCTCATCCTCCACACCTCTTCCTGATGCTGCCATGTTGACGAAGCCCCGAGGATCGGCACGTGTCTGCCACTAATGCGTCCCTGCCTGCAACACAGAAACAAAGTCCGGCCCCCCAGGGCCGACTGCTGTTGGGCAGGGAATTTACCTTCCGGATCCTGTCTGTCCGAGGGGATTTCCCCGGTGTGGCCTTGCTAGATGTGATGCCGTCCCAGGCGTCCTCAGCGGCGGCGCGCTCGTGGGAGTCCGCTGCACTCCTGCTACGCCAGACGTTGTCTTCCCGCATCAGGTGGGGATGGCGCTTCTTCAATCCATTGGCAGTCTTCTGGGTGAATCGCTCCCGCGGGGTTGTGTGTGTACCGCTCCCGTGATGCGTGTGGGGGCTCACCTGCTGGGCCGGGCTGTCCACAAAATTATTTTTATAGATGGGTCCCTGCCTTGAACCAGATGTATGACTCAGGCGCCGCCGCGAGTGGCAGCCTTTCCAGCAGCTCCGTGTATGACTTGTGGCACCCGGCTGGGGTTCTTGCCCGGCCGGGACGCCCAGGAGGACCAGAGGAGGGCTTGTACCTCCTCCAGAACATGAGGGGGCGACCACCCTGGTTCTATTGGTGGCCACGGGTACAGAGCTTGGAAGCTCAACCCTGTAGGGGCCCGTGGTACACCGCCAGGGGGCGCCCCGATGCCTTTGGAGCCCTGGACCTCAGCACTTCCGCCACACCCGGAAGTGCTGGGGGGAAGAGGATTGGGGACACCCGGAGGACTTCCGGTTACACAGCCAGAGCTTCTGCCACACAGGGGTGTGTCAACGGAGGCTCCTCGGGAAGCACCTGGAGTCCATCCAGGGGTGTATAAAAGGGGCCGCCTCCCTTCATTCAATGGCAAGAGTCGGGTGGAAGAGGACGAAGCTCGGTGGAGAGGAGTGGAGGCGGACCAGAGACTGAGAAGGCATTGTGTTGTGTGGCCAGGACTTAAGGGATGATTGGTGCTGCGGCACTGGGTTTGTGCACTGTGATAATTGTAAATATTGTATAATAAACGTGTGTGTGGTGAAACCATCATGTCTACCTGTCTGTGTCCGGGCTGTTCCCCACAGACTTTATATTTCTACCTTTTTCTCTATTTCTCTGATCACTCCTACCACTTTCTTTTATGTGGACTTGTTCCCTGGGCACTTTTTACTACTTTTTACTACTTGGACATGGATTTTTACACACCAAGACTCGTCTATTCAGGTAGTCAACTTCAAGTGCTGAGAACAAAGGCCAATGCCAGTGTGGTTCCCTATTTACCCGAAGAAGGTCATATCGTGGCAGCAGAGCCGGCGCTAAGCTAAAGGCTAAGCGGCTAGCGAGAAAGTGGCGATACAAGCCTTCGGTGCCTTCTGTGATCCTGGGAAATGTGAACTCACTACAAAATAAGATCGACGAACTGGCTGCGCTAGTGAAAAATGTCAGGACCTACAGAGAATGCAGTTTGTTGTGTTTTTGTGAAACGTGGCTAACAACTAACATCCCAGATGCTAACGTGGAGCTACCCGGGTTTAACACAGTTAGAGCGGACAGAGACGCAAATACCTGCAGGAAGTGGAAAGGAGGAGGACTCGCTCTCTATATGAATACAAGGTGGTGCAACTCTGGACATGTAAGCGTCAAAATCTCCACTTGCTGCAGGGACATCAAACTGTGCGTCCCTATTACTTGCCCATAGAGTCTGGACACGTCATTGTTGTTATTGTTTACATCCCTCCTCCGGCGGATGTGGAGATAGCGGGTGACATCATCCATCCCACTGTTGCTAAACTGAAAACGCAGCACCCCGAGGCGCTTTAACCATGTGACTTTAACCATGTGACGCTGCCATTACCTGCCTTCTCACAGTATGTGGATTGTAACACATAGATAGATAGATAGATAGATAGATAGATAGATAGATAGATAGATAGATAGATAGATAGATAGATAGATAGATAGATAGATAGATAGATAGATACTTCATTAATCCCAAGGGGAAATTCACAATTGACCTACTGTAGGCAAACGTTAAAGACGCATACAGCGCCACCCCGCTGCCTGCGTTTGGGAAAGCAGAACATAACCTGATTCTGCTTCAGCCTCACTACAAACCAAGAGTGAGGGAGCTACCTACAACCACACGCTCATTCAGGAAGTGGTCCCCTGAATGCTTTGGAACTATGGACTGGGATATCCTGCAGGGATCATATAGTGAGAACATTGAGGAGGTTGTTGACTGGACTACTGACTACATCAACTTCTGTATGGACATTATAGCTCCAGTAAGAACAGTACGCTGCTATGGAGCAGTACAGGAGAAAGCTGGAGCAGAAGTTACAGAATAACAGCATGAAGGAAGTGTGGGATGGGATGAAGATCATCACTGGCTGCAGCTCGAAGCAGGGTGCCACCATCGAGAGAGACGTGGAGAGAGCAAACCTGATGAACAACTTCTTTAACAGGTTTCACCACCCTAACCCACTCTCACCTCAGAGTATTGCACCCTCCACCCATCCTTCTGCTGATACCAGCATACGAGAGTTTTCCCCCAACCACAATTACAGCAGCCCAGGTAAGCAGAGAGCTGAGGAGACTTCGTGCCAGCAAAGCAGTGGGTCCAGATGCGAGTATCGCCATGACTGCTGAAGGCCTGTGCGTTGGAGCTGGGGAGTCCTCTACAGCGCATCTTCAACCTGAGCCTGGAACAGGGGAGAGTCCCGAGGCTTTGGAAAACATCTTGCATCACCCCAGTCCCAAAGGTATCACGTCCTAGTGAGCTGAATGACTTCCGGCCTGTTGCTCTGATGTCACATGTGATGAAGACCATGGAGCGGCTGCTGCTTCACCACCTGAGGCCACAGGTCCGCCATGCCTTTGACCTGCTGCAGTTCGCATACCAGGAGAAGGTGGGAGCGGAGGATGCCATCATCTGTATGCTACATCGATCCCTCTCCCACTTGGACAGAGGCAGTGGTGCTGTAAGAATTATGTTTCTGGACTTCTCTAGCGCATTCAACACCATCCAATCTCTGCTCCTTAGGGACAAGCTGACAGAGATGGGAGTAGATTCATACCTGGTGGCATGGATCGTGGACTATCTTACAGACAAACCTTAGTATGTGCATCTCGGGAACTGCAGGTCTGACATTGTGGTCAGCAGCACAGGAGCGCCGCAGGGGACTGTACTTTCTCCGGTCCTGTTCAGCCTATATACATCAGAATTCCAATACAACTCTGCCACATGCAAAAGTTCGCTGACAACACGGCTATCATGGGCTGCATCAGGAGTGGGCAGGAGGAGGAGTATAGGAACCTAATCAAGGACTTTGTTAAATGGTGCGACTCAAACCACCTACAACTGAACACCAGCAAAACCAAGGAGTTGGTGGTGGATTTCAGGAGGACCAGGCCCCTCATGGACCCTGTGATCATCAAAGGTGACTGTGTGCAGTGGGTACAGACCTATAAATACCTGGGAGTGCAGCTGGAAGATAAATTGGACTGGACTGCCAATACTGATGCTGCTGTGCAAGAGAGGACAGAGCCGACTATACTTACTTAGAAGGCTGGCGTCCTTCAACATCTGCAAAAAGATGCTGCAGATGTTCTATCAGATGGTTGTGGCGAGCACCCTCTTCTACGCGGTGGTGTGCTGGAAAAGCAGCTAAAGAAGAGGGACGCCTCACACCTGGACAAACTGGTGAGAAAGGCAGGCTCTATTGTAGGCACGGAGCTGGACAGTTTGACATCCGTGGCAGAGCAACGGGCGCTGAGCAGGCTCCTGTCAATCATGGAGAATCCACTACATCCACTGAACTGTATCATCTCCAGACAGATGAGCAGCTTCAGCGACAGACTGCTGTCACTGTCCTGCTCCACTGACAGACTGAGGAGATCGTTCCTCCCCCACACTATGCGACTCTTCAATTCCACTCGGGGGGGTAAACGTTAACAATATACAAAGTTATTGTCTGTTTTTCCTGCATTTTTATCAGTCTTTAATTGAATATTGTTTTTTTTTATCAGTATGCTGCTGCTGGAGTATGTGAATTTCCCCTTGGGATTAATAAAGTATCTATCTATTTATCTATCTATCTGGGATGCCATTGTGGAAGGTAGCCTTGACACAGACAGGCAGACACCGATGGTTCAAGCACCAGCACACATTTATTTCTATTTACACTATTTACATTGTCCACGCACAATCCGGTGTCCCTGCACCACACACCCTTTTCCATATCCAACCTTCCTTCATCGCCTCCAGGTGCCTCCCGATGAACTTCCACCGGCACTTCCTGGTGTGGCGGAAGTGCCGGCTGAGCACCCGGAAGCACTCCGGGTGTCCCTGGTATTCCTTCCGCCAGCACCTCTGGGTGTGGCGGAAGTGCTGACATCCAGGACTCCTCAGGCATTCGGGCGCCCCCTGGCGGTGACCACGGGCCCCTATAGGGTTGAGCTTCCATGCTCTGTTCCCGTGGTCCCCGTAACAAAGAGGACGGCTGCCCCCTCGTGGTCTGGAGGAGGCATTATCCCTCTTCCAGTCCTTCCAGGCGTCCCAGCTAGGTACCGCCCCCAGCCACTCACCACACATGCCTCACTTTCACTGTCACTGCCAAATCAGAAATTTTCTCTATTTTTAGTCATTCTGGTGTGTGTTCAGACCACAGTAACCACATGTAAAGATTTGTTATATGTTTTCTCATATAGTTGGATAGTAAGCTTCAGCTCGTGGTGACACAAATGGTCACTCGCTGTCAGAGTGCACATTAGAAGCAGTTATTCTAGTCCTAAACAATGAAAAGCACATGTGAGTATACTTATGGAAAGGATATTTACTGACAGATTAATATCATGTTTAAAAAATAAAACATTACTATCACTATATCAGTGTGGTTTTCATAAAGGTAGGATGACATTTGACTCTTGTTATAACTTGACTTGTGTTGTTTTTGTATTGGTGAACAGATCTGTAATTGGATTACAGATTTATTTTTTTGATTTAGATTACAATTCAGGTCAGGGTAGGTAAAAAGCACACAAGGTAGTGTTTGTAGTCCTGCCTTGTTTAAAACTAGGGGGCTCCGCCCCCTGCTCACTTCACTCGCCAATCTCTGGTGTTGGGTAACCCGAAACACATTGATGTATGACTGAGTTTTTGTAGTCCTGTCAGTCGAGCTCTTTCTTTTTGGAGACGTGCCTGCTTTGCTTGCGGCATTTCAGACGCACGTTGTAGGCGCCTGCGTTCATTGATTCTATCCAGACGGGCTCATTTCTGTATCTCCGTCAGTTGTGGTCTTTCGTTTTGAACCCATGCCTGTTTTGCTTCCGCGGTTTCAGACACGCATTGTAGGCACCCACGTTTATTTGTTTTCTCCATGCGGGATCGGGCTGGTTTTTGGAGCTCCGTTAGTTGAGCTGGATCGTTTTGGAGCCGTGACCGTGACTCCATCAGTTATCCGTTGTCTACCGTTAGTAATATGGATAATAGCACTTACTGTTAATCCGGAGCGTATTCTGTGTGGCTGTGTTGTTAGTCCTTAGTTATGGGCGCGTTGTTGCTTCATGTCATATTTACGTTAGTTGAGCTCTTTCGTTATCGAGCTGTATTGTGTTTGGATTTGGTGTAAAGCGTTCAGCACATTATTCCTAACTTCACTCCGCAGTAGTGCCACTCACAATATGGTGGTGACGCCTGCGCCTTCCGTACCATCTCGGGTTTCACTATGCTGTGTAGTGTGGACGTGTGCGGCATCTGTACTCTCTCCGGTTTGACTTTGGGTGGGGCGCCGAATCCTGCTGTGTTTGTTTGTTCTGTAGCCGTTCTCTGGGACCGTGTGTTAGTTAGTTGAGCTGTTTCGTTTTTGTGGCTGCGGTGTTTTAGACCGTGTGTTAGTTAGTTGAGCTCTTTCGTTTTTGTGTCTTCGGTGTTTTAGACGTGCGTTGTAGGCGCATGCAACTTCCGTACTATGTCGGGTCTGACTATGCCGTGTAGTGTGGGCGTGTACACTTCTGTACTCCTCCATCTGGTCTCGTGTCTGTGTGCGCTTCCGTACTCCTCCATCTGGACTCGTGTCAGTGTGTTCGGCACCTGCGCACTATGTCTTCTGGCTCCATCACCGTGTACCTGCATCTGTGCCTTCCGGTTTAGTGAGAGACCTGCGTCCATGCCATCCGGTTTACCATTCTTGGTTAGTAATATGGATTATGTTAAAATTATATTATTTATTAGAAGGAGCTTGATATTTCAAAATCATATACAAATGATTAGGATATCTGGAAAAGAGGGAACGAATCTAAATTATATTATTAAGGTTCAGGGTGCTGTGCAAAGAAGTTTTTTGATGATCATTGTCTAGTTATCTACAGACATAGAGGGCAATAATGTATATAGCAGCTAAGAGAGAGTATTTTTCATGGTGAAAAGAATATGTCAGAGAGTACCAAGTCCCAGGGGGTGGAAGGTAACCATGGGAGGAAATAAGCAGTGAAGTGATGTACACAAGCAAGTCTTCTTTTAAAATGGATGAATCTCAGAAAATATATATTATGAAAATTACATGTAAACATTGTTTTACAACATGTATGCAATATCAAGATTCAGATCAATACCCAATAACATTTGTGGCTTGAAAAATGGACATATTTGGTAAGTTTTAAATGTTTTGTTTTCACATTTGGACTGATGCCCTTTAGAGCTCATTTTAAGAACAATCATGTGATTATTTAAAGGTTATATATAATTATTCACTCTAGAACACAATTTAACATGGCCAACTAAAATATACCATAGCAAAGAAATATGTAATGTAATGATTTTCAGCATCAGTTCCATCCATCAATTTTCCAACCCGCTGAATCCAAACACAGGGTCACGGGGGTCTGCTGGAGCCAATCCCAGCCAACACAGGGCACAAGGCAGGAACCAATCCTGGGCAGGGTGCCAACCCACCGCAGGACACACACAAACACACCAAGCACACACTAGGGCCAAGTTAGAATCGCCAATCCACCTAACCAGCATGTCTTTGGACTGTGGGAGGAAACCGGAGCGCCTGGAGGAAACCCACGCAGACATGGGGAGAACATGCAAACTCCACGCAGGGAGGACCCGGGAAGCAAACCCAGGTCTCCAGGTCTCCCAACTGCGAGGCAGCAGCGCTACCCACTGCGCCACTGTGCCACCGCATCAGTTGTACATAATTATTATTTTTATGATTATTTGTAATTTATTAGATTATTTGTGGTCATTTTGGCAATCTGTTTTTATTTGTGGTTGATATTTTGTGGAGTTGTTTTAGTTCAGATGGCCATTTTGTGTTTGTAATGCTTCCCCATTGCTATCATGTCATGCCAAGAAGTTGCATGTCATGCGCACATGACGCAGGAGGTATTTAAAGTGGAGACATGCTCTTTGTCAATTGTAAAAAATAAATGTTCACAGTTTTACGAGAAAGGGTTAAAATATTTCTTCAAGGCAAAAGACTTTTCATGTGTTTTTCTCCTTTAGGTTTTGGTTTATGTATTGGACTAAAAAATTTCTGTTTTCATTTTTATCTCCTGGCTTTTTGGCATTCATTTGTTTTGGACTAAGAATTTTGTTCCCTTCCACGTTTTGCTCCATTCAAAACAATTGCCAGGGAAAAAAAGGAAAGAGAGGTAGTCATCAAGTAGAGGTTCCAACAAAGACGTAGAAGAACAAGAAAAAACACTACTGCCAGTGAGCATTAACAAAACTCAGAAGTGATATAACTTTAAAGGCAGAGGTCAGAGTAGTGAGGGGAAGAAAAAAATTGTAACAGAGTAAATATGTTTGTTGTGTGGTACTAGTTGGATAAATAAGCAGGCCAAACAACTAGGTAGAAGGGGGTTAAGCATCCATATACTTTATAGAATCCAAGAATCTTTTGTTTTTCTTTGTCTGCTGAGTTTTATTTGTGTTTTCTTGTATTTATCCATTCCTTTTTTATCTGGCAATAGTCACTATTTGTATCTTTGCTGGTCTCCTTAACATTATTCCTGTTATGGAGAGATGGCATTGAACTGTTCCCTGTGGTTACATCAATACTATATTAACCTGACCTGTGTCACCTTAAAACATATAGTAAAAAGGGGAAATTAAGAAAAAAAGTAGGAGACATAATATTTTGGCTGGAAACTGTAAGAAGCCTGGGTAGTAGGACTATTAAGGAGTAACTCTAATTAAAAAGCTAGACCTAATTAAAATATGAAATAGACCCCACTAGTACATTTTTTCATTCAGTCTAAAATACATTTCTTTATATTTTCCCATTGACAAAATGTCTCGGTTTTGGATGATTTCCTTTAACATCACTTAATGATCTGTTGATGTATTCTTAAACTGTTAAAATCATATTCTGACAGCTTCCTATAATTGAACAACAATTTTTTTCTTGTTATAATCCTATAGAAGTATTCATCTCCCAAACCACATCACAGGTGACATTTTGTATATAGACTCATAACAATAAAGACTTGTCATAACTTTATTCGCTGTAGGCAAGGTAAGACTCTGCTTGTCTGAGAAAATAAATGATTAAAAGTACAACAGCAACCAATATCAAAACATCCATGAAAAAATTCAGGTTACATATATTGCATAATCCATAAACTGCTTATGAAAACTGGTCTCCCCACCTCCTCACAAATATAAACAATTATCATCTTTGAGGGGAGTATTCTTTGAATTTCGGTCACGGTAGTTGAGGCATCAAGATGACTTGCAGTCATGTATAAAAAAAGTACACAATATTTTAGTTCTATGGATGTCTGTTGTTATTTTGTTCAACAGAAAATAAGCACAAAAATATTGAAACCACACGTGAAAAAGTAAGTACACCCATGATGCTTCCGCATAGTTTGAAAAGATAATTATAGTATGCTGTTACTAAGCAAGTCAATTTAAGGAACTGATGATCAAAAAGTGGGTCTTCCATTTGACATTTCTAGGTTTGTGGAACAAATATGTCAAAGACAAAAGGCATCTGATGTGATCTCACTGAAGTTGTCATTGCTACCCATCTATCAATAAATGGCTATAAGACCATTTCATAACAATTTCAGACCCTCCTTAAAATTGTTTCTGCAGCCTGTATTATATTCAGATAAAGGCAAAGGAAACAAAAGTTATATCCAATAATCTATGGATTTTAATCAACATGGTGAACATTACAGTATATAAATCTACCAATAAAAAATTAAGAGAATCTTAACAAAAAGTCTTTTCTCTTCCAAATAAAACCAAAATCACATCACAACATAATTGGGCAAAGATGCACTCATAATACACAAGACTTCTAAAACAATATTCTATGCAGATTAAACCAAACAGGAGTTGTACACTTGTTACGGACAAATGCCATGATAAGTGAAAACCAAACATATTATATCACTATAAGACCAGCATACCAATGTCAATGTCAATTTATTTATAGAGCATGTTTAAAACAACATCAGTAATGCTGTAGCCAAAGTGCTTTACAATAAAATATACAATAAAAATAAATAAAATAAATTGAACAAAATACAATTAAAAACAATATAAACCAGCAGTAAACTGAAACAAACAAATGACTATGAGGAAGGAACCATCTCTATCCCCTTAAGGCCAAGTTTATACTTCACATGTGGCAACGCATGCTCCAGTGGACGTTACTAATACGCAAGCGGTGTACTGTTTATACTTGCATGCATACTTTAGGTAAATCTAGAAGATTCCACCAGGTGGCAGTGTGAGATATCATCACAGTGAGAAAACGTTTGGCTTCCCTGTGTTGTGAATTGCCCGAAACATCACTGAAAATTCAGAAGACACCTTGCCACAATATCTCTGAAAAAGATGTCTAATGATTACATCCATCTATCCAGGGATGCGCACATTCCAACAAGCATCGGGATAGAGACAGAAACATTCCCTGGATGGGGCATCAGCTCATCGCAAAGTGAATACAAGCACACACATACACTTGCATCATTTTACCGTCATCAAATCCCCATACCTTCATGTCCTTGAAATGAAACAGGAGCACACTGTGGAAACCCACCAGAACAAAATGCAAACTCCAGGTAGGGAACATCAGGGACGTGACTCCATGTGAGGCAGCAGTGCTAATGTTCTGTCACCGTGCCGGCCATACGTGTAATTATTAGCAGTATTTATTATTTACATGAAGTTAACGATTTATCTGTAAAATATAATATACATAGTTTAATGCATTTCATCATGAAAGTGATGTCATGTATAAATCTAAGGACTGTAAATGTGCAGAGAGCTGGAATATCAAAAATTTAATGTGTTCTGTGTGGCAATTGCTGCCTACTGCTGCTGTCAGTTCAGGAGGAAGCCCCAGAAGCACGTAGCAATTAATAACTGGGTCGGTTTTAAGATGATGTTTATGATGGTATCCTTTAATGATAAAATAAACTTTGAGATCCATGTGACTTTGTGGAATTCCTCTTTGATATTGGTTATTTATCTCTCTGGATAGGACATACCATAAATGACCATGTGTAAGCACACTGCAATTCGAAGTTTGCGATCATTTTGCAGATATGTGTGGTATCTCCAATGCTGTGAAGAAAACTGCCCATAGTAAAAAAAAAAAACAAGAAAAAGAAAAGAAAAATTGGGAAAAGCCCAGGATTTGTATCGATGTTAGCTAAAAGCCACAATATGTGACACTGAACATGTAATATTTTAGAAGGCTGCTCGAATGTATTAAAGCATCAGATGTAAAATGGTAACCATTTATGCAGTCACTTCTCTGAGCATGCCAGAATGTCTGGGCAGAATTTGGTGAAGAGGTTATGCTTCTATGTCATTTTGTTCATTCAGGAAGGGGTATGACATATTGAACATTTGGTTGGTTTAAAATGGGATCTTCTGTCCCTTAATTAGTGTGACCTCAAACCATTAATTTTTCACATTAAACCTGCTACTTGCAAGTTAGTTTTAGAGCATTGGTTGCCCCAGTAACTGAGCTGTATTTCGTTAAATCTTTCTTTCTGGAATAGGCAGGATTAGTGTTTATCCACATCTTTGGCTTTAAGGATCATGTAATTCTGGCTAAATCTATTCCAGTAACTCAGGTTTGGCTAAATCCAGGTTTTCTGGAATAGAATTAGACCAATTTGCATGAATCCCAACTTACTTTAACCAGATTTCACATTAACCCTTCTTGGCAGATTTCGTGGACAACACTAACAAGTTTGTTATCAGTACTAATAGATGTCAATCAACTATTGAAAATTTTAAGACATATTGTATGTGATGATTTTCATGCTATATTTAGTGTGATTTCCCATGAATGGAAGACTATAATCATTTAATCTCTCTAAAAACACAGCCACCAATATCTTTAAATTTACATGAAAATAATGAGAACCACATCAAGGTTAGGAAATGTGCAGAACTAAAAAATGAACAAATAAATTAGTACCATAATGCGGCCTTCCCCTGAAAAAACAGTAAGGCATTTTGTAAATTAAAAATACAAAGAAAAACATAAACAGGAGGAGGCACTGCTGAAATCTTAACAGTATTATTATTTAATAAGAAGAGTTTGTCAACACTTCCTTTATCAGAGTTCTGATTCTGTTCTCTAGACAATGTTGCGTGCACTGAAAAAATGGTATGTTCAGATTTAACTTCGGCATTAGGAGGACTCAAGTTATGTTTTCAAACAATATCTCAAACTTCCCAATATTTTTTATCTCGATGAAGAAGTCCCCTTATTACATGTTAGAATCTCTTGTTAAAATCAAGAACCTCCTTTCAATTTGACGTATACATTGAGGTAAAACATAACTATTCTGCAACAGAAAGAACTGCATTCGAAATTTAATGATAAAGAACCAGGACATAAAATGTAGTCTACAGCCTTGCAAAGTTTGAAACTATGGAATCTAAACTGATCTGTAGTCAAGCGTAATCAAAAAAACAAATCAAAGTCAAAAGAAAACAAAGTTAAAACCAGAAACGATCAATAAAAAAAATGCACTTACCACATTTTTATCATGAACTTGGATAACCAGGAAGTCTTTGAGCTGACCTGTATAACCTCTAACCCATGGCACCATGAGTCCATGACTTCCAGTTGTCCTGCACAGCAATGTGGCTAGCAATAGTTCAGAAACTAAGCCCAAAAAGTGTTGTGGATAGACATTTAAAGATAAAAACTGCAAACAAAATAATATTCTGCAACCTTCAAAACACTTACACATTTTAATGAAATCCAGTCATAACAGAAGCAAGCTTGCATATCAGGTGATGTTTTCCCATTGTTTGTAACTAAGATAATAATATGTAGCATTCATTGAAAAGTTGAAAATCCAAGGAAACACACACTTTATTTGTAGAAAGAGATTAACGTGCCTTTTGCATTTGAATAATATATATTCAGTAATTCCTATAAATGTGACAGCACCATGATGTATTGACTTTTGTTACATTTCTTTTGAAGCAATGTAAGCGGACACTGTAGGCCTCCATCTATGAAGCTTATCTACTTATATTTAAAAGTAATTTCTTGACTTCTTCCTGAGTTATTACTAATATACTACTACTGCTTGAAGTGGCCAGTATGCACTGGTACTCTGTACTGGTGCTTCTCCATTCTTGTCTAATGAGCATCAGTTGTTAATGTACACTTACAGGCATTTCATCATGTTACTAATTCTTATTTAGAAAAATTATCTGTTCACAGTTACTATATATCAGTGAGCTTTTACACCTCTAATGGGGTTTGTTTTGAACTTGCGAGGGGTAACCCACTCCTCTATACAATTTCTGCACATCACTATGCCTTTGGATATCCAGGGGGAACGCTGCCCTCTGTAAATCAATTCAGTGTGCACAACAAGGAGTACTGCAAATCTTTTTCTCACTTTTAAATCTAACTATTAGTAAATTGTACTCCAGTACAAGTACCCTTTGATCTAAGGATAGATTAAGGTCACTCTCCCCTTGCATGCTGTAAAATAAAGCTGACGTTAGGAAGGATATATTTACCTTATAATTTAATGAGGCAGTCAGCCGATCTGAATGAACCCAGAAAACAACCAATAACCAATCTCCCTACACCATCCCTTCTAAATCAACAGCTCCTACCAAGTAAATTTAACTGGCTATTGACAAGTCCACCTTTGACCATCAGTGCAGACTGTCCATAACTGAAGACTATGTAAGGAGACAGCAGGAAACGCTATAGGACCAGATGGAATGAGTTCTCAAGTTCTTAAGGCCTGAGCTGACCAACTTTGTAGTGTCCTCTGTTACCTGTTCTGTCTGTCCCTAATGCTTTACAAAGTGTCACTGCTGTGGGAAACACAGTGCATTATTCATATTCCAAAGAAAGCATGTACCACTTCACCTAATGATTACAAACCAATGGCACTTACATCTCACATCATGAAGTCCTTTAAGAGACTGGTCCTGGACTATATGAGTCCTCTTGTGGTATCCCACCTAGACCCAATGCAGTTTGCTTAATGGACAAAGATTGGAGTGGAGTATGCAATTATCCATCTGCTCAACAAGGCTTATTCTCACCTGGACAAAGATGGAAGCACTGTGAGGATTGTGTTTTTTGATTTCTTCAACGCCTTCAATACCATCCAGCCTTTTCTGTTAGGGGTAAGCTCAGAGATATGTAGGTGGATGAGCCTATAGTGTCGTGGATAATAGACTACCTGTCAGGCAGACCACTGTTTGTCAAACTCAAGAAATGTGTTTCTGATACAAATGTGAACAACATTAGACCACCACAAGGACCTGACTATAAATATAACACTAGGCCATGTCACTTGCAGAAATTTTCAGATAAATCTGCATTTACAAGGTGCATTAATAAAGGGGATGAGACAGAGCACAGGAGTCAGGTGGAGAACTGTCTGCATCTTAACATCAGTAAAACCAAGGAGCTAGTTATTGACTTTCGCGGCACCAAAGAGCCTCTATGTCTGCTCACTATTCAAGGAATGGATGTAAAGGTGGCCCACTCCTTCAAGTACTTAGGGGTCCACATTAATAACAGGTTGGACTGGTCTCGGAACACAGAGCAACTATGTAAGAAAGGGCAGCGCAGGCTCTTTTCCCTTAGGAGAACACATTCCTTTAATAAGGGAAGTGACATCCTTCATATTTTCTATAACTCTGCGATGGCCAGTGTGATTTCTGTGCTGTGGTTCGTTGGGCTGTTAACATCACTTTAGAAAAGGCCCATTGTATCAAAAAACTAATTAAAAGGGCAGGCTCAGTTGTGGAACACACGCTGACCCCCTGGAGGAATAGTGAAGGAGAGAATTAAAACAAAACTGAGTGCCCTTATGACCAATGCTACACAACCTCCCTCTGATACACTAACACTGAGTAATTTCAGCTCATGACCTCCAGTTGAGCTCCTTTACACCAAAAGCAATATGACTGCCTAATACCTCACTATGACTGTGACAGCTAAGTCAGAACTTTACTTTCTTTTTATTTTTCTTGCTTTATAGCCATTCTGGTGTGTGTTCAGACCAAAGTGTGTGTATATCTATTTATTTATTTACTTACTTACTTACTTACCTATGTATTTATTTACTTAAAGTGCTTCTGTAAAAAGCCAAATTTTGCCCTGGGGACAAATAAAGTTCAGTCTATCTATCTATTATGGCTGTCAGTCCAACAGAAAGATAATTACTACTGCAGTACAATTCGGATGCAAAGTTTGAGTTCATTTTTGTAAAAATAAAAAAATAAATAAAAAAATAAGAGTACATTATTTTTACACTGAAGCTACTGATTGTATTTATAACATAGGTACACATTTCTACATTAAAGTTTCATTGTAGGTTTGCTTCAGCCTCTTATACAGAATAAAAAAAAGAAAGTTTAAATTCTTCACAAATTTTGCTAAAGCTAAGCAATATGCATCACGAAAGGGCATATCATTGCAGCACAATGTAACAGAAGCATTATGAAATTTATGATAGCAGGCACTGTGACCTGTAGGAAAAGTTACTCGAGAAATCACTTATGGTGAAACATTCTCTGTTGAAGGTGTCAAGGTTTATGTGAAACTTTTTTTAAACCTGCAAACATGTGCTTTGTAATTTATTTTTTCTTCAGCAGTTTTGCATAGTTTGTGATTTTTTTATCCTAATGGTATGCAGCTAAGCATGTGCTTCCTTATTTTAATAAGTGATTCTTTACCTTTATATTAAGCCATCATGTGTTTCATGAAAAAAGCTGCTAATCAATTTATTTCCGCATTTAAAAACACCTGGTAGTGAGAAATATACAAGGACAGCGTCACCTGAATAAGGTCACTTGCTCTGTGGTTTACTAGGATACATTAATAATACATAATTATTTTAAAATGCACCTTCAACTGTTTCTTAAACAGCATGTCTGCCCATCTTTTTGCAAGAAATCATTTATGTTGTTACTGAGAAAAAATTATCTTTAAAGTGCTCTGTCTTAAATAGGCCACTTTGTTCTTTCCTTGCACAAGAAAATAGACAGAGACACTAGCATGGAGGAAACAGTGAAATGCACACTAGATCAGACTTCTTAAAGTTGTACTATTTTACATTCATGTGTATTTTATGCTTATCTTTCCAGTACCATACCTTGTTTGAATTGTCCTGGATGATAGGTAAAGTGTTTGAGGAACTATTAAATGCACATGCTGCCAGAGGGCAGATTACCATATGTTGAAAACCAGTATGTGGTGAAGTTTGGAATCATGTGTACTATTTATTCAAACTCTCCTCTTTGTATACTAATTTGATTGGGTACCAATCTTTGTAACCAATCAACAAAGTTATGAGTATATGAGATGATGAACACTGTGGTTAAGGCAGAGATGCAGGAATGTGAGAAAACTAGTTTCCTGCCTTTAGTACAGTGACAATTCCAAGTGTGTTACACAGGAAGTCTGTTTAAGAGGACATGAGTGTAAATGGAGGGGAACTAAATTAACAGTTCACTATGAAATACTGAAGATACATATTAGTGAATACAACAAAGCAGTGCAAGTAGAGAGGCAGTCCTGGTTTTGTAAAGTTATAAATGAAAATGCAAGTGCTTCATTGTCTACTATCGATCATTTTCTAAATCCAACTCAATCAGCAGATTGCCTCCAGATAAACTCAAGCGAAACATGCAAAGTTTTGGAAACATTCGCCAATCGCAACATACATAATATTAGATGAATCCCAGAAAGGCCAATACCATTGACCTGTACTTAGAGCACTTCTTTTTTAGGCTGCTCCCGTTAGGGGTTGCCACAGCGGATCATCTTTTTCCATATCTTTATGTCCTACTTAGCTCAATATAGTGAAGTAAATTTCTTTACTAAAATAGGTTTACCTGAACTTCATGGAGTAATTACTCAATTAAAACCTACCACTTGTACTCTTAACCCAGTCCCAACACATTTTTTAAAGAAGTTTCTGATGTGCTCACCGATAGTGTACTTGATATAGTTAACTCCTCATTAGATACTGGGGTCTTCCCAGTAAAATTCAACAAAAACAACAACATTTATTTATATAGCACATTTTCATACAAATAATGTAGCTCAAAGTGCTTTAATGATGAAAAAAAGAGAAAAAAGACAAAGTAAGAATTAAAATAAGACAACACTAATTAACATAGAATAAGAGTAAGGTCCGATGGCCAGGGAGGACAGAAAAAACAAAAAAAAAAAAAACTCCAGATGGCTGGAGAAAAAAAAAAAAATCTGCAGGGGTACCAGACCATGAGACCGCCCAGCCCCCTCTGGGTATTCTACCTAACATAAATGAACAGTCCTCTTTGTATTTTAGGGTTCTCATGGAAGGATTTGATGATGATGGTCATGTAGACTTCTGGCTTTTAATCCATCAATGTAGGAACATCATTGTGCTTTGAGTAGGTGGTGGTGGCGCAGGTCACCACCACAGAAAACCGGGAAAAGAAACAGAAGAGAGAGTAGGGGTTAGTACGGATTTTAGAGCCACCATGAATAAAAAAGCAGTTTTTAAACAGTTAAATAATTACTTGAATAAACATGCCATTCCTGATAGGTTTCAGTCAGGGTTTAGACCAAATCACAGCACAGAAATTGCATTGGTTAAAGCAGTTAATGAATTTGTGGGTTAATGCTGAAGCAGTCAGTATATCTGTTCTCATTCTGTTAGATATGAGCACAGCTTTTGGCACCATAGACCACAGCATTCTTATTAATCGTTTTAGCCAATGGGTGGTCTCTCTGGTAATGTCCTAATTTGGTTTTCAGTTTTATTTATGCATCCATCCATCCATCCATCCTCTTCTGCTTATCCGAGGTCGGGTGCAGTGTGAGTTGGGTAGTGGCCGAAGGCGGGGACCTTGGCGGTCCGATCCTTGACTACAGAAGCTAGTTTTATTTAACACACAGAAAATTTTTTGTTAGTTATGGTGATTGTAGCTCAAGGATCCATGATGTTTTATATGGGATACCACAAGGATCTATTCTGGGCACATTATATTTTCACATGCTCTCGTTAGGCCAGATTATCTCAAAACACAGTGAGAGCTACAGTTATGTAGACAACACACATCCAATGTCTGTCTTGTATTACTGAATGGATGAATAGTATTTTTCTCACGCTAAATAAGGAAAAAACAGAAATTTTAGTTGTGGGAAAAAATATAAATAGTGAAGATCTTAATAAAGAAATAAACTTGACCCCTTGGCACTAAAAGTCAAGGCAGAAGTTAAGAAATTAAAAGTGATGGTGGACTTTGATCTAAACTTTAACTCACATATTAACTATATTACTAGGACTTAAGAAGTATTGCAAAAGTTTATATATGCAAGATGCTGAAAAACGAATTCATGCTTTTGTTTTTAGTCAACTAGATTACTGTAAAGTATTAACTAAGAAAGATATCGACTGGTTGCAGTTTGTTCAAAAGGCAAGAATCTTAACCAGCAAAAGGAAATCTGAGCACTTCTCACCAGTGTTAGCATCATTACATTGGTTATCTGTGTCCTTTAGAATACATTTAAAAATAAAATATTCAAAATATTTAAAAATTGAATGGTATATAAAGCTCAGAATGACCGGGCTCCCTTATATATTTTGGAGTGCTTATCCTCTTACATTCCCAGTTGTAACCTCAGATTGTCGTACTCTGGTTTCCTTATTATACCAAGAGCCAAGGACAAAAGAAGCGGTGAGGTGGCCTTTGGCTATTATGCACCCAAAATTTTGAATATTTTACAAAATAGATATACCAGGCTAATTATATTGATCAATTTAAAAAGCTATTAAAACCCACTTTTTCAATTTGGCTTTTTCTTAATTGCATTTCTGTTCTACTTCTAATAGATTATACATGCATTACAATATCATACACTTTATGGATGTGCTATCATTATTAAACTCTACTTTACTCTATTTTCTTTTTTGGTTTCTCTGCGCCACCAAAACCTGATTAAAGTACTATGCAGCCGCTTGTGATGATGGAAAGAAAGTAGATACTCAGCCTACAAGACTCACTGCATTGAATTAAAAGACTGACTTTAGCACCATTATGTTAGGTAGAATGCCAAATGGTCCTTTTTGCCTGGAAGCCCTGCAGGTATATTGTTTTTGCCCTTGGATTTTTTTTTTCTGTCCTCCATGGCCATCTGACCATTGGATCGAACTTATCTTAATGGATTTTAAAAAGTTGCCTTCAGATTAGGATTATACTACTTGTATATCTGTGTTATGTAAGAGCTGTGAATTTCGTGCTGGACCCTTTCCCATCAGGTTATGCCTCCTTCCATACTATCCTTCCATTATGGCGTCTTAGTCTTGAAAGGGTCCAGCACTGCAAGGACTGCAAGGGTCCGCAGTGCATATTGATTCTTTTTAAATTATTTTTTATATATTATTTATATATGTATATGTATTTCTAACTTGCTGTTTTGTTTTTCTTTTGTAATTCAATCGGGATTGATGGACAAATTCATTCCGGTAAATCTAGATTTAGTCAAACTCACATTTCTGGAACAGATTAAGCTAGAATTACGTGATCTGTGAAGCCAAATATGCAGATAATTTTCTAGTCTTGCTTTCTGGATTAAGCTTTGTCTGTTCCAGAAAAAAAGATTTAATGAAATTCAGTAAGGTTACTGGGGCAACAATTGCCCTGAAGCTAACCTGCAAAAGAGCAAGTTAAACGTGAAGGATTAATGATTTGAGGCCGCAATAATTAACCGGTTAAGCAGATCATCCAATCATAAGATCAAAGGCCATAAATGTCCTGTCAGAAGTGCTGATCCCAGATGCACTACTTAAGAAGCAGAAAAAGTCAATGAAAGCACAGCGCCTTTGCAAATTCCGCCCAGAGAAACATGCATGCCCAGATAAGTGCTGGTGTAGCGAATGGGGCACTGAATTTTTCTTTACATCTGTATGCATAAACGTTATTCATTTCACATCAGAGGCTTTAATATATGACCTATTAGTGTAACACATTGATGCAAATCATGTACATTTTTTTGCTAATGGCAGCATTGTTCACAACATTGGTGATGCTACAAATATCAGCGAAGCAATCACAAATATCTGCCTAACCTTGAAGTGGTGTCTGTGTGCACACACACATGCATACACACAAAGACTGTCTTACCGAGACAGAAATTAATAGAAACCATCAATGGAAATTCCTTAGAGTCACCGGTAGGGTATTTGAATTTGAAAAACTGTGGTACTTCTGAGCATTAATAGCTGATAATAGTCTCGCTGATGGAACAAGCTGTCCACCTTCAGCCCTTCTGCAGAGTTCCTCACCTTTAAAATAAAAACCTCTGAAGACACACATCTTTCACAAATGCCTAATAAGCTTATTAATGCAGTTTTGAATCAGGGTTCTGTAATGGAATAAATCAACAATATGGCTTCTGTATTGTACTGAAGTTCATTTGGCTCATATTCTCTACAATTAAGCACAAGTATGTATATCAAATGCTCAGTAAAATATTAATGTGTCCTCTATTGTTTGATCTTAACATAATATGTGATGCCACACAAATAATTACAGATTTTGAAACTAAGTATCCAGGTTCTCAAGGTCAAATAGGGTAAGTTTCTATTCGAAAAATGAGTGTTGTTACAAGTCTTCATTTGAATTTGTACATGAAAATAATAAAATTGTAGTTTCTTTTGGCACGTAATTACAGGACAATACAGGGTTCGGTGAAGGCAGAATAACATTCAACATGTTTTACAGTAACAACTAGAAAACCTCTATATACTGTATGCCATGGTTCTTTCAGGTTTTGAATACAATTAATTAGCGGGGTACATTTTGTACAAATCAATCATTTATCACACAAAGTTTATATAAATTTCACAGATTAACTTTTAGACAGTCACTCGATCAGTGATATTCCTCTACTCCACCTCCCTCTCCTTAGCTCCTTTTTTGTTGGATATGCCGATACTCTTCATGCACTGCCAGCAGCACATCTTGCTTTGCTGGCTTGATGGTTGTTGCCCTCTGTTTTCCAGACCTGTAGTCCATAATTGATTGGATGTTCAGTACCCAACTCATAAGGGCTTTTAAATTTTGCCAAGAACACGTGTTAATCCAGGTGAACCTATCCAGGTTTGCAGAAGCTGATCGAAATAAGATGTTCTGGCACCAGTTAATGTGCTGTTTCAAATCATGCAATAGCAAACTCGTTCTGAGATCCAGGATAATCTTCTGGAGCACACTCCCTCTCTCTATGTGTTACAATATTGGTGTGACAATTCCACCTGCAGTCTTTGAGTCCCAATAATGCAGAATGCCCATTGGTGGCTAGGCAGTCTTTTAACCTTGGGACCGTTGCAGATTTTGTTTTTTTCTTCAGCCTAACTGGAGTTTTTTTTTTTTTTTTTTTCTGTTCTCCCGGCCATCTGATCTTATTACCAGACTCATCTTTATAGACTTACATCATGACATTGTATATAAGGGTGCAACTCTACTTGATATTTATCTGTTTTTTAAGATCATATAGATGTATTTGTTTTCTTTTTCTTTGTTACTTATTCTTTAATATCATGTTTTTCTTTTCTTGTAACTTTGTTTTTGACCGCTTGTAATGCACTTTGAGCTACATTGTTTGTATTAAAATATGCTACGTAAATAAATGCTGTTGTTTAGATTGAACACAGTCTGTGCCATTTGAAACACCTGAAAAGTATGCTGATAGTATTCAGATATATTTTTAAATATGAATTTTAATTAAAAATATTTTAAATTAGAAAAGATCCAGCTTTAACCATTAAACATTAAGCTGCTTTGATGTGTAAAATCTAATTCAGGTCAGGATTTGTGTCTAAGGTCATAAAATTAAAGCATTGGCCATAACGTTTATATAATCAAAGTGATTTAACCTGGCTTCAGATTAATTACATCTGTCTCTGTAAGTTTCCTCAGTTAAACATTGAACGTCATGCTACAAGTTGACATGGAGATATGACAGCCGGCCAACAGCCATTCATGAATACCAATGAGCTTTTGTAATAATGAATTAAAAACATGCAAAGTCATTATGTATTTTGTCAAACAAGTGTTTAAGGTGTTAAAATGAATTATGGGTGTACCAGAGATTTAATACAGTATTTAAAGATACAGTTTCAAAATAATATAAATAGTTGAATTTTTTTACATTTTACTGGAAATTATACACACGCATGTATATTTATATATCACTATTGAGGGCATCTACTAAAATTGTCATGTTTTGTTAGCTAGAAAAAAAAAATTGGGAACCTAAACATTTTTGACCTTATATATTTTTTTCCTTTTTGAGTATGCGTTTATTTTTTCTCTTGGTTTTGACATGATATTTTCTTATTATATTATTATTATAATGATTTTTTTTTAAATTTTTGCTCACTTATTACTGAGTTTTTGTGCTTTTGTTAACTGCATAGTAGAATTCATTAAAATAGGCTAACCTCTGTTTAAGAAAAAAAACTTCTGTTTTGGATAATCTTAAGACTTACCCATGACCTACATTTTTAAGAAAAATTCTACAAAGTGATCAACAGTTAAATGATTATGTGAACTTATTCTTGTTAATAACTGGTCAAATTTTAGATGTAATTATACCAAAGAATTTGCTCTGTTCAAAGTAGTTAATGACTTATGGCTGAACGTGTTAAAAGTTCCATCCCTGGGTTATATTTACTGTACATTATTTTTCTTTGTTAATTTTTCAGTGTTTGGTATTATCATTTCTGTTAATATTGTAATGGCCGACCCCTTACCCAGCCGGCAGCTACACTACCAAGACCTGTGGCCTGAATGAATTACTGAGGTGAACCTATATATACCAAGCCATACCTGTAACAAATAATATTTTCCCCACAATCGTCGGTTAAACGTAAGCACACAAAAGCAGATATGTAAACTAGGTGTACAAATATATTAAATGAAACACAATAACAAAAACAATGATGCAAATTCCCCACACAGAAAAAAAAATATATATATATATGTTTATCCCTCCACCAAAGCAGCAATGTGAAACACCATATACACAATAACAAACCTTCCCTTGCCCCTGTAATGCATAACAAACAGAAAACACAAATAACAATAATGAATGAATACTGAAATGACAAGGAACGTGAACTTGAGCCCGGATATATTATTGTCCTGAATACGGATGACTGATCAAGAAAAAATGGATGCGTTTGAATCTCCCGAATACATGGAACAATCTCACTGTGTTTCCTTGGCGTATGGTGGATAATGAAGTCCAACCCCTGGGTTTATGGAGATGCTTGAGCTGTTGTGAATCCGGCGGAATGAGAAACAAACAGGGTACCAGGCGTGATGTGAAAAATAGCAGAAAATGATGGTCGGTTGTCATTAAGTGAAATCTCCTGTCTTTCTCCTTCCTCCTCTCTCTTCCTCTTTCTCTCCTGATCATTTAAATAGTAATGAACTGGATGTAACTGAATGTGAACAGGTGCTTTCCATCCTAGGGCTGCGGTCTTTCTCCCTCATCCGTCCCATCTGCACTTACGGGGACGAAATTCACTGAACGAACAGTAAACGGGACGATGGAAACAAACACGCACTTAGCACATACATCGAATACACTATTACTATGTAGCCCCGCTACAATATTATCCTGTTAATATTCTCCTGTTCATTTATTATTTAGTAGCTATGTTTAATGTTTTTTTTTATGCTTAGTTATGTACTGTCCCTTTAAATGTAATTGTGTTCCTTGTATTTTTTGGGTGGAACCTCAAGAGGTGGGTCCAGTCCTTCTGGCATCATTTGTAGGGACTGTTGGCAGTCTATAAAAAGCAGTCCAGAGTGGTTAATTGAGTAAGAGTTTAAAGATAATTATAAGTACTGTTTATTATTTGGATTTTTTGTGTTTTGCGTAATTTTCACTCTGTTTGTTGGATTCCTTCTCTTGATTGTTTTTTGGGAATTGGCTTTTCTTGGACCCACCTTTGGGCAATTCCATTTTCACTCTTTAGAGCATTTTTGTTATTTTATGTGAATAAATATCCTCATTTATGCAGATTCTCACCTTAATGCTAGAATTACCACAGCCAACGAAAAAACGTAAATCCGGCCCACCTTAAGTCCCTTCGCACCTCTCCATCAGCATCTTTTGTCTTTTAAATGTGTCGATAAGCCCAAGCAGCAAGTAGCCTGCTATTCCATTCCCTCACCGCCTCAGAATGGGCAAGAAGTTCTCCCAGTTCCTGCCTTGATTGATTATCTGGGAGTGAACTACCCAGAATTGTAAGGGGAAATAATTTAGTGTGTGTTTTGTGTCTACAACAATCTATGTAAACACATCATTAAAACAGAAAAGTTTTTCATAGACATGAATTGTGTAATGTGTGAAGGCTGATGGCCAAATATCAAATAAACACTTTCAGAAAAGGTGCAAGTACGACAGTGCAGTTGTAAGATCTGCTGATTTATAATCTGGAGGTCGTGAGCTCGAAACCAGCTCCCCAGCAAATATACCATTTTGAGTAGTGAGCTGCTCTTATTGTTACTTTTTTACAATAAAAACATACACTTGATTTGTGTCTGTAACAGCCTGTGTAAATTTATAGTACTTATAAAAGTTAGCGATTTTTTTTCACTTTTATTCTCTCAGTCACGATCACGATACAACACCCACCCCCCAGCCCCAGATCTGACGCGGTTACTTTTTATCTGAAACTAGGAATAACTGTAGATGTGAATGGTGTTTTGAGACAATTGAACTGGAAATTCTCTGATCTGGAGGGATAAAAGCTGACACACAAACGCTGGTGAATCTGCCTTCTTTGTATCTCACCGTCACTTGAAATTTTTTTATTCAGTTTTATTGAGTGTTCCTGCTCACGCTAAATTAGTATGCACCTTATGGTCCATGATGTCAAAGCCGCAATGACAAAAAAAACAGAGACATAGGTATATATGATATTTGGAATAACTCATTTTATGACCTGTATATGTACATTTCGGAAAACATTGTGGCACTGATGCAACATTATTCATATTATTCATATTCATTTGCACGCCTTCTTGCGCTTGTAATCAGTGACCGTGTTTTTTTTTTCCCGCATCTTAACAGTGTCCACTTTTGGGTGCATGGGGGTGTTTCTTTTGTACTCCAGGACATGCAGAGGAAAGAATAGCACAGAGAGGTCAGCTCTGTGCTATATGCAATCATCAGATTAAAATGTTAACAGCTCCCACAAACCCAAGGACTGTCCTTTGTACGTTTACGACATGTGTACCTGTTGCAATGTACACACTTCTCTCATGCTGTGGTTACTATTACAATGAAGTGGCTAGGGAAGCAGCGGTCTTGGAACAGAAGCTTGTTGATCTTGTATCCTCTTTTGATTTATCCATCGTCTTTTCTTGTAAGAAGCAACGACTAAGTTCCTCTGCAAGATGAGCAAAGAACACTCCTCTTTTCTCAGTGGCCCCTGTGTATGTCTTGTACAGTACATGTTTGTTGATCGCTGCCAAGTCAAGCGTGTTATAGCACAAGCAACTGGCCTCCTCCGTGTTCCTGCTTGCACTGAATCTCACACTTTCTTGTGCATGATGTCAACGCAGCACCGGGCAAAAAAGAAAGAGACAAATATATGTGACATTTTGAAGAAATCATTTATGACCTGAATAGTACCAATCAGAAAACACTGTCACACTAATGCAATATTATTTGAAAATGAACAGCATCAGGTTGCATGTGAATTTATACTGGCGCTGTTAGTTAGAGTTAGATCAAGGCGGGGGGGATGGGGGAGACTGTGAATGTGACTGAGAGAATAAAACTGAAAAAAAGCTAACTTTTAGAAATGCCATACATTTACAGCTGATCTGACACTGTTAGTTTTCAAATAATATATCCATGTCTACATTTTGTTATGTCAGTAAAACATGAAAAATGTTTCTGTTTTAAGGATGTGTTTACATAGACTGTTGTAGACACAAAACACACATCAAATTATTTCCCCTTAAAATTCAGGGTAGCTCACACCCATATAATCAATCAAGGCAGGAACTGGGAGAACTTCTTGCCCGTTCTGAGGCGGTGGGTGGATGGTATAGCCGGCTGCTTGCTTCTTGGGCTTATCGCCGCATTCAGAAGACAAAACACGCTGATGTAGAGGTGCGAAGGGATTTAAGGTGGGCCAGATTTACGTGTTTTTTTGTTGGCTTTGGTAATTCTAGTGTTAACTTGTTTGTACAAGTGGGGCATTTTTGATATTTTTGAGATACTTCTTGTATTTTGACTTTAAAATCTTGTTTATCCTGATAGTCTTTATTCTTTAACCTTAAATTATTCATTTTTACCAGTCTAGATGATTTAAATTGAGTTTGATTTAGTACAGAAGAGAAAATTTGGTTCTAGTATGTGTATTATTACATGCTCCTATTTTATAACATTATTTCTAAACAAAAGATAAATTATCATAGCGAGGCAAACAACAGTTATACTTATCAGTATTGTATGATAACTTCAGGGCCCTCAACCCTCCAATGGTGTTTTTGCTAGCATCACAGAACAGATGAGCAGTAACTTTCTTAAATTAAATAAGGAAAAAACAGAAATCTAATTATTGGTCGCAGTAAAAATGTGAATTTTAGAGAAGAACTTGATCATCTACAGGAGCTTTTCTAATTAAGAAGAAAATAATGTTGGTGATATTATTAATTTGCAACTAAATGTTAAATCACATATTAGCTAATTTTCAAAAACTACTTCTTTATTTATTAAAGCAACATGATTGAAAACAGAAATGGCTTTGTTTGTAACTGATTAAAAGATTAGAAGGCCCTCAATACTAGGAATACATATAAATCATTTGCAGCTTGTTCAAAATGTATTGGCAAGAATCTTAACCAAAAAGACAAAATCTGAACACATTTCACGTGTATTGGCATCATTCCAATTGCTGGCTATGTCTTTTAGGGCTGATTTTGGAACATTTTTAATTGTCTATAAAACTCTGAATGATCTTATACCTTCCTATATTTCAGAATGACTGTCCTCATAAATCTTTAATTATTATCTCAATTCTTTTTAAAACTGACAATCGATATTTTGAATGCGAGACAGCATTTATCCCCAAAAATCTGTAACATCATTACTACTGTTGAACATTTAAAAAAGCCACTAAAAACAAACTTTTCAATTTCATGTTTTAATATTTATTTATACTTCATATAATCTATAAAACTAAAATTACCCTGCTGTTATCACATATTTTAAGATTTACATTTATTCACAGTTGCAGACATTCGTAGATTACAAGTAGTAGACAAATCAGTTATTTATATGTGTTTTTTCACTCATTAATCAGTACTTCTGTAACTCCAGTACCAACTGATCTGTGCACTGCCATCTGGCCAGTGTACACTGCAGCCACCTTTTATTGTAAAAATAATGATGAATGATAACTAGAACCTCAAATCTTCAAAGACAGTTCATCTTATTTATATAATAATGTTATTGCATTCAATTACTGTAGAATGCCAAGGAGACTTGTGCCATCTTTTGACCTTGGAATTCCTTGGGGTTTATTTTCTTCAACATCTAGATGAAGGTTTGGTTGAAGCTATTTAGGGATTTTGTTTTTCTCCTATGTCATTTGACCATAGCATATATTTTCACCTGCGGTGGGTTGGCACCCTGCCCAGGATGGGTTCCCTGCCTTGTGCCCTGTGTTGGCTGGGATTGGCTCCAGCGGACCCTCGTGACCCTGTGTTCGGATTCAGCGGGTTGGAAAATGGATGGATGGATGGATATATTTTCACATTAAACACTACAAAGCTGTCATAAACACACTGCGTAACTACGGCAATCCAATGGACAGTGCAAGTTGAATCCAGGCTTGTTTAGGTATGAAGCAGCTGTTCAGAACATTACACCATCATACAAGTCTGAGAGTATTTTACAGAACTTAAAACCTACAATTAAATAGTGCCTGAATGACCAAATGCTAAAACAAATTTTAGAATTAGACTTTCTAAAGGAAATAAAGTATGAACAACCCACATTTTTACCATCTTACCCAATTCAGGGTCATGGTGAGGGTGAAATTAGTACAATTCAAGTCTTGACAGACAGGGATCAGAAACTGTGCTCATTTGTTCTTCCTTAATCAACATTTTTTGCTTTCTCATATTCTTCTGGAAAAGGCAAGTCTATGCAAATTAGCTGAATTTAGAAATGGTTCTGCCACATAAGCAGTGAGCGTGTGTCGTGAAAAAAATAGATCAGTTCATTCAAAAGAACTGTTAATTTCCATACACTGAGCTGTTGTCTCTTAATACTCTGGTTACTCACTAGATGTTATTTTTGTTTTCTTTACTGCCACTCTATATTACATATTCTTGTTTGAGGCAACTTAGTTCTACAATCAACAACATGACCAATAGGTAGCAAATCTGAGGTACTGTGCTGTTTCAAGAAACAATATACTTTGTTAATTGCAAAATTCTTCAGTATCTTTGCGATCAATTACTTTTTTTCATATGTATAAGGGCTTTCATGGACAACAGTTACACTGAAGTAGTTAAAACAATGCAATTCAGAATGAAGGCTCAACAATGTAGCTGCTTTGTAATATACTATAGCCCTTTCATTAAAACAAAATCTTTAATTTTATGAACATTTTTCAAAGTTTTGCAGAGTTTTTTCCAAATATTTCAGGGGTTTACTTTACTGCATCCATTAGCTTATTATTTAGATAGATTTCTATGGTGACTGTTTTGACTTGCTTCAGCAATGAGAAAATTAGATTCTTAAGTTTTTAATTTTCTGTTTATTAGAATCATGGTTTTAAGGAAATAGCATAAAAAACAAATAATTTTTATTCAAAGATGTGTATTTGCCTTTCCCAGTTATTAGAGTTTAATGTCTACAAAGTAAATTCAACATGTGTCCAAGCAACCTGTGCCCTATTTAGCAGAGTAGAGAACTCTTTTACTCCAATAAATACACCTTGGACTCGTCGTTGATGGGAGTCTCTTCCTTGGCAAGCTCTGGAAGTAAAATGAACTGCTTCTCTGGGGTTTCTTGCAAACAACAACATTTATTTCTATAGCACGTTTTCATACAAATGATGTAGCTCAAAGTGCTTTACAAGATAAAGATGGAAAAAAGAAAAATATAAAAAATAATACTAGACAATACTAAGTAACAAAGAATAAAGTAAGGTCTGATGGCCAGGGAGGACAGAAAAAAACTCCAGAGGGCTGGAGAAAAAAGCAAAATCTGCAAGGGTTCCGAGACCATGAAACTGCCCAGACCCCACTGGGCATTCTATCTAACATAAAAGATCTAAATCAGACCTCATGGTTTTCAGGCTTCACATGAAAGAATTAGATGATGATAGTCATGTGGACATCTGGCCTTCAATCTGTCAATGTAAGGACTACATACAGTTTACACAGTTTATTTTTGTATAGCCCAAAATCACACAGGAAGTGCCACAATGGGCTTTAACAGGCCCTGCCTCTTGACAGCCCCCCAGCCTTGACTCTCTAAGAAGACAAGGAAAAACTCCCAAAAAAACCTAGTAGGGAAAAATGGAAGAAACCTTGGGAAAGGCACTTCAAAGAGAGACCCCTTTCCAGTTAGGTTGGGTGTGCAGTGGGTGTCAAAAGAATACAATACACAGAACAGAACAAATTCTCAATAAAAAATAAAACTTTTTTATAAGTACAGAGTAGAATTTAACAGTAGATGATATCACATAATAAGATTTGGATAATTTTAGACTCCTGGAGACCTCATCCATCAAGCTGCCTCCCCCATTTGGCCATTCCACGGCTGAAACAGTGTTGGGCCAGCCAATCCAATGAAAAGACCCCTCTTTCTCACGATTCCTGTGATCCTCCATCAGGGATAACTATACCTTAGGCAGGCAAAACAACTTGGCAGGTGGGCCGTGGTACATGGTGCCAGAAAAAGAACAGCAGAGAAAGTAGGGCTTAATATGGATTGTGGAGCCATGATAAAAATGATAATTAAATGCAAATGCAGAATATCAGGGTTTACTAATATAAAGCTATAAGAAAGCCATATTAAAATAATGGGATTTTAGCAGTTTTTTAAAATGCTCCACTGTATTAGCCTGGCAAATTCCTACTGGTAAGCTATTCCAGATTTTAGGTGCATAACAGCAGAAGGCAGCCTCACCACTTCTTTTATGTTTAGTTCTTGGAATTATAAGCAGACACTCATTTGAAGATCTAAGGTCACAATTTGGAGTGTAAGGTGAGAGGCATTCCAAAATATAGGATGGAGCGAGATTATTTAAGGCTTTATAAATCATAAGCAGTATTTTAAAGTCAATTCTAAATGGCACAGTTAACCAGCGTATTGACATCAAAACTGAAGAGATGTGCTCAGATTATCTTTTCCTAGTTAAATCCTCTTTGTGCCTTAATTGGGCAAGTGAAGCTTCAATGAAAGTCAGATTACCTTTCCTTTTTGGTTGTGTGTGTGTGTGTGTGGAGACTGTTTGCAGATGCTTCTTGTCCAGTCCTTTAAAAAAGAGCACAACATGCTTTGAGTCATCTGACATTCTTTTTCTTATCCCTTATCCCCATGAAAAGAGACCAAATTGTAATGGTCCATATAGTGCACTATCATCTTCTTGATACATATTTAAATGTGTACTGTAAGTGCTATGTAAAATTAAATTAAAATTAGTTTAACTTTTAATTGACAGATTATGTATTTGTGTTAATCAATTAATCTGGAATGACTCCTACTGCTGCAAGAGCTGTGATCATGTTTTCAACAATGGCACACCTGCAAATAATAAAGAAAAATACAATTTTACACACAAAAGCAAAGAAATGAGAAAAACCATGGGAGAAAATGGGACATCGAGTTATAAAGGTCAGGTCTTAATACAGTTAACAGAACATAACTTGCTTAACTAACATCCTTAATATTATTCCAGGATTTCACATTTGGGTGTATAACCACACAGAGTGTGCTACCCATGATGTTATATAGCAATCTAAAAGACGTCAGATGCCGGCGTGTGCCAAGTAAGATAAATACTTCTTGTGGGCTTTTTTTTGTTAATTCTTTGTTAAGCCACCTATGCTGTCAGTAAAGATATATAATGGAAATATAATAAAAATAAAATATCAACTGTTATTAGCTGACTCCTGAGTACAGGACAATTACTAGACAGCAGAGTTGGGGTAATGCAGTCAAGTAACATTATTAAAATCTCCTTTAATTTCCCAATTACTAATTAGTTTAACATTTTAAATTCTTGCAATCACATTATACTACCTGGTTTGTCTAGAATTTTGTTACTTTTTACAAATATATTTCTAAGCAAATAATATTTATATGTTGTAAATAGTCTGAGACAGGCATTGCATATATCACATAACATTTGTGGAGGTGAGTGTGGGTACCCAGTTTGATTCCTTGTCTGACTTGCACTGTATATACATACTTATTTCAAGAAGACGATTTGAATTTTATGACCCTGCAAGATCAGCACCAGAAACGTGTTGTTTTACAACATCACTTGACATTTTGTTTTACTTTGGTTAATGAATGCCCAGAGAACAAAGCCTGTTTATAACGAAATTGGCGTTAACATACATTGATGCATGTGCAGATTCTTTCACACACAGAATCGTTATTGTCTATCATTAGTATTGTGTGTACTGTAGAACATAAAGTTATTATATGTAATGTTTAGTTAATTCAGATTTACTGTAACTACAGTGGAACCTCGGTTCACGAATGTCTCGGTACACGTACAACTCGACTTCTGACCAAAAAGTTTGCCAAACTTTTGCCTCGGTTCACGACTACACACTCGGTATATGAACAAGCCAGGTTCCCTTTCGGTTTGTACATGTTCAGTCTCTCCCTGTGCATTTCCTGTGCAGCGAGCAAGAGAGAGAGTGAGAGAGCGCGGCACACACACACACACAGAGGCAGCGCTAGAGACAGAGAGAGCCGCGCACACACACAGGAGCACGTGCGAGAGAGGTGCGCGCACACACACAGGAGCGCTCTAGAGAGACACACACACAGGTGCTCCAGGCTCGCAAAAGAGACACACACACATAGGCGCGGGAGAGAGAGGCATGCACACACACAGGAGCGCGCTAGAGAGACACACACACACAGGCACTCCAGGCTCGCAAAAGAGAGATGCACGCACACACACACACAGGCGCGAGAGAGAGAGAGAGAGCGAGCGAGGGACGCATAAGGTAGAGAAGGCTTGTTTTTGTTTTCAATTCTATTTACAGTGATCGGTTCGTAGCCTGCATTGTTGCAATGTTACTTTTCTTGGTGGTTTATTAAATTACGGATTTTCAGATGTTCATTTTTTCCCCTGTGCTTAAAACTCATTAAAAAAGTGTTTTTAGCGAGCGGTTCCTAGCACTATAGCGCGAACTATTGCAGTGTTAGTTTTCTCTGTTGTTCAAGGTTTTCTCAGTGTTATTCAATGTTTTTACATTTAGTTTACCATTACGCTGTGTGCTCTATGGTATAATTAACTATATTTGTGCTTAAAAACTAAAATATATATATATATATACACATACAGTTTGTACGGTCTGGAACGGATTAATTGTATTTACATACAATCCTATGGGAGAAATTGGTTCGGTTCACGACCAACTCGGTTTACGACCAGAGTTTTGGAACGAATTATGGTTGTGAACGGAGGTTCCACTGTATATTCGATTAGAGTAGATAAACTTTTATTAATTCAATGGGGAAATTCAAAATTGTATTATTAGATAGATAGATACTTTATTAATCCCAAGGGGAAATTCACATACTCCAGCAGCAGCATGCTGATACAAAAAAACAATATTAAATTAAAGAGTAATAAAAATTCAGGTAAAAACAGACAATAACGTTAATGTTTACACACTCCAAAAACCCCCAGGTGGAATTGAAGAGTCGCATAGTTTGGGGGAGGAACGATCTCCTCAGTCTGTCAGTGAAGCAGGACAGTGACAGCAGTCTGTTGCTGAAGCTTCTCCTCTGTCTGGAAATGACACTGTTTAGTGGATGCAGTGTCCATAATTGATAGGAGCCTGCTGAGTGCCCATCGCTTTGCCACGGATGTCAAACTGTCCAGCTCCATGCGTACAATAGAGCCTGCTCAGTATTGGCAGTCCAGTCCAATTTACTGTATCATCCAGCTGCACTCCCAGGTATTTATAGGTCTGTACCCTCTGCATACAGTCACCTCTGATGATCACGGGGTCCATGAGGGGCCTGGGCCTCCTAAAATCCACCACCAGCTCCTTGGTTTTGCTGGTGTTCAGATGTAGGTGGTTTGAGTCGCACCATTTAACAAAGTCCTTGATGAGGTTCCTATACTCCTCCTCCTGCCCACTCCTGATTCAGCCCACAATAGCAGTGTCGTCAGCAAACTTTTGCATGTGGCAGGACTCCGAGTTGTATTGGAAGTCCGATGTATATAGGCTGAACAGGACCGGAGAAAGTACAGTCCCCTGCGGTGCTCCTGTGTTGCTGACCACAATGTCAGACCTGCAGTTCCCGAGACGCACATACTGAGGTCTGTTTGTAAGATAGTCCACGATCCATGCCGCTAGGTATGAACCTACTCCCATCTCTGTCAGCTTGTCCCTAAGGAGCAGAGGTTGGATGGTCTTGAAGGCGCTAGAGAAATCTAGAAACATAATTCTTACAGCACCACTACCTCTGTCCAAGTGGGAGAGTGATCGGTGTAGCATATAGATGATGGCATCCTTCGCTCCCACCTTCTCCTGGTATGCGAATTGCAGAGGGTTGAGGGCGTGGCATACCTGTGGTCTCAGGTGGTGAAGCGGCAGCCGCTCCATGGTCTTCATCACATGTGACGTCAGGCCGGAAGTCGTTCACCTCACTAGGACGTGATACCTTTGGGACTGGAGTGATGCAAGATGTTTTCCAAAGCCTCAGGACTCTCCCCTGTTCCAGGCTCAGGTTGAAGATGCGCTGTAGAGGACTCCCCAACTCCAGCTCACAGGCGATACTCCATCTGGACCCGCTGCTTTGCTGGCACGAAGTCTCCTCAGCTCTCTGCTCACCTGCGCTGCTGTAATTGTGGGTGGGGATGTCTCTCCTATGCTGGTATCAGCAGAAGGATGGGTGGAGGGTGCAGTACTCCGAGGTGAGAGTGGGTTAGGGTGGTCAAACCTGTTAAAGAAGTTGCTAATTTGGTTTGCTAGACAGGTTTGGTTTGTTTATATTTTGTATAAAGTAATACATTTATTTCCCTGGTGTGTCATGAAAACAAAAAGTAATCTATACTAATAAAAGGCAAAGCCCTCACTGACTCACTGACTGACTGACTGACTGACTGACTGACTCACTCACTCACTCATCACTAATTCTCCAACTTCCCGTGTAGGTAGAAGTCTGAAATTTGGCAGGCTCATTCCTTACAGCTTACTTACAAAAGTTAGGCAGGTTTTATTTCGAAATTCTACGCGTAATGGTCATAACTGGAACCTGTTTGACTGACACACTCATCACTAATTCTCCAACTTCCCATGTAGGTAGAAGTCTGAAATTTGGCAGGCTCATTCCTTACAGCTTACTTACAAAAGTTAGGCAGGTTTTATTTCGAAATTCTACGCGTAATGGTCATAACTGGAACCTGTTAGACTGACTCACTCATCACTAATTCTCCAACTTCCCGTGTAGGTAGAAGTCTGAAATTTGGCAGGCTCATTCCTTACAGCTTACTTACAAAAGTTAGGCAGGTTTTATTTCGAAATTCTACACGTAATGGTTATAACTGGAACCTGTTTGACTGACTCACTCATCACAAATTCTCCAACTTCCCGTGTAGGTAGAAGGCTGAAATTTGGCAGGCTCATTCCTTACAGCTTACTTACAAAAGTTAGGCAGGTTTCATTTCGAAATTCTACGTGTAATGGTCATAACTGGAACCTATTTTTTGTCCATATACTCTAATGGAGGAGGCGGGAACGAAGGTAAATGACGTTAATTGTTGACTGTCTTTTAATACTGTGTACTTGTTGAGTGTCTTTTAATACTGTGTAAGCATACATATTAACACATGTGCAATTAAACGTGTGCATTTACGGGGTGATTTCTCAGGCTTAAAACCTCGCCTTTTATTAAAAAGGTAAATGCAAACTCTTTTCATTCTGAAGGGCACAAACCACGTTAGATTTCAGCCGTTGAACGCGCAAAAATGTCAGTACACCAGATAAATAAGCGCAACATATTATCAGTTGTATTGTATGCTTACAATACATATACAAATGTGTTAATCGTTAACTAATATTATGGGATGGTGTTTTTCGACTTGCGCCTTGATTTAAACGATTGCATGTCTTGGTGGGTTTGCGTAGCTTATTGTCAATATCTTTACACCTCTTTTTAAGACTTAATTTAAAAAGGTTTTCTTTTCTTCTTAATTAAAATTTAAAAGCAATACTTCACCACTGCGAAGCCCCTCTAGCGCTGACGTCTGACGTTCGATTACCGTAAGCGAGTGCAATGAGTGTGTACGCCTGATGAGCCAAGAATAAGGGGGAAACAGGTGTCGCGTACTCTGCATTATTTGACAGTAAACTATTTTCATCCATTCTATGATCTGCTTCTCACAACTGAAGGCACCGTGGCTGATGTTACCTGACTTGCTGGCCAACCATAAGCGTTACCTGGTAGGTAACCACCCACTCACTTCACTCCAATACGGGAATCGAACCTCGGACGTCAGCGCTAGAGGCGAAGCCCCTAAAATTGCGCCACGCCGTGTGGTTCGTTTATTTGACAGCATGTAGATCGGGGTAATTACGTTTACGGCATTCGTAGTCTGATTCACAATCTGATTGTGTGGGTGGTTACCTACCAGGTAACACTTATGGTTAGCCAGCAAGTCAGCTCGAAGTGATCACT